>NC_053441.1:6854014-7454014 GCF_007990345.1 Gossypium hirsutum
AAAAAACGTTGCACTCTCTTCTTTTGAAAAAAAAATTACATTTTGGTACACTCATATCTATACATTATTGGTTGTTAAAATAGTAACAATATAATAGTACATCATTCTTAAGTATACTCATTATATGCTAATTATCTTTAATATTTTTAATTTTTTAAATTTAAGTTAATATTTAAATATAAAAATATATAATTTTTATATTATATTATTATCTTTTTATCTTTTTAATAATTATATATACAAAAATAAATAAAATATTGATATAATGGAGTCATATCTACTATAAAAAAAAGTTCACCAACCTCGTGTACATCCACTTTTCAAAACAAACAAAAAAAAATTTACTAGAACAAATCAATTTAAAATCCATCGAATTTTGTAACCTCTAATACATATTCATTACATTATTTTGAGCTAATATAAATTACTAAATATTTTGTTTTCGAAAGTCAAAAGTATCAAAATAATAATATAATGATGCGTTTACGTGTAAAACTTAACTGGTACGAGTATTCATATTACAAGCACACAAATCACAATCTCCCTGTTTTAGTTATTATGTATTTTTCTTCTCTACTAATCATACAAAAACAGTGCGACCTTTATATATTTAAAAGAAATCAAGACTGGGAATATTAATGTCTCACGTTCTTGATAATTAATGAACAATTTATTTTACTAATGAATAATTTATTACAGATCCAATCAGACCCACACACGTGGCAGATCATTTACAGGTGTCAGATGGGGAATCTTTCATTGGATTGGAGGAGATTGGCTGGCAAACAGCAAAAAGGAAAAAAAGAAAGAAAGAAGAAAAGTGACATTTCCCAGGGGTCTAAAAAGTGATACGGGCAAGGCAGGCTAGCAAGGTCGGACTCGGTTTGAACAATTTGTTACCTTGCTTTTGTAAAACTTTTCAATAACATATTATTGTGTGCGCGAATCTAAGTAGGCGCACGTTAACCACCGCCATCTCAAGCGGGTCGGCTGAACCTAGCATTTGCCGTGTCAGTTGTTTCTGGTTTTTCTCCAAATTCCCTTCCTTAGAAGGTTTTTTTTTTTGCCCTCTTATTTTTTACATTTTAATTTATTCTCAAAAAATGTTTATTTTACTATTTCACATAACTTTAAAAATTTTTATGATTCGAGAATTATATTATATTTTTTGAGATAGGTATAATTAATTTAAAAAAAAAACAAAAAAGGCAAAGTATATAGTTTCAAAGCAAAATCATTAGTTTAATTATTATCTTTCCCTTTACTTAAAACAAGTGAATATTAAAGTATATTCCAAAGAGCATAATCAACACGCAACTACTTGTCCTAAAAAATTTAAAATTTTATGGAGCAACAAGAAAAAAAGTTTCTATCCCTTAAAATCATTTCTAATCTATTCAGTAAGATAGTTTTTTATACCCAAAAAAGTGAAAAAATATAAATATATGGACGCTATTATAACCATGTATCTCTTCCATGATTTTGATAAAATTAGATAATCCCTTCCATCTCTTTTCTGCTGCAAAGTGTAAATCTGATATGCAATTCTAAAAAAGATTGTGCCTTTATATAACCAGATTTTTGTTTATTATTTAAAGGTTGAATTATTATACTTGTCTTAATCTTTATTAGGTATCAACCCTAATTAAGCCTTTTTTCAAACTTTGATAAATAAATTTAGATATAATCAATATAACAATCTAAAATACAGTATTTAGATACACCTATTTCACCTAACCAACGCTTACTTTGAGCCAAGATACACTAGATAAATTTTGTACCAGATCATAAATAGATCTTTTTATTTTATTATTTATTAAAATAAAAATATAAATATTTTAAAGTATATCAGTATATCATAATCAATTTTTTATATGAGATTGATAAGATAAAGTGAATAAATTATGCCACACTCAAAAGCTGTTAGCTCATCATTGTGAGAGAGTGATAAGCGTTCAATGCTTTCATTAGCACTCATTTGATTCTAAGCCATCATCCACTTTCCTTCGCTTTCTTTTTTGTTGCTTTGTATGTAATTTTTCAATCCATTTTGTTTAGAAAAGGCAAGACTTAAATTAAGTATCCAAATGTCAACTATCATAGCCAATAGGTGTATTTTCAAGTGTCTAATGATCACCCTTCAGATGTTTTACTTATATATAAAAAAAAATATTATATCTATACTTCTCTCTTTATTTTTAGAAAAATATAACGAAAAATAAATCAAATTACTAAAAATACATGATTAAATCGAACGAAATGGATCCTCAAAACTCACCCAAACTGTTTATAAGTATTTTGCTTCATCACAGATATTTTGAATCTAGGAATGTACGATCTTGTCTTCCACTCTTTAATACATTGTTACGTAATTCAGCTAGTTATATAGTAAATTCAAGATACTCACTTCTATGCAGACCGTTTCCTTACTGACTTTCAAGGTACCCGCATATACATTCTATATATATTCATTTAAAATATGTTGATTTAGTTATTATATCGTTGTTTATTTCTTTAAAAAACCCTTACAATATCACTCCATTGTAAAGTTGAATTTCGAAATATACAAGCGGTGGTGATAGCCCAAAAAGCCTAGAAGGAGAAAGATACTTTTAGACCTTTTTGATCATATTTAGTGAGATTTGAGATAAATGAAAAGGTGATTTTATCACTCCTTCACATCTTCTTCTTCTTATATAAAGTTGAGCAAAAACTTTGGTCCACATCCTCACTTTGTCTCTACTCTTTTTCTTTTTTTAGCTTATATAATTTGAGGTTTTCTACTTTTGATTATTTTTTTCTTTAATACAAAAGAAACAGTAATCTCAAACAAAAGATTCGATGTTGAAACAGACTAGAAAAATAGAACGGAGACGTTCCAATCCAATTGTTAATGTCTATACAAGTTTTGCTTATTTTACTCGCCTTTCGTATAAGTCCAATATGGAATTTGCTTTTCATTTTTCAACGTTAGGAACTAAGGCCTTTTAGCAACAAGCCCAAGTCCTTTTCTTTTCTCTTCAGCATCAGCAGCCTCAAATAGGCCGACTAAACTTCCTCTCTGCTTTATCCCTGTATATTTCCCCATTCTATAAACCATGGTTCAGGATTTCTGCAAAGGTTGCCTCTAACAAATTCAGCTTGGCCGAGAAAGATATTAAAAAAAAACCGATTCGAATAATATTTTATTTGAATGTACTCAATTTGATTGACCGATTTGAATTTTGTTTTATTTCATTTTGGGTCCTGTAACCTGTTAATAGAGATAATATTGGCAGGTCCAGAGGTCGTCAAGTCGTCTTCAACCATGGCAATCCAGACATTCAGCACAAATTAAAAAGCTTTATATCCTCATTGGTAGCAAGTTTAGATGAGTCCATAGACAACAACTGAGACCGTAATCATTTCAGACCACAAACTACTTAGAAAAGATCGGTTTCCTTGTGGGTGTGAATTTCACAGTCTGAAGTTGGGTACGCAACACAAGTCAGCAGATAACCTTCCTCCATTTGTTTATCGTCAAGGAAAGAACCATCAGATTGATCCACAGAACCTGAAATCATCTTCCCGGCACATGTGCAGCAAGCTCCAGCTCTGCAAGAATATGGTAGCTCAACCCCTGCTTCCTCAGCTGCATCTAGAATGTACTTATCATCAGGGGACTCAAACTCGTTCACCTCACCTTTTGGTCCTACAAGCTTATCTTGTAAGTTGCCATTGAGGTTCTGAAATTGGAGGAACATTTCAAGCCAAAGACTTGGAGATGCTTTTAACAGATCCAAGAGATGTTGGGGCTTTGACAATAGCACTTGAAATCGTTCGGGAATTGCAACTTTAACAATGCAAGGGAAGTAAGGCTCAAGTAGTCATCTTCACTCCTGAATCCAAGTAATATTTCAGATTCTTTAACCTTACAGATGATTATATCTATATTCAGACAATTACAGTCATACAAGAGTCAACCAGGATGACCCTGCCACCAAATGACAAAGACGAAAGATGGAAACAAACCAGAAAAAGCTAACAAATGACGTTAACTAAAAAGGGTGAACTAGACCAGTCAGCTAATGTTTATACTGTCAATTCCGAGACAACGACATTAAATATAATTGCTTAATAGCAATAATGAAATTTGTTTTGTTTTTGTTTAGACACTGTTCTTTAGAGACTTTTAATGCCAGAAATTCTTATGGACACGATCAAACTTGTACCTTGTTATGCTATAAATGAAAAGGAATCATATCATCCATTTCTGTATTAACAAGACAATTAATGTCTGGAGCGCTATGAGAAGAGACTAGCTAAGGGCTCCCTGCTCTTCACTCGAGGCTCCATACTTCGAACAAATTGACAAATATTCTTAGAAATGAATTTATCTGACATGAATGTTTTATGGTGCACCTTCACAATAGACCAAACCAAACCAACATCGGGTGAGCTACAAGAACCAGGATGGAGAAATATTTACATTTGGGTACACGAATCATACTCATTCAATCATTCTATTCCATCACTATTCGTATAATTATTTATCTCCTTTATCCATGAAGGTTTTGGTCTCCCTTTCAACCTATTATTTCGATGCACAGTCGATTTGCTCTAGAAGAACAGTCAAAGCCAAGAGTCTTTACAACAAAGATTAAAGAAACTGAAATGCACTGAAAGCAAACCAAAGTAGGCCGTTGTTAAATGCTTAGTGTACTTATAACCCCAAAATTTTCTTCTCTCTCCATCTCAATTTAAGAAGTCAATATCAAGGCCGCATTTTAAGAATCATCAGAAGGCAGAAAAACAATAATTAACATGAAAGACAAAACAACTAGGAAAGTCACCAAGTTGCACTAATGACTTAACCTACAAAATTGGTTCTTGAACTTTCCTCAGGTTTCTATCAATATCATGTCGGAAGAACCCTTTTACTCTCTTTGAGTTTAAAGTTTAAACTTTTTTCCAAAATGAAAATAGAAAACTTTCATTGGAGCCTATAAAAGGAAAGACAATGCCATACATCTATTTACATCTTTCCAGAAAATAGATCGCAATTCAACCAACATACCCAAACTTTAAAAAGACAAAAGAAGAAGAAGACAGAGACATCAGAAACAATACCTCAAAAGTATTGGGGGTAATAGATCGCAAACAAAAGATGAGAGATGTAGTCGCAAATATTAAAAAGAGAAAGAGGGCTTACAGAGGGAATTCGGGCAGCGGAGAAATGAGGAGGATCCAAGTTCTGAGTCTTAAAACCTAATAATAGTGATTATATCTATATATTGAGAAAGTTGGCGGCTTCGGCTATAGGCATGTGGGGGTTGGTTTTGGCAGGCAAAGGGCTTTTCTAAATCAGCTAAAAAGGGCGCCCCTAAGTTCCAAAACCAGCCTAAACCCTAGCCCATGGTTTATTTTCAGAATTTTGAATGCAACCATTTGAAATTTTATTACGCCTAAATAAAATGGATATATAATTATGGATTCGATTCATGGAATTTTATTAACCTAAAAAAATTTGGTTAAAATGTTTTATACTTTTCGTAAATTTTAAATTTATTTTTGTAATTTTATTTTTAAGAATTTAATCTTTCAAATTTAGTCCAACTATTAACATTTTAAAATTATTTTATTAAATTAACATCATTTTTCATTACATTACTATCAAGTGAGTATTTTTATTTCAATTATTACAATAACAAATGTAACTAAAATATTTAACAGTGTTAACAATTAGATTTAAATTTTAAAATTCGAAAGTATAAAAATTAAATTCTTAAAAATAAAAGTATATAGATTAAATCTCAAATTGTGAAGAGCATAGGACCTTACGACATATTTTAACTTTAATATTTTTATTAAAGTTAACAATGTGTTAATCATATTTTAATTATGCTAACAAGTGTTGGATTTAATGGTAAGACATATTACATTTCGAATATGAGATGCAAATTCGAACTTTAGAGACAACATTCTTGAGAGGATAACCATGAATTTTATAACATGGACCATAAAACAGACATGTAAGATAAAAAAATACTTTAATGAAAAGTTAAGAAATGATCATTTAACTATTTGATTTACCCTTAACATTTATAAACGTGACAATTTAGTCTTAATTCTAAAAAAACTACCCTTCAGCATTTACAATTTAACCCAATTCAAGTCTAACAATTTTTGCCATTGAAAAAAATGTATTTGGAAATTATCCCGTTTAATTATAAATTAGGTACTTCTTGATATGTTAACCTTAATTCTATATAATTGTAAGAAAACATTTAATTGAGGCACCCATTTTGGAGAGTTAATATACAATTGACACCAGAAGTACGTGTCAAGTCCTATACAAGCATCTGACCCAAAAAAGTCCTACAGAAACGTTTCATATCTTCATGGTACGTACAAAAGCTCTTTGCCTGATTTCTGTGAGGAAATAAGAACCCATATGTATATATATTGTGGAGCAATTTGTATGTCTTCATATATCTTTAAGGACGGTAAGTTTTACAGGCAAGATGTACGTAAGGAAACTTGAGGACCCTACTCACTTCACACCATAAAGTTCACTTTCCTTGTGGGTTTGAATCTCACAATCTGAGGTCGGGTATGAACACAAGGCAGCATATAACCCTTCTCCATTTGTTTATCGTCAAGGAAAGTACCATCGGATAGATCCACGGAACCTGAAATCATCTTTCACGCACATGTGCCGCATGCTCCAGCCCTGCAAGAATACGGCAGGTCGAATCCTGCCTCCTCGGCTGCTTTTAGAGTGTACTTATCGTTGGGGGCCCCAAACTCCGTCACCTCACCCTTTGGTCCTATACGCTTAATCTTGTAGGTCGCCGTAAGGGTTCTGCAATTGGAGGAATATTTCAAGCCAAGAGATTTGGAGATGCGCTTAACAGATCCAAGAGATGATGGGGCCTTGACAATAGCGCTTGTAAATCGATCAGGGATTGCAGCTTTAACAATGCAAGGGGAGGTAAGGCTCAAAGTTGACATCTTTACTCCTTTATCCAAGTAATTTTGTCAGATTTTTTAACCTTACTGATGATATCTTTCTTTACATACGTACATGTTCAGATAATTGCAGTCAAGCAAGATGACCCTGCTACCAAAGGACAAAGCCAAATCATTCATTTCTTTATTAACAACGAGAAGAGACTAGCTAAGGGGCTCCCTGCTCTTCACTCGAGGCTCCATACTTTGAACAAATCAAAAAGTGTTCTTAGAAAATAATTTACATGACAAGAAAGTTTGATGGTGTACCTTCACAATCAGACCAAACCAAACCATTAATCCCGACACATATGGGGTCAGCTACAAGAACCAAGACAGAGCATATTTATATTGGGTACACGCATCATACTCATCCTTCGCTTATCCATCCTTCTAACAGGACAGAACAATGGAAAGCCAAGAGCCTTTTACAACAAAGATTAAATAAACTGAAATGCACTGAAAGCAAACCAAAGTAGGGCGGTTATTAAAAGCTTGGTCTTCTTATAACCCAGTTAGTTTTCTCTATCTCAAAAGGCACACAAGCAAGAATTAACATGGAAGAGAAGAGTAAAAACTAGGAAAGTCTCCAAGATGCACTAATGACTTCACCTACAAAAATTGTTATTTCATCATTTCTCAGTTTTCTATCAATAACATGTCGAGAAACCCCTTTTATCCACTTTGAGTTTCATCTTTCAAACTTCTCCAAAATAAAAATAGAAATTTTCATTGTAGCCAACAAAAAGGAAAACAATACCATATCTCTATTTATATTTCTCTAAAAAACAGAGCACAATTCAACCGAAAAACCCATACTTGGAAAAGACAAAGACCCAGATACCAAAGGCAGGGGAGAGATAAAGAGAGAGAGTCATATTTAGGGTGGGTTTGGATGGCGATTGGGTGTGGTGCGGTGCGTTTAGCTTACTTTTTGTCTCACGCTACAGTATCGCTACAGTATCTAATTTCACCGCCACCGCTGTTTTTACACTAACCGTAGATAAACGCACCGCCCATCCAAACTCACCCTTAAAACCATATCTATATATTTATATGTATTGAGAAAGTTGGCGGCTTTGGCTCTTGGAGTTGGCTTTCGGCCTTTGTCTTGTATTAATCAGCTAAAAAAGGGCGCCTCCAGGTTCCAAAACCAGCCTAAACCCCCTAGCCCATGGTTTTTTTCCTTCATTTCTGAATGCAACCATTTGAAGTTCTTTCTTGAGAGTAACATTTGAAATTTTATTAGGTCAGAAGAAAGTTATCATATAATTACGGGTTCGATTAATGGACTTTAGAAGCCTATAATAGCATTTATTTTCATAAAATTCTTATTAAAGTTAATTATATTTTAATTTTATAAATTTTATATTTATATTTTTTTCGTAAGAGAGCAGAAACCGAAACAATTAAATTACTGTATGAATGTTCGAAATGCGGCAAGTTCAATCCTTTTGCATGTCAGATAATAGCTCCTCTGGTGGTTGTTGAAGTAGTTGCAAATCAATATCTTGCTCCATGGCCATTTTAGTCAACCATGGTTTTATATTCTTTAAAAGGTACTATGTTTTCAAGTTTGATACTACTAGCTACAAGTTGAAAAATAATACCATAAAAAATAGTAAAAAGACTTTTATAATCTTTCTCAATTTTGATATTAAATAAATTTATCTTTCTAAAAAAATAATTTAATTTATCTATACTGAAATTAAGCATGTAAAAAACTAATCCCAACATTAATTTTTCTGTTAATTTTGCATAATTTTAATTCATATAATAATAATTTTTCTTATCTCACATTTTAAAATTAATAGGAATTACATTACTTTAAATTCTTTTAAGAGGGATTAATTTGAATGGGATTGAGGAGGTCTAAAGGAAAAATTAATTAAAAATTCCGACCTGCCGGATTCGAACCAGCGACCTAAGGATTCCTATGAGTTAAACCACTACAGTCCTCCGCTCTACCAACTGAGCTAAGGTCGGTTTGAGTAAAGTGTCGCAAATTACAATACATGGACAATATTACGTATACTGATTTTTGAAAGTTAAATATATTGATCTATTATTAATTGAGAAGTTAATGCTTGTTATAACGCATTTCAATAATCATAAACTGAATTAAAAAAGGTTAGAGAAGAATTCGACACCATAACATCAACCAAAGATAAAAGTGGTCTAAATGCGACTCTGCCAGACTGCCACAATGACTTGTTGCTCTAAACAAAAATAAATTACAGTGCAGGAAAAATGGTTAGGCCAGATGCATGACTGATTTATGCTATATCTGTTAAGGGTGAGCAAAACTCGATTCGACTCAAAAAATCAAAAAAAAAATTGAACTTCTAGTTAAACAAATCGAGTTATTCGAATCAACTTGAATTTTTTTTCGAATTTCGAGTTCGAATCGAGTTGAGTTTTCGAATTCGAATAATTCAAACATCAAACTATAATATTTACATTTTTACCCTAAACTCCCAAACCTTTTTATTTTCCCTCAAAACTTTTACTCATTCCACTTCCCCCAAAACTTTTACTCCCCTCCCCTCCCAACCCCCAAGCTACCCAAAATCCATTTTCCACCAAAATTTTACTCTTCCATTTACTTTTTCTCAAAATTTTACTCCCAAAACCCTCAAAACCTTTTATTTTCCCCCAAAATTTTTACTCCCTCTCACTTTTCCCTTAAAACTTTTATTCTCTTCGCATCCCATCTCCCATCTACCCCAACCCTCCCCCTCCAATTTTTTTTAATATTTTCCCTCCAAAATTTTACTCCCCCTATTTACTTTTCCTCAAACTTTTATTTCTCCAAACTTTTTATTTTCCCCTTAAACTTTTACTTCTCACCCTGTACTCTCAAAGAAAATCAAAATTATCTAAAAAAATCACTAAGCATAAATAGTAATAATTTTATTTATATCTAATATTTATATTATTAAATTAAATTTCACATTTTATATTATTTATATTATTGAATTGTTTAGTCATATTGAATATTTATATTAAAATTGAATTATTAGTTATGCCATAAAATATTCATGTTAAAATTTTATATTGGTATCAATTTCATATTTTATTTTTAAAATAACTTTTATTAAAAATTATATTTTTACATTTAATATATTTTTTAATTTCAAAATAGATAGTGACAAGAATCTGAAGATAATTGAAACAACTAAGGAAGCAAAGAAGCTAACCAGTATATAAAAAATTAATAAATAAATTATGAGGTGATGAAAGTTAATAAAAAATTAGATTAAGGTGGTCAAATTTTATTACGATGGGTGATAATAGTTACAAGGACTCAAAATTATTTTTTAAAATTTAACTCAAACAAATATATTCAATTCGATTCGAATTCCATCTCACTTGACTCGATTCGAAAAAACTTCAAATAAAGTTAGGATGATAAAACGAGATTCGAAAACTCGATTAACTCGAAAATTTTCGATCCGATTCGATTCGATCGAATGCTCACCCCTAATACCTGCTAGTTGTTTTGTGTGTCTGAATTTCTTTTACGGTGTCCTCGAATTTGAAAGAAATGTAAGAACACTCTAAACTTGAAATCTATGCAGACTGAACTTTTAGTTCCAATAATCGGAGATCATACCTTGATAACCTCAAATATCAAGGGGAAAAACAACAGTTAAAGAATCCATTTTGGACAGTATGTCACTGTCAAGTCCTATACAAACATGCCAAATCTACCTACAAGATCTAACAAGAACCCATATGTAGGAGCTAAGTGTATATCATTATATTCCTTCATTTATTTTTCAAGAAAAGCCAATATATCATGTATGGAAGGAAAAATACTTATTCGGATTTAACTTAATGCAACATTAGGATTAAGTAAAATTTGATTCGATTAGAAAAAAAATTGAATTTTGAGTTAATTGAATTAAGTTATTCGAGTCAACTCGAATAAATAATTTGAGTTTTGAGTTCGAGTCGAGTTGAATTTTACAATTTTAATAACTCGAATAATTCGAATAACAGATTGATGTAAATACCTTAATCCGTAACAATTTCTAAAATGAGCATATTGGTCTCTCTCTCAACAAAAAATACAAAATAATCAAAATAATTATAAAATTTTCAAAATTTATATCCTTAATTTTTTTAAAAGAATTCTAAAGAATATATATAAATAAAGTTAAAATTTTAAAATTTTCTAAATTTTAGGACCTGCATAAGTTAATTAATGATTCAAATTTATCATATTAAGGTATTGCATTTTTTTATTATTTTGCTTTGAAAAAGTTTTTAAATATTCGTGGTTTCAAATTTATTTACTCTAACATGAAATTAGTTATATTATAACAAGATTTTAATTTTGACATGTTTAATTTTTTAATTTAACTCAAATAATTTCACTCGATTCGATTCAACTCGAATTTCATTTCACTTGACTCAATTCGAAAAAAATTCAAATTAAGTTAGAATAATAAAATAAGACTCGTCAACTTGATTAACTCGAAATTTTTCACTCGTTTCGATCAAACACTCATTCTTACATAATATGAAAGAAAGATATTTATCTGATTTCCCACTACATCTAAAATATTAATTAAAAGGGCCTATGTGTGGTACATAATTGCTGGACTGGTAAAATGTATTTATTTGCAAACCCAATCCGAATGTACACCTCTCAAAAGTTGTACGACATCTAAATGACGATAAACAACTGTGCAAGCCATAGCAATGCTTAGACTAGAAAGAGGTAAATATAGACCACCAGGGAGAACTTATGACAACGTGTAAAGCATACCTTCCAACAAGCTTGTTTAATACTCTTCCCAGCAAATTCTTACGAAGAAGTTGAAGTTCCATTCATCTTTTTTTACGTAAGATTTCAGATATCAATTTTATATTCAAAATTAGAAAGTTTATCGATGTTTGACTTTCTAGTTAGATTTTCAATATTGACTTCATAAATAACACTCAAGATTTCACGTCACTTTAAGATCAAGGTTCTTCAAGTGAATCCAAAGTAGAAGGTTCATTGAGTTTTAGTCAAAATCCAAAAGGTCCAACAATGTACAGTTCTATAATTTCTTAACACATAAGGAATCTCAGCTATGAACAATTAGTATTTACTGTTCAAGACGCAAAAGGAGCAAATCAAGAACTACATTCATCTTTCACCTTTGCTACCCTATGTGAACAATGCTGATTAAATCATGCACCAAACTTGAAAAGAGAAAGAGAGATTAGCAGCTGGACATCACCACCTTGAGGTTAGTTCAAAAGGGTAAAAGGTCCAAATTGTCAGCAAAATAAAAATGACAAAACCATGGCTTCTGCATTTTGCAAGCACTTTGAACAAGCTCCTAGCTATTTGTTGGGAAGAAACCGAACAACCGAAACAAAGCGAAAGCACAACCGGTGTTCTTTCTCTCCTTATAACTCCTGTAAAAATTATGGCAAGCACAATAGCACAAGATATGTTCTCTAGCAACCTTAATCAACCACAAATCAACTAATGCAACCACAACAAAAATAAATAGAGACACCGATATTTTTACGTGGAAAACCCCTCTAAATTAAGGGTAAAAACCACGGGACTTTAGAGTCCGATAAAGAGCTCCACTATCATCAAATGTTCAACTACAAGATCACAATATCAAGCCTACAACAAGCATTCAACTCCGACAAGGCTAACAACATGTAATCTTTAGCAAAAGAGAGAAAAATGAGAGAACATCACCAAAAACGTAGCTGCTGAAAAATGGGTATTTCCGACGCTACAAGACTCGGATGAAAAATCCGACCGTACAAAGTCAAGAACACCTTATCACCTAGCTGCTGTCCAAAAATCAGCTCAATCGAACCACGGATGGACCTTCGATCGAAGAGTTGATCACTGCTGCACCAAGCTTGAAAATCTGATTTTTTTCTATTCTCTTTCTCTCTATTTTTTCTTTAGCTCTCTACAGAAAAATTTCTGCCCACTCCCGTTAATAAGCCAAAAAATTGGCTTTTGACAAAAAACAAAAGAAAAAGGAAGGCAAAACATTTGTGCCAGAAAATATGGGTTTCCCACATAGTGGGACCCATACCCAACAAATCTCCCCCTCCAACTATGTGGGGAATGCCTCCATGCCGGAGGTCAAACAACATGCTTCAAATTTTCCTCTTGGTAAGGCCTTCGTCAACATATCAGCACCATTATCATTAGTGTGTATCTTCTCAAGCTCTAACAGCTTAGCTTCAAGAACATCTCGTATCCAATGGTACCTCACATCAATATGCTTAGATCTAGCATGAAAAGTTGAGTTCTTACCAAGATGAATAGCACTCTGGCTATCACAGTACAGGACATACTTCTCCTGAGTAAAACCAAGCTCATGCACAAACTTCTTCATCCAAAGCATCTCCTTACACGCTTCGGTTGCTGCAATGAACTCTGATTCGGTGGTGGACAATGCAACACACTTTTGCAGTCTCGATTGCCATGCCACAGCTCCCCCTGCATAAGTGATTAAGTAACCTGAAGTAGATCTCCTCGAGTCAATGTCTCCGGCCATGTCTGAATCTGTATACCCAACAAGAACAGGTTTCTCATTGCCGAAACAAAGTTTCATGTTGGAAGTGCCACGAAGATATCTCATAATCCACTTCACTGCATTCCAATGCTCTCTGCCTGGATTAGAAAGAAACCGACTAACTGTACCAACGGCATAAGCCAAGTCTGGTCTCGTGCAAACCATTGCGTACATCAAACTACCCACGGCTGAAGAGTAAGGAATTTTCTGCATCTCTTCCTTCTCCTTTTCTGTGGAAGGACTATGCTTAACACTTAATCTAAAGTGCATAGCAAAGGGAGTATTCACCGCTTTAGCTTTGTCCATACTAAACCTTTGAAGTACTTTCTCAATGTACCTCTCTTGTGATAACCATAATTTCTTGGCCTTTCTATCACGTGTCAGTCTTATGCCAAGAATTTGCTTTGCTGGCCCCAAATCCTTCATTGCAAAGGATTTACTCAACTCTTGTTTCAACTTCTCAATTCTAAAAGCATTCTGACCAACAATAAGCATATCATCAACATAGAGCAAAAGAATAATAAAATCATCACCAGAGAATCTCTTAACAAACACACAATGATCAGAAGTAGTCTTCTTGTAGCCTTGCTCCCCCATAACAGACTCAAACTTCTTGTACCATTGCCTTGGAGCTTGCTTCAAACCATACAAGCTCTTCTTCAATCTGCACACATAGTCCTCTTTCCCTTGTGCAACAAAACCCTCTAGCTGCTCCATGTAAAGCTCTTCTTCCAAGTCACCATGAAGAAAAGCAGTTTTCACATCCATTTGTTCAACCTCTAGGTCATAACAAGCTACCAAACTCAGTATAGTTCTGATAGAGGACATCTTCACAACCGGAGAAAATATTTCTTCAAAATCAACCCCCTTTTTCTGAGTATAACCCTTGACGACCAATCTAGCTTTGTATCGTGGAGATGAAGACTTCTCTTCTTGCTTCAACCTGTAAACCCACCGATTCTTCAAAGCTCTTTTGCCCTTAGACAGTTTCACCAATTCAAAAGTATGGTTCTCATGCAATGATTGAAGTTCGCCTTTCATCGCTTCAACCCACTGATCTTTGCATTCACTCTCCATAGCCTCTTCATAACATTCAGGTTCTCCCCCGTCAGTCAAAAGAACATATTCATCAGGAGAATACCTGACAGAAGATCGTCGATCTCTGGAAGACCTTCGAAGTGGAACTGCTGGTGGAGCTATAGGTGCTTGTTGTTGATCATTCACAACATCATCCATGGGAGTATCAAAGTCACCTATAGTCTGATGGTCACCACTAACATCACCATGCACAACATCCTGGATAGGATCTGGTGAAGAGTCTAAGGGAACCGGATTCACATCGATCAAGTCACCACTACCTTGTGAATCCACTTTCTCCGTCTTATCAATGTCATCAATGGTCTGATCCTCAATGAAGACAACATCTCTGCTTCTCACGAGTTTCTTCTGAACTGGATCATAGAGTCTATAACCAAACTCACCATCTAGACCATAACCAATAAAAATACATTGTCGAGCCTTGGCATCCAACTTGGATCTTTCATCCTTTGGAACATGAACAAATGCTTTACAACCGAACACACGTAGGTGATCATATGACACGTCTTTACCAAACCAAACTCTATCTGGCACATCACCTTTCAAAGGAACACTGGGAGACAGATTTATCACATGTGTCACTGTATTCAAAGCTTCAGCCCAAAACGATCTTGGTAACTTTGCATCTGACAACAAACATCTGACTCTCTCAATCAATGTTCGGTTCATTCTTTCAGCTAACCCATTTAACTGTGGAGTCTTTGGTGGTGTTCTCTGATGTCTGATTCCCTGTCGCAGACAATACTCATGAAACGACCCTGTGTACTCGCCACCATTATCAGTACGAATGCACTTCAACTTCTTCCCAGTTTCCCTTTCAACTGATGCTTGAAACTGTTTAAACACCTCAAAGACTTGATTTTTAGACTTCAAAGTGTAAACCCATAGCTTTCTTGAACAATCATCAATGAAAGTCACAAAGTAAAGTGCACCACCATGTGATCTTACTTTTATCGGACCACAAACATTTGAATGGACCAACTCTAGCAACTCTGATTTCCTATGAGGAGGATGGCTTCTAAATGAAACTCTTTTCTGCTTTCCTGCTAGACAATGAGCACAATTCTTCAGTGTAGCATTCTTTAAACCTGAAAGTTGATTCTTCTTCGCTAAACAGTTAAGCCCCTTCTCACTCATGTGACTGAGTCGTTTATGCCACAACTCAGTTGAGTTGTCATTCAGTGTCACATTCACCGTCTCTCGAGAAGTCAAAGCTTGCATCAAGTACAAATTTGAGCTCTTCTTTCCTCGAGCCACAACCAAGGAGCCTTTAGTCAGCTTCCACTGCCCTTCACTGAAGGTGTTACAGAATCCCTCATCATCAAGCTTTCCTGCAGAAATCAAATTCAAACGGACATCCGGTGCATGTCTGACATCCTTGAGAGTTAACTTTGTTCCATTGTTACTTACCAAGCTAACATCTCCCATACCAATAACCGAAACCAAACCATCATTACCCATCTTCAATACCCCAAAATCACCAGGAGTATAAGATGTGAAGAATTCCTTCCTCGACGTGACATGAAGTGATGCACCAGTATCAATCACCCAACTAGTCTCGTCGCATGCTAGGTTGACCAAATTCTGATCACAAATAACTAACAAATCTTCACGAGTAACAGTAGCAACACGCTCGGACTTTTCATCGTCATTCCGGTCGTGTTTATCACCACCACCTTTGTTCTCTTTCTTCCACTTGAAGCAATATTTCTTGATATGACCTTTCTTACCACAATGATGACACTCAAGATTCTTGTATCTCGATCTTGACTTGCTTCGGCTTTTATCTCTACCCTTTCCATCTTTGTCTCTGTTTCTCCCCCTGTTCTCGATAACCAACACCTCGGACTGTGATGTAGAACCCTGAGATCTTCTTCTAACCTCTTCATTCAACACACCACTCTTAGCCAAATCCAAAGTAATAATACCCTGTGGGGCAGAATTAATGAGTGAGACTCGAAAGGTCTCCCAAGAGTCTGGTAGAGTAGCAAGCAACCAAAGTCCTAAAATCTCGTCATCAAATTTGACACCCATACCAAGCAACTGATTCATCATACTCTGAAATTCACTAACATGGTCAGCTATAGACATTCCTTCTTTATATTTCAGCGCCATCATTTTCTTCAGCAAAAATAACTTGTTATTGCCCGACCTCGAAGCATACAAGCTTTCAAGCTTCTCCCACAATGTTCGAGCATGTGTCTCCTGATCAATGTGATTGTAAACATTTTCTTCAACAAATTGCCGAATAAAGCCACACACTTGTTGATGCTCAAATTCCCATTCTTCATCACTTTTCGAATCGGGTTTTTGAGTAGTAAAGACCGGAAGATGCAAAGCCTTCACAAACAACAAGTCCTTCATTTTATTCCGCCAAAGTTGATAATTTGTGCCATTCAACATAATCATCTTGCTCGTATTAATTTCTATAATTATCTGACACAATAACCAAGCTCTGATACCAGTTTGTTGGGAAGAAACCGAACAACCGAAACAAAGCGAAAGCACAACCGGTGTTCTTTCTCTCCTTATAACTCCTGTAAAAATTATGGCAAGCACAATAGCACAAGATATGTTCTCTAGCAACCTTAATCAACCACAAATCAACTAATGCAACCACAACAAAAATAAATAGAGACACCGATATTTTTACGTGGAAAACCCCTCTAAATTAAGGGTAAAAACCACGGGACTTTAGAGTCCGATAAAGAGCTCCACTATCATCAAATGTTCAACTACAAGATCACAATATCAAGCCTACAACAAGCATTCAACTCCGACAAGGCTAACAACATGTAATCTTTAGCAAAAGAGAGAAAAATGAGAGAACATCACCAAAAACGTAGCTGCTGAAAAATGGGTATTTCCGACGCTACAAGACTCGGATGAAAAATCCGACCGTACAAAGTCAAGAACACCTTATCACCTAGCTGCTGTCCAAAAATCAGCTCAATCGAACCACGGATGGACCTTCGATCGAAGAGTTGATCACTGCTGCACCAAGCTTGAAAATCTGATTTTTTTTCTATTCTCTTTCTCTCTATTTTTTCTTTAGCTCTCTACAGAAAAATTTCTGCCCACTCCCGTTAATAAGCCAAAAAATTGGCTTTTGACAAAAAACAAAAGAAAAAGGAAGGCAAAACATTTGTGCCAGAAAATATGGGTTTCCCACATAGTGGGACCCATACCCAACACTATTTTCGATGGATATCCTTAGGGAAACAATTTAGCTTGCAAACCAACCTATGGAGACTTTGAGGAATCCTGTGGCTAAGTAAAGACATGAAGGCTAACTTTGACTTCTTGAATGAATACAAATATGGGTTGACATACAGGTTCAACTCAAGAATCAAGATCACTATCTGAATCGGAAATCGATTTTTTTTCTAGCCTTTTTTACAATCATATGCTGTAGGTATAAGGTTTATAAATTTATTAGGATAGAGCATGTTGAAAGGACACAATTTGATTATGGCGTATTCACTTTTCCGCATTATGGAACAGATTTATAATTTTTGAGCAATGTGAAACCTCTATGAAGAAACTTTTGTCACAGTATCAATGTAAAATTTATGTAAATATTGGTTTCGAACAAAGTAAGATTCTAATTTCATGCATTCTAATAATTCCATAATCCGACATTTGATTCAACATTATAGTCTATTCAAGACTGTTACAGGCTCGACCTGCCAAATTTTTACTATAATCAGTTAATCACTAGTATAAATAAAAACACAAACAGAAAAACAAATAGACAACAAATTTGCAAAAGCAAGGAATGCTTGTCGAGACCCACACAACACCATGCATCGTGAAAATGAGTAGAGATGTTTAAACAGTCGGATTCAATTAATACTCAAATTGAATAGATATTAATCGAATTAAATGAAATCATAAAAGTTTTAACTGTTAATTAAGCTGAAATTTTTTTTGACCAAAATAATTTCGGTTAATTTGAGCCGTAAACCGAATTAACCGAATTTTTTACATTTTTTTTGTTTTGTTCAAATAAGTTTGAAATAAGAAAAAAAAATATCATTTCAATATTATTTTTCTTTGCTTTTAATTCAAATAAGAAAGCAAAAATAACTCAATAGCAACACTAATTTTGAGTTTGACTTTTAAGGCTTCTTTCTTTTGCTCTTTTTTTTTTAGTTTAAAAATATAAAATATATTATGATTTTAATCTCATTATAATAATTTGTATAAGTTCAATCCGTTTTAAGCGCATTCTTTAATTTTTATATTTTGAGCTTATATAATATATCAGACCTATCTAATATATTGGGTCTATAATATTTTATTATTAATAATTTTGGTTAATCGGTTAATTCGATTAATTATCTAGTTTCGAATTTAATTAACCGTTGATCAAAATTTTAAAAAAATCTTAACCGATCCCCAACCAAATTAAATTTAACGGTTGATTGATTAATTGAAATAATTTGGTTCGTCAATTAATTCGGTAAAAACCAAATTATGCGCGATCCCCAACCAAATTAAATTTAACGGTTGATTGATTAATTGAAATAATTTGGTTCGTCAATTAATTCGGTAAAAACCAAATTATGCGCACCCCTAGCTAAGCAAAGATATGCACAACATAAATAACACTTCTAGTAGCTAAAAATAAAAGTGTAGCTATAGAGAGTAAACCTTATTATACGCAACCTGGTAAACCGAGTCATTCCACCAAACATCTAAAGTACATGAACCTTTTAATAATGTGAATCAAGCAAATACAAGTAGATAAAATAACTCATAAAAAGTGACGTGTTAGCTCCAACCCGAAGACGCCAATTGTCCATAAGAATTATGTCCGCCTCTATAATTAACATTTAGGTTCATGTCTCCATAAAAAATGTGACCGCTTATCTACCGGAAACCATAGTAAAAACATATGAGTTCTTCTTTCTCAACAAAGAACCTTTACTTCAATCTTTATGATCTTTGATAGTTCTTATGGCTTTCAAGAAATTCCATGCTATTTGCATGCACGCAAGACAACAAGGTCAGTCAAGCTAGCTTACCTTTCTTATGAAACTCCACCTAGCTCAAGGACACCAACAATATATAGGATAACTAGATTGAATCTTGCATTCACTACAATGGTGATTTAAGATAGGTACAACCATTCTTTCACTGATCCAAACGAAAAACACTTTCAGTCAAATCTCTGCCTTTAACTCACTACCATTTTCCTAGATTCAGTTATCTTTCCACTCTATTCTTTTTTATTAATTAAACAGTTTCAGAGTCAACTAAATTGCCTGATGATGACGGTATTATAACTATGTATTTAATCAATTCTTTGGTAGCACAAAACAATGGAAACTAATCATGTCTTCGAAAGCTCAAACCCGTTAAAAGGAAAGACAAAACTTGTCTTATGTCCGATGAATGCCCTGAAAGAAAGAAACTACTAGTTTTATTTGCTTTCTTCAATTGATCCAATATAAAATGGAATTGTCAAATTGGGATAAACTGTCCTTATTGCATATTAATATCAGGATTCCAAACCCTATAGAAGATATTTCATCATGTCAATTTAACTACGAAACCAAGGAGTAATTTCTTCCCATTCCATTTAGAACCTGTTTTTTTAGATCGGTAGTAACAGAAATAGGAATACGGTTCATATCATGTAAAAAATCCAATTATGTGAGGAAATACGCATGCTCAACGCAGCATAAATTAAGTTCAGGAAACAATGTCCCCACCTGGTTGTTCGAACTAAAACGATATTAGCGCACAGGACTGCTCTATATAGAGTCAAGTATGGTGCTTTAGTGCCATATGGTATATCTATCTGGACCATTATAAACATGCCATACTTGGCACAATAGACTTTGGTGCGATATGGTATAGCTATCTTCACCATTATAACCCTGCCATATTTGGCACAAAAGACGGATACACATACAGCAAAAGTTACCTAATAGACACAGGATATAATTCATGAAAAATTTTCCTAATAAACATGCCATACTTGGCACAAAAGACAGATACACATACTTGGAAAAGATATTTGATATTAAGACTTTTTATCATCAGCTCCTTTACAAGGACGAAGTTTCAATGCCAAAAATAATTGCCTTTTTTAACTTTAAAGATAGACACAGACAGGAATAGCTGGTTTCAAACGCCCTATATATATGATGTTGTGCTACACTTGTATCATCAAAGTTCCACTACTTTGGCATTACAATGGCCATTTTCTTCCTATCGTACTGATACTAGTTCCTCAAGTCAGTAACAAAATGATAGAGGGTAGGTATTATGCAATCCCAAGAAATTGCAATGCTTTGCTCCTAGCAATGGCCTCGCATATCGGATCAGTGATTTACCAGATAAACTTACCAGTCCAATCACACCATGGTGAGCAATGAGTGTAACTGATGAAGGTGATGTTTATGTCATTGGGGAGATGAGTCCATCGTTACAGTTTCCAATGGTCTCAGGATTGCCTGATGCTGGAAAGAAGGACTAGGAAAAAGAGGAGAAAAACATGGATGAGGGATAAATTTCCTTCGCAATCCTACTAGTTGTGTTCGCTTCCTCTCTCTATAAAGACTGAAAATGTCCACATAGGTTACCATGCCACCATGAAATTGCTTCCTGATTGGATTGATCAACTGTGAGTACAGTGTCACTATGAAATTGTCCATTCTCTTGTAGTTTTTCATGTCCTCGATTAAATACAAACTAAGAAGCTATGCGTTCTATCAGCAAAATAAATTCTACAATAAACAAACATTTATCTGTAAATTAGCAAGAAATTCAGATAAATTAGTCAGAAAAGAGAGAGAGAAAATTATGTTAACAAAGGAAGTCATCAAATACACAGAACCATTTAGCAAAGTACATTCAAATATTTCTCATTTTGTAAAACAGGGTAAAATTATGGTAAGCAAAAAAGAGAAAGGAAAATAAAAGCAAGTAGATTTTTTAAATTTGTTTGATAAATATTTTTCTTTATGCTTATTGATATTTTTATCACGTCAGATTTCAGCCATCAATTTCATAAGCAAGACTCTAAGCTTTTCCTACTTGTTCATGATTGAGGCAGTCCATGTGAATTTAACATGGAAGCTTAATTTCACTCAAAGTCCAACAAATCAAGCAACGTAATGTTCCATAGTCACATCAAGATATGTGAAAAAGTAAATTTTTATCAAAACTAAACTCATCTGAGAACCCAAAACGAGCAAATCTAAGAACAGCATTCATATTTCACCTTTGCTACAAAATTTGAACAATGCCGACCAAAGGGTAAAAGGTCCAAATTGTCAGCAAAATAAAAAATGGAAAAATACTTATTTAAATGGACAATTTTGCTTTCAAATCACCTATGGAGACTTTGAGGAATTCTGTGGCCAAGTAAAGATAAAGGCTAAATGTAATTTCTTGAATTTGACCAAATACGGATTATCATACAAATTCAAGAATCAAAATCATTGATCTTGAAATGGTAATTGATTTATTTATTTTTCCTTAGCTTTTTGTCTACAATTCTGTGTTGTAGGTATAAAGGTTTATAAATATAATTGAAGAGCATGTACAAAGACAAAAATTGATGGAGAAAAGGTGGATTTCACTCTTCCACATTACGGATTACACTATAAAATTTGTGCACCAAATGTTTAAGAGTATTGGTTTCAAACGAAGGTTTACTTTCTAGCATTCTAATAATTTCATAGTCCAAAATTTGATTCAACCATATAGCCACTATAGTAATGAAAGTGTTATTACAAATGGTAAATTTGATAGTACATAAACCGGTTATATCACCAATCAATTCACTAATTACTTAAAGCACGTGAATTTTTTTATTATGTAAATTAAACAAGTACACGTGGATTGAATAATTTATGGAAAGTGATGTGTTGATCTTAATCTAGAGATGCTAATTGTCGATAAACGTTACGACTGATTCTATAAAAAAAATTTAGGCTAACGTGGCCGCTTATTTACCGAAAACCATACTACAGTAGCACGAGTTCTCTATCTTGACAAACAGCCTCTACTTCAACCCTTATGATGATAACTCTTCAAGCTTTCAATAATTTCCGTGCGCATAAGAGATCAATCAAATAAGGGGTCTGTCATAGGCAAACAAGAAATAGTGCTATGATTAAGTATTATACTTGATCCAATAAGGTCAGTCAAGCAAACTTATTTTCTTATGAAACTCCGCCTCTCTTACTAAAGTATACCAACAACATACTAGAGAATTAGACTGAATCTTGCTTTCACTACAATGGTGCCTCAAGATAGCCATAACCATTCTCCTTCTCTGATCTAACTTCTCTTTCAAAGAAGAAAAATACATTACACTCAAATCTCTGCATTTAACTCACCATTAGTTTTTTAGCATCGGTTGTCTTTAGCTATATGATATTTGTTCAAGCCTAATTTGATTCAATATATGGATTTAAAATTTTATTCAAGTATACTCATATTTATATATGGCCGGTAAAGATCAACTCATATTATTATTATTTTTTTAAAATATAATTATTTTTATTTAATATTTAATAATTATATATATATCTTTTATTACTATTATATATTTTTCTTTTATTAAAATTTTAAATATAAAAAATTAATATATTTTTAAATATTTAAATTCTAGTGTATATTTTTTTTAGTTTTTCATAGGATATAAATTATATAGTATGTAAAATAAATGAAAAATAATATATCATAGACATGAAAATGTGGTGAGCTTGCTTGACGCATATTTTAAATGGTTTTTTTTTTTGTCTAAATCCATTTTTGATCCTTCTTTTTTTAACTCTTTCAAATTTCAGGTAAACTTTCGAGTTTTAACAGCTTTTAGCCCTTAAACAAATCTAGATAAACTCAAATAAAAAAAATTCAAATGATGTGAAGTGAAATTAGCACATAGAAATGTTCACGATAACTCAAGTTGGTTTATACCAGCTATTTGTCATATATTTTTATGTCATGCTTAAATATTTTAACTATGTCTAGTAAAAAAGTATATAATTAAATGTGATAGCAATGCCTATATTTTGAATATAGTTTGTATATATGATTTTCGTGTCATATGGCAAAGTTTATAGTGGTCCAGATAGACATATCATATGGCACCAAACGTATACATACATTCCATACTAAGGGTGAGTTTGGATGGACGGTACGTTTACCTACGGTTAGTGTAAAAATAGCGGTGGTGGTGAGATTAGATACTGTAGCGATATTGTAGCGTGAGACAAAAAATAAGCTAAACGCACCGCACCGCACCCAATCGCCCATCCAAACCCACCTTAAGAATATTCAATTCTACCACTATCACAAACATGCCATATGTGGCATAAAATATAGGCATACAATAAAAGTTGCCTAATAGATGCATCTTACCATCCATGGTTGTCCTTATCTTTAGAGTAGAAAAATGGAGTTTTTTTGGTAATAATATATGTATTTTACGTATGATTTCTTTCCATGTAAGGATGCACATTGTGTTCTTGTGAGAATAAAATATTTGGAAATAAATCTGGCATACTTGACACAAAAGGACATACAGCAAAAGTTGCCTAATAGACGCACCTACCATTCATGGTTGTCTCTATCTTTTTGGTAAAAAATGCAACCTTTTTGCCTAATAGGCCACTCAAATTTTTAGAAAATTGTAATTAGGCCCCGTAAAATTTTTGAAAAATTCTTACTATTATTTTTTTTTGAAAAATTTCATTAAACTCTCTTAAAGTTTTTTAAAATTTTCATTATTCTCATTAAAAATTATAATTAGACCCTTAATTTTATTTTTGAATCTTTTACAAGAGCTCACAAAATTTAATCCCTAAAATCCGTCACTGCCTATAAATATGATGTTTTGCAACTCTCAGTGTACCAAAGCCCATTCCTTTGACATGACAATGCCATTTTCTTCCTGTCATACTAAGACTAGTTCTTCAAGTCAACAAAATGATTGAGTGCATGTGTTGTGGAACCCTAAATAGTGCATTGCTCCAAGCAATGACATCATATATCGGATCAGTGATTTACCAGATGTACTTATCATTCCAATCTCTTTCATGATGCTATGATGAAGTCAGTGGCGGCGATGTTTGCATCATCAGGGAAATGAGTCCATTGTTAGAATTTCCAATAATCTCATAATTACCTGATGCTGGAAAAGAAGGTCAAGGAAATGGAGAAAGTCGCGGAAGAGGTGAATGCCTTTTCTTCTTTTTCTATATCTATTTCAAGCCTTCTTCAACAGAGCCTAAAACTTGCCGCAGAAGTTACAGTACCACCATGAAATTGATTCCTGATTGGATTGATCAACTATCAGTATAGCTTCTCCTTAAAATTTTAACTTCTGGCTTTAACGTTGTATCATCCATTCCTTAAAAATCTAACTGTTAATTGTTGGGAATGAGGTTAAGATGGTATATTTATTCAATGTAACTCAAAAGTACTTTAACCAAGCAAAGAAGCTTGGGCTAAACCAACCTACGTTGAACATATTAAGACTTTATTGATATTTGACATATCAAGGTCTATCTTATTGTCTTGTTACCATTTTGTTTAAGAACCTGAAAAATACAGTTCAAAACTTGTAGATCATAATGATATGCCGATAAGAAGATTCATACTATGCTAACTTGTTAAAAATGCTATCCAAAAGGTTGATCCAACAAAAAGTAAGTAAATAGGTGTAATCACATATGACAAAGTGAACAAGTTAAACTTGATCCAGAAAAGGAGAAAGAGGTCTTCTGATCAGGTTCCTTGATGTCAAATTGCTCAATTCCTTTCCATCTTATCCAACAAAGTAAAATATAGAAGCACAATGCTCTTTGTATAATAATAGCACATTACAATTGGCACTAGACAAGAAATTTCTTTTTCCCAAAAATAAGGAAACAACGATGTTTATCAATGTAAAGACGAATCAAATATAATATGTAACTAGATGGTCAGGATTCATATGTTAAGATACTTTTTCTTTCAGGGTTTTGAGTTATGGCAAAAGATGGAAGCCCATGCACCAAGTAATCAAGTTTCTGCAGTATCAGAGATGGCAAAAATCCCATTGTCCAACATTTGATTCAACAATATAGTCTATTTAGAGCAGTTTAAATAAAAAAAATAAAATGTGAGAACAAATAGACAACCAAGCCTGCCAGAGCATGGGTAATCTCGTCAAGACCCACGAAACAAAATGCATCATGGCAATGAGCCCTAGGCAAAGATAAGCATTGCCCAAATAACACCTATAGTTTGCCAGTATAATACTAAAAATGTAATTACAAAGAGCAAACTTGTTCACCCAATCAGTTCACCAATTACCTAAAGTGTGAACCTTTTTACTATGTAAACTAAGCAAGTATACATGGGGGTGTGTAAAAAAATTTTAAACCAAAGTTAACCGATTCGAAAAATCAAAAATTTCTCGGTGTAATTGGTTTTTATTTTTCTATTTATTTGATTTATTCAGTCGATTTTTTATTTTGACATTTTAAACCGAATAAACCAATTAAAACCATAACCCATGAGACCATAAACCCATGATTCGTTTATATACTCAACTCTAAATTTAAACTTTAAATCCAAATACCTGTTAAAAATTAAGAATTTTTAAAGCTCAAACCCATTAAAATTTAAAACCCAATACTCATTAATATTTAAAACCCGAATTGGTAATTTAATTTTTTTACAATATTCATTTTGATTTTTGATAATTTAATATATAAAAAAATCCAAAATTATACATACTCGTTAAGAATAGTAGAAGACATGAAAATTGTATATATAGCATGTAAAAAAACAAATATTTTTTGAGTTAATTAAAATTTGTTTGATTTAATTTTGAATAATTTTATAATAAATTTGAAATAAAAAATTAAAACTAATACGGTATACTAAATTGAAGAACGAATATAATTATCTAAAAAAAATTAAAGGAAAAAAAATTATAAGTACCTCAATTATGTTATGAATATTTTATTATTAAGTAAATGTCCATCAAAAACAAGATAAGTTTGATGAAATTTAGAACTCTCATTTAATTAGAAGTAGAGTTTATTTCCTTTCTACTTCTTATATCTTGCCCTCCCAATTTCTATGTTATTTTACTTTCTTTGATATTTATTTCATAATAAATTAGAATTGTTTTCCAACTCAGAAAAAAAAAATCTAAAAACTGAGAAGCCAAATAAAAATTTTCAATTCGATTATTTGGTTTTGCTCTCTAGGCAAATTCGACTTATTCTGTTCACATAGATAATTCGACTTATGCAATTTTTGGTATAAAAAAACCAAATCAACTGAATGTCCACCCCGTTAAGTATACATGAATAGAATAATACATGAAAGACATGTTAACATGTTGACATTCTTGTGGATCACCAAATGTATTGTAGAATTTGATAATGACTTTAAAAGGAACAAAGTAGACATTTGGCTTTTATTCACCAAGTTCGAGTTTTCAGAAGTGAATTCTGACCACCAATGGTTGACCACAAAGCTAAGAATGTAGATAAATAGTACTTCTACAAAATAACTTGGAAGTACTTTAACCAAGCAAAGAAGCTTCGGCTAAAACAACCTACGTTGAACGTATTAAGACTCCAGTGAGGTTTTGACATATCAAGGTTCTATCCTACTGTCTCAGTACAAATAAATGAGCGACACCAACTTTTTAAGAACCAGAAAAAACACAATTCAAAACTTCAAATTCATAAAGATATCGGCAAGTACTCAGAAAATTCATGAAAAAGTGGGTAAATATGCTTATATGAAAATTTGTAGTATGCAAACTTGTAAACAAATTTATGATTAAAAACAGAAATAAACCAGGCACGCAAAGGTTGTTATAAAATTTTGACACAGTAGGTTTCATTTTACGCTCTTACTAAAAAGCTCACACCAAAACCGAGGCCAGTATAATTCCAGGATTTCTACCACTCCCACATAGTGACAATCACCAGTAAAAATCCATAAGCCCAACAAGGACGCCAATTGCCAACCATTTGTTAAGGGAAATTTTCGTGTGGATTAAGCAAATAATGTAAAACCAAAGTTGATAAGCAAATCAAAATTCCAATGTCTCGTATTCATAACATTTCTAGGGAACAACAGAACAAAACATAAACTTGAACAAGTAAAAGAGAAGAAAAAAACTGATTTTAGTATTAAATCCCCACTACTACTTTCAGTCCGTACATAACAGAAGGTAAACATATAAACTCAAAAGATCCTGTTTGAAGGACCCATTGTGCTCTTCAAGTAGAGGCACCTCACCTGCAATTAAGACACAATCAGCATCGTGAAAATTATCGCAAAACCACATATTTATGCTCTATCAAAAGCAAATATAAGAAGACTTACATTTTGCCAATTTTTCTTCAACAAGGAAACAAGGAAATTGACGCTCATTTGCACATTTTGGAAGATCTGCTTCTCCTCCATTGCAACATTCCCAACAGCAACTCCCATGCATAGAACCTTCTTCAGCTGGAACTTAACCATTGCCTTTGTCTCATTCACCTTCGACTCTAGTGATTCCTGGTGAGTGACAAGGGTTGGGAATTTACCTGTGTGTGACAACAGCAAGATAAAAAAAATTCATGTCAGAACAGATAAATGCAAAATGCACATATTCAGGAGGGCAATCCAAAAACAGATGCTCTTATATAGCACTAGCCTGCTTTGTTGAGACCAGGACCCAGAAGACGTGGGATTTGCTTGATGACAGATTCAGAAGCCAAAAAGGCATGATACTTCTTCGCAAGCTTCTTCACCAATTTCTTATTCTTGTTCAGTTTCTTCAATGCTTCCACATCCATATAATCCAAACCTATCTTCTCTGCCTGCAGTACACATTAAACCATTTAAGTTGGCCCTTTTTGACCAGAGTCCAAACAATACATTCCATCGGATTTTAAAGGATTTATACTGTACATGTTATACCTGAGTCAAGACATAAACTTCTTTTATAGGAAATGTAAACAATCAAAGTTTCACATAAGAAAGCTGCAAAATCACCTCTTCAACGTGTTGAGCATCTCCAAGCATGCAAATCTTCATCTTGGGGCGAGGAATATGTGGCAGCTTCACAGATCCACTGAATCGCTTGTCTTTTTGAGGATCATAGTTTTTCAGACCAATCTGGAGTTCAATGGTCTCAGTAAATTTGCGCTGTTTCTCCTTTGACTGAGTTACAATGGTTGATATAGCTTCTCTAAGCGCATCACTCTGAAGCTTACTGTAAATAAGATATCCAAAACCTTTCAGGAAAGAAAACCATAAACCACCTCACAAACTTCATAAGTTTGCATAACGAAGGGTTAATCATGGCACCATAAACAATTCAAAATCACAAAATGAACAGCCCGAAACAATGCATAGTTCAAGCAAATAATTCTCAGAATGGTTCCCCTGGCACTGATGACAATCCAAATTCACAACTTAAAATTCACAATCTAATCAACGAGACAAAACATTGAATGCTAACTAAAAGTGAACACTAAGAATACCTAACGAAAACGCTATTTCAAAATATTTCAAAGGTTAAAGTACCTAACAGATTATCCTATAAAACACAAATGAAAGAAGGAACCAACTCTTCTAATTCGAGTCCAGTAAATCAATCATCAATAGCAAAATTAAAATGACCTCAACTCTGAATCAACAACTGATTATTTCACCGATGAAAGCACCCAACATATTATCCGATAAAATACAAATAACGAAAGGGTCCAAACTCTCCTAATTCGATTCCATAAATCAATAATCAATAGCAAAATATACATCACCTCATCTTTGAATCTTTGTTCTTTCCACAAACAATAAAATTTTACCTGCGAAACAAGGTTACAAAGTCATCAAAAACTTAAAGAAGTCATAAAATGAAATTAGATCTGCGATGAAATGGGCGTTATAGTAAAAGAGGGTTTAGACAGAGGGGGAGTGAGTAGCTACCGCCAACAAGAGATGAGAAAAACCCTAGCCAGATTTTCTAGGCTTTGGAGAAAACATATAGGCGGGTCAGTCGAAATAGTAAAACTAATCTTGGGCCACTGGCAGTCTAGCCCAATTTCCTTGAATTATGAATACAGCCCAGTTTAGTACTAGATTGGTTCAGCCCAAAAAACTTAAAGATTTGTTTGTTTATTATTATTATTATTATCTAATTTTAATTTAATTTTAACATGAAATTTTAAAAATTAATCATCATATTTTAAAAAAAAGTATTTTTTAAATTTCGTAATTTATCTGTTATATTTTTATTTTCAAATACCTTTAAAAATATTTTTATTTTTAAATTTAGTTTCATAAAATTTGATGTGTTATTTAATGGTTAAATTAAAAATTTTAATAACAAAAAGACCTAATTAATATAATATCAAAAAATTAAATGTATAATTAAAATTTTTAAAGTTTAAAAACTAATTTAAAATAAGGATTATAATTTAATCGACGAAGATTTTTACAACTACTTAAAAAATTACAAAACTCATGCAATCTTGTAAAATAATTGAGAATCTGTTTTCTTTTTCTTCTAAGTTGTAACATTGAATATGTTCCTCTTCTTTTTCGCCCTGAAATTGAATTCATTAACTCTTGCATTTTGAACACACTTTACCTTCTCCAAATTTACAAATCTTTTATCTCCAAAAGAAATTACAAATCTATTTTGAAATTACATATCTTCTTGAATTAATCTGAAATTTTCCGAATCTCGAAATTCCTTCAAATTATTTATAGTTCGATTCTATCTAACCTTGCAAAAATATTCAAGACAAATTTTTAAAAATTATTTATTACATTTTTTGGAAAAGACGTAATTTATATATATTTATTTTATTTTCAAATAAAGTTAACATTATTTACGTAATATATATAATAATTATTTTATGAAAAAAATACATATTTCTTATAAAGTTTAAATATTTTTATTTTTCATTTTTTGCTATGTGCCAAAATAAGAGATTGACACATGTTGCTATACTATCAGTTGTCATGCCATATCAACCTATTTTATTAGGTATCTAAAATAAATATCAAATTAGATTATAATTTTTAAATTTAAGTATTAATTAAATCTAAAAATATTAGATACCAAATAGATAAAAATCACCAAATTTAAGTACCTTCTTATATATTATCCCATTTGTTAACTTGGTTGTAACTAAAAAGTTTATACACTATAGTAAATGTCCCTACGCACCATAAAGGGTAAAATCATTGACTTTTTTTACTCTTCTAATTTTACAAAAAAATTATTTTAGTTTTTCATTTAGTTTTTTATTTCTTTTAGCCTTTAATTTTTGTTTGTTATCAAATCACTTCAAAATAAATTAAAACACCTCAGTATTTAATTAATTTAAATTTTTAAATAAAAATTTAAATATTTTTTATAATAATAGTATTTTCAAAAGTCATTTGTCATATTACAAGATTTATGTTTTTAATATAATTGAAGAGTTGTATCATGCAAAAAGATATGGGTGAGGTTGATAGTACGAAGAAAAATTTGAGTCCGCTGTATTTTGCAAAGAATTTTGTGTGATAAGTCCAGATTTTGTATTTACATTTGGCAACCGAACCTTGGTGGTCTGCAAAGTTGCCTACACATCTTTGTTGATTCTTTATAAATAAGGCCTGCAACTTTGGTTGCAGACACTCTTGCTCTTATCTCTTTTTTTTCCTTTCTGAAAACATGTCTGCTTAGAATCACACACACACACATCAGTGTCTTTTAGTGTTTGCCAAAGGCTTAACATACTTCAAATGCAGAAACAGATTTTTCAGCCCTTGATCTCCTGCAAGAATATCACCATGTGAGTTCAATTGATTCCTCTTCTCTGTTCTTAAAAATCTTTTGATTCATTCAATGTTGGCTTCCCACAGAATCACAAAAATGTTGCTTTTGGTTTCCAAGAAGTTGTTGCTTGTCTCTGTAAATAGTTTTAGAAAAAAAAATCTGATTGAGATTTGAGATTTGTTAGTATCCGATTATAATTCAGATAAGCTATATCAGTATAATATCTTTTTTCAATTTAAATTAGAATTCTCTTTCCTGTAGATTTGGTTGTATGTAATTGCACTGTTTTCTTATATGATTGTTAGGCACAATTAAAATATGACTACAAAAATATAATCCTTTAAATATATTAAAAGATTTAAGAAAAAAAGTTGATTGAGTCTTAATTTGATTGGTATGGGTATTGTTACTAATGCAGGAAGATATGGTTTTAAGTACACTGAAAGACTAGGTAATTTTTAATACTCAATTTAACTCAAATGGTTATTTTTTATTTTTTCTAGTAAAAATCATAACTTAAAGGTGCTGCAAAGATAAAAATTTTAAGTATTAAGAAAGTTCATGCTTAATTGTTCTTATAATTTCTCAGGAACTATGACTTGATCACAATATATATATGTGTGCATGGTTTATGAATTATTTGGCAATAAAATTATCTGAACTTAATCATTGAGATAATTTGAGATTCTTAACCTTCTGTCTCTGTGTGTTGGTCTTTACAGCTGAAATCTGCCTGAAATTATCTGGAAAAGAAAAGTGTTTTGTCTACAACTTTGGTGATTAAGGGAGAATAATGGGGGATAATACATTGGATTGGGCTAGTTTACTTGCTGGATTACCAGACTCTGATGAATTGATGTCACTGTTAGTGAATGATGTCAAAGTTGAGAAACCAGAAGATGAACAGCCGCAAGAAGGCAGCAAATTCCTAGTGCAACCTACAACAGTGATACCACAGCAGCAGGACATTCATAATGTCGCCACAGATGTTGAAACTGGTTCTTCTTCTTGTCGTCTAAATGATCAGAATAAGATTATCAGAAATGGAGGGTGTTTAATTAATCCATTAGGGTTCCCATATAGGTCTCGAATGCAGGTTTTGGCTGCAGATGCACCATCAGGAAGTGGAGAGTTGCTCGTAATGAATGATTTACCTGTTTACAAGAGAGGGAGGAACAATATACAAGAAGCCATTGAAGAGGCTGAGCAAAAGAAGAGGAAGAATAAGATCAAAAACAGAATTTCAGCTGAAAAATCTCGAGCCAAGTCTAAGGTGTGTGTGTGTAGTAGTAGTAGAACGTATATATATGCCAGCATACTACTACTAGTCGAAAATTACAATTGATCCTTTGTCTTTCCTGTTCCTAGAATTTGAATCTCAACATATGTAACTCTTCTCCGATACTAAGGCTACAATCTTGTTTTGAAGGAGCATACAAGATTTCTGGAAGAAAAAGTGGAGCAATTGAGAAATGAGAATGCACATTTAAAGAAATTACTTTCCCTGGTGAGAGACCTCACGTTTCTTCTTGACAAGAAACTGAGAAAATATACAATATTTTCCTATTTGCCGTGTATTACTTGTTGATTTTGGCCTTTCTCATCTTGCATGTGGATCAGGAAGCTGCATCAACTGAGAGACTCCCAGAGGTACTGATTTTATATATTCAATGAACTTAATATCCATATATCAAAATTTCCAAAGGAAAGCAATGCTTATCTATATTTTATAACTTACCTTCATAAAAACCCACCAAACTTATCAGATATTGTCTAAATCTTGTAAACAATCCCATCTTTGTGCATCATCATGTATTATACCAGTGTTACCTCACATCGACTAAATTAAGTCTTATATTCAGATCGGATGCTTAAAAAATGTTGGAGATTTTCTTCCATTGTATGTACAGGAAAGAGGAGATCTATGGGAAAAGGCAAAACGGTGTTTAGAATTGAAAGAACTGCAAACCTATATAGGAGCTATATATGGAGACTAATGGGGAGGTTTAAGCTGACCAAGATCAATAGTGGTGGGACCGAATAACAGTATGGGATGGCATGGTTTCCTTTTAAAAACATTATAGGATCTTCATTCTACATCAAATATATAAAGAAAAGCTTTTTGTTTGCCTTTATTCGACATGGTTTTCAAAATAAAGATAATTAGATTTGCAGTGAGCTAGAAGTATATCACACTACTGCAAAGTTTTTGATAATTTATATGTTATTATTGCCTGCAAAAGAACATGGCTTCAATTATTTCCTAATAGATAGAATCATGATTCACCTGGATCTTGAGAAAACTACACAATATTAGGAGCTGCAAATAGTTTTAATCTCTTTTGAGTTCATCATTCAAAAAAGAAGGAAGATGTATATTTATAAGCATATTTTACAATAAAAAAAGATAAATATGGCTGGATCGACTCAGTCATCAGATCTCAGCATTAATGGATTGATAGAGTGCAAATGCTAAAAACTGCATAAACATTTTTTATCAATCAAACTTTATATTAGAACCTACAATTACAAACAGTGGCCAGGTAATGCGATTTACAGACTTTATGATTCGAAACAGATAAAGCTCTCGCCCCAATAATAATATAAGAAAATCAACATCCAATAATTCAACACATACTCTGAATCCTCATCAACCGTTGAGAACCACTCCTCCTTCCCTCAGCCATAAGCGATCATGTTTTTCTGTATCATGAAAGTTGCATCACCGATATAACTCTCAGATGGAGGCATATCCCGAATAGTGGGCAAACAAGGGAGACCAGTTAAAGGGAAGGGAGAGGAGAGTGAAGAAGTGATACCTGTGGCCGCAGTACATTTCCACTGTACCTCTTTACATCCATTACCTTACCCCTCTTCATTAGAAAATGCGACAGTTAGGGAGAATCCGCATCAGGTACTGATGCAATCCACCAAATCCTTTTGTCTGATGATTTTGGTCTCTTAGGGGAAAAAACCAAAATGACTGATCAGATTTAGAGCTCATAATGCATGAAGACTCCAAGAGAGAGCTTGCACTTGATTAATGTTCTTTTTCTGCCTAAGCAGAAAAGATTCCTCTTGGTTTTGGCTCTTTTATGTGCAAATGAATGACTTATCAATCAACAGCATTTCCTTGTGATTTTCAGGCATTTAATGCAGGCTCATGTATCACTTTACTATCTCTTCATCCAAATGCTGCCTTAAAAAATAGCATAGCAGTTAAAACATTTGATTAAAATTTGATAGTTCCTTAGTTGACAGTCTACATACGGTGCCTTGGCTTCCAAATGAAAGCAGCACAGTCCTTTGCGTAATGACATATCAATCCGAGCATTTCAATAGATCTGGCATTACAAACAAGAAAAAACCAATTAAAAAGAAAAAGGGAAAGAAGTGTTATGAAACAAAGAGGATGGTCTAAGTGTCTAAGATGGTATGCATAAGCTTACTGTTCCAGCAAAGCGACTTAAGGAAAAATAGTTCCATTTCAAATTGTGTTTATAAACAGTGTGTTTAAATTCATCTAAAATATAATGCAGAAGGGTATGCCTAGCCTACAAGTATCTCTAAAACATCTATTCAACTTAATGCAGCTTGGAAGAAAAATGTTTGTCGTATTTCCCACAACAGCTACGATATTAATTAAAAGGGCCACTGTACGGTACATAGTTGCTGGACTAGTAATATCAAATATGTATTTATTTGCAAACCCAATCTGAATATACCACTTCTCAAAAGTTGTACACACTGATGAAATTATCTACATGATGATAAACAACTGTGCAAGCCATAGCAATGCTTAGACTAGAAAGAGGTAGATATAGACCACCACGGAGAACTTATGACAAAGCATACCTTCCAATAGCTTGTTTAATAAACTCTTCCCCGCAATTTCTGGCGGGGAATAGAAGGTCCATTGATCTTTTTTACGTCAGATTTCATATATCAATTTCATAAGCAAAACTAGAAGGCTTGTTGATGTTTGGTTTTCAAGTAAGATTTTTTATGTCGATTTCATAAACAACACTTTGAGCTTTCCCACCACTTCAAGATCGAGGTTGTCCAAGTACATCCAAAATAGAAGGTCATTCAGTTTGAGTCAAAATGCAAAAAGTTGAACAATGTATAATTCTAGTTTCTAAGAAGATAGGGCAGGAAAAAGAAATTTCATAACACATAACTAATCTCAGCTATGAACAATTAGTTTTTACTGTTCATGAGAACCTTAAAGGAGCAAATCTAAGGATTCCATAATCCAACATTTGATTCAACAATAGTCCATTCAGAGCTGTTACCAGCTTGTCAAAGCATAGCATGCCAAATTTCCTCCATAATCACTAGGATAAATAAAATCTTGGAAAAGAAAACAAATAGACAGCTAAACCTGCAAGGTAAGCTTGTCAATACCCGCACAATACAATACATCTTGGAAATGAGATCTAATCAAAGTTATGCACAACCCAAATAACGCTTATAGTAGCCAATATAGTGATAAAAGAGTAATTACAAAGAGTAAAATTATGTTATGCGAAGTGATTAAAAGAGTCATTCTACCAATGATCTAAAGCAAATTAAGAAAATACACATAGATAAAATAATTCATAAAAAGCGACTGGTTAACCCCAATCCGAATATGCCAATTGTCCATAAAAATTATGTCCGACGCTATAAATAAGATTTAGGCTTGCGTCTCCATAAAAAAATGTGGCCGCTTATCTACCGGAAACCATGCTAAAAACATAAGAGTTCTTTCTCAACAAAGAGCCTTTATTTCAATCTTTATGATTTTTGATAATTCTTATGGCTTTCAAAAATTCCATACCATTTTCACGTAAGATATCAATCAAATTAATAAGGGAAATACTGCAGGCAAATAGGAAAATAGTACTATGACCAGGATGCATAGTCCCAAATTTAATCGACCAACTCAACTGATGAAGAAGTCTTATACTTGATCCAACAAGGTTAGTCAAGCTAACATTTTATTTTTATGAAACTCCACCTAGCTTATTAAAGGACACCAACAATATACAGGATAACTAGACTAAATCTTGCATTCACTACAATGGTGGTTTTAAGATAGGTACAACCATTCTTTCACTGATCCAACCGAAAAATACCTTACAGACAAATCTCTGCCTTTGACTCACTACCATTTTCCTAGATGCAGTTGTCTTTCCACTTTCTTCTTTTTGATTAATTAAACATATTCACAGTCAACTAAATTGCCTGATGGTGATGGTATTATGATTATGTATTTAATTAATTCTTTGATAGTACAAAACAGCGCAAACTAATCATGTGTTCGAAAGATAAGACATAACTTGTCTTATCTCCAATGAATGCCTTGAAAAAAAGAAACTATTAGTGTTGTTTGATTTCTTCAGTAGATCCAAAATAAAATGAACTTGTCAAATTGGGATAAAGTATCTTTGTCCTTGCATATTAATATCAAGATTTCAAACCCTATAGAAGATATTTCATCATGTCAATTTAACTACACCAAGGAGGAGTAATTTCTCCCCTTTCCATTTGAAACCTGTTTTTCAGATTGGTAGTAACACAAATAGGAATACGATTCATATCATGTATGGAATCCAATTATGCGAGAAAATACGCATGCTAAACACCGCATTAATTAAGTTCAAGAGACTCAGATCAGGAACGAATTATGTCCCCACTTAGTTGTTCGAACTAAAACGATATTAGCACACAAGACTGCTCTATACAGAGTCAAGTATGGTGCTTTAGTGCCATATGGTATATCTATCTGGATTCTGGACCATTATAAACATGTCATACTTGGCACAATAGACTTTGGTGCCATATGGTATAGCTATCTTCACCATTATAAGCCTGCCATACTTGGCACAAAAGACAGATACACATACAATAAAAGTTACCTAGTAGACACATGATATAATTCATGAAAAAGTTGCCCAATAAGCATGCCGTACTTGGCACAAAAGACGGATACACATACTTGGAAAAGATATTTGATATTAAGACTTTTTATCATCAGCTCCTTTACAAGGAAAGAATCCATACAAGGAAGAAGTATCAATGCCAAAAATAATTGCCTTTTTCAACTTTAAAGATGGACACAAAAATGAATGGTTGGTTTCAGTCGCCCTATATATATGATGTTGTGCTACACTTGTAGCATCAAAGTTTCACTACTTTGGCATTACAATGACCAATTTCTTCCTAGCATATTGATATTAGTTCCTCAAGTCAGTAACAAAATGATAGAAGATAGGTATTATGCAATCCCAAGAAATTGCAATGCATTGCTCCTAGCAATGGCATTGTATATCGAATCAATGATTTACCAGATATTTCGAGTGATTTCAAGAATAAAAAAAATCAATATTTTATTATTAGATATTTTTTATTAAGTAATTAATGGATAAATAAATGGAAAAGATGAAAAGATGTTATCTATCATTTTTCCATGTTACCGTCGGCCATAAGAGAAACATAAGAAGTTTTGAGCTTTATTCAATTTGGTCTTTTCCATCAAAATTCATCATTTTCACTTAAAAATCAAAGGAAAGAGGAGAAAGTGACAAGAAGATTATGGTGAGTATGAATATCATATTGGATTCAAGAGAATTGAAGTTGAAGGAAAGAAAAAAAATCAATCTAAGGCTTGAAATCATAATTTTCGATTTTAATGTGTCGAAAAAATATAAATTTTGTATTCAAGTAAGAAAAAAAATCTATTAATACTATTATTATTTAAGAATTTTACTTAACTATATGATGAATTAATCCAACCTCAATTTACTTGTGAATTTATTAAAAAATATAATTATTTTATATATTATTACTGGAGTAAAAAAATTCTATCTAGATTGATGTCATATGTTTTTAGAGTATAATAAAATAATAATTAAAAAAAACACTTGGCATTAATTTGGATCGCTTGTTGAGTTTTTTACTCCATTGACATTGGACAAAATAATTACCCTACTAAAGGTCTATTATTTATATCAAACAACAAATAATATTTTAAAATCTTTTTATCTAAAATAAATATGATTTTAAAGGTATTTTTATCTTTTGGGCCCCTTTTATCATTAATGAAATAAGCATTTTTTGGACCCTTTTTATCCATGGGCCTTGAACAACTGCACTTCAAAACAGTCTCAGGACCAACCTTAAACTTATTCTTCGAAGTCCCACCAATAAGTTTATCCTTAAAAAAACTACCCACCCGTTGGATCATTTATAACCATATTGCCCTCCTCTTGTCACTGAACTTTCTTAGTGGCTCGGCCAACGCCTTTGTCATCTCTCCCATTTCAGTGGTCAACAAAACTATTAAGAGAAGAATCCATTTTGATGCATTCTAAGTATAGTTTATATATATATTGTGTGTCATATGGCATGTTTATAGTGGTTCAGATAAAGATACCGTATGGCACCAAAGGCTTGTGTAGATTTCATATTAAGAATAAGCAATTCTACCACCATTATAAACATGCCATACGTGGCACAAAAGAAAGATATATAACAAATGTTGTCAAAGAGACGCATGTCACCGCTCATGGCTGTCCTTATCTTTTGGGTTAGGATGCAATGTTTTTTATATTATTGTATCTTCTATATATGGGAATTAAATATTTTGATACAAACATGCCATACTTAGCACAAAAGACATAAAAATACATAAAAAGTTTATTAATAGACGCACCCTACTATTTTCTATCTTTTGAGTAAAAAAATGGAGTGTTTTGGTAATAATGTATATTCTATATATTTAATCTTTCCTTATAAGGATGCACATTGTGTTCTTGTAAAAATTAAATATTTGAAAATAAATCTGACATACTTAGCACAAAACAACATACAGCAAAAGTTGCCTAATACACTCACCTTATCATTCATGTCTCTCTCTTTTGGGTAAAAAATGCAGTGTTTTAGGTATTAATATATATCCTGATTTTTGAAATATTTATATTAGCATATTTAACATTAAAATTTTTAAAAAGGAAAGAATCCATATATGGAAGATATACTACTGCCAAAATTAATTACCTTCTTTAAATTAAAAGATAGATATGATAATCAATAGCTGGTCCCAAATAGCCCTATAAATATGATGGTTTGCAACTCAGTGCACCAAAGCCCTATTCCTATGGCAAAACATCCTTTTCCTCCTCTCATACTAAGATTAGTTCTTCAAGTCAGTAGTAAAATGATTCAGGGCATGTGTTATGCCATGGAACTCGAAATACTGCATTGCTCCAAGCAATGACATCACATATCGGATTAGTGACTTACCAGATGTACTTATCACTCCATTCTCTTTCATGATGGCGATGTTTGCATCATCAGGGAGATGAGTCCACTGTTACAGTTTTCAGTGATCTTAGAATCATCTGATGTTGGAGCAGTAGTTCAAGGAAAGGGAGAAAGACCTGGAAGAGGTCTCAGTCCTAGAATGTGTTTTCTTCCTCTTCTTCTTCCATAGCACGCCTTTTTCAACAGAGACTGAAACTTGCCACAGAGGTTACTTTGCCACCATGAACTTGCCACAGAGGTTACTTTGCCACCATGAAATTGCTTCCTGGTTGGATAGATCAGCTAAACCAACATACGTTGAACACATTAAGATTTTATTGATATTTTACATATCAAGGTTCTATCCTACTGTTTTGGTACAAAATATAGGAGTGATACCAACTTTTTTAAGAATCAGAAAAAAAACACAATTCAAAATTTCAAATTCATAATGATATCGATAAGTGATCAGGAAATTCGTGAGTAAATATGCTGATAACAAAATTTGTACTATGCAAGCTTGTAAACACCAACAAGGACATGCCAATTGTTAAAAATGTTGTCCAACTGCTTGATCCAACATCAAGCAATTAAATGGGGTAATCATACGTGATAATCGTAGTTGAAAAAAAAAAGAAAATCACGTGTCAACAGTTCCACTCTGACTCCGATATGTTAATGGGAGTAGTCTGGAAGACTTATAAAACAACTTCGCAACCGAACAATTCTCAATTGGTCTCACCACAAAAGATTCCCGCCCATTTAAGGTTTTTTAGCACAAATCATATATTAAGACACTTTCTTTCAGAGTTCTAGTTAAGCATGGCAAAAGAACATGGCCATATTGATAAGAACATGACACTTACATCAGTAAAATCAGAAGAAGTGCGAAGGACATTGGGTAGTCGCCGGTTAGGCAATTGATTGCGATTGTCGATACTTCCTAATGACCGAACCGTCTGGCAAGGATTCACAAATCGCCCTTGGGCAGAATTGTGCCCAAAACAAAGATGTGGGCCATGCTCGTAAGATTAAACCAAACATCCATACGATGAACATGGCAAATCAAGAAATTTTTTTTTTTCATTTCTCTTTTGGTCGGATTTTGTTTTTTGAAATTTCAAACTGTTAATGAAAATTTGGAGATTTTTAATCTTTAATTCGATAAAATAATATTTATATTATGATTTTTAACATTATTTACTATTTAGTAAAAATTTATTTTAAATATTTAAAAATATTAATATTTCATGTAAATGAGAATAATCTATCATTTTTACATAATATATAAAATAATATAATATTTTTGTATTATTTCCAATATTTTAATTAAGAAATATTTGTTTTAAATTAAAAAAGATAAAATTAATTAAAAATAAAATAGCTTGTAAGCCCAAACACGTTCAAACAGTTAACCCGTTCATATAGATTCTCTTTTCTCAGCCACAAAGGCCATTTCTTTCTACGAGCCGCAAGTCAATATCCGCCTCTGAGTAAGCGGATAGGCACTGCCATCAGGGGAATTTTTGACATTTCCTTGTTATTAACACGCGACGTTTCAAAAGTAGAATAAAATTATTTACAATATTATGATTAAAAACAAAATTAAACCAAGTTTCAAATAAACCAGGCACTCAAAGTTGTAATAAAATTTTGGCACATTAGTGGTTTCATTTTACACTCTTGCTAAAAAGCTCACACCAAAACCAAGGCCAGTATCATTCCAGGATTTCTACCACATGGTTACAATCAGCAGTCAAAATCCATACGCCTAACAAGGATGCCAATTGCCAACCATTTGCTAAGGAAGATTTTCGTGTGGACTAAGCAAATATCAGATGGCAATTTAACACTAACATGAAACTCAAGTTGATAAGCAAATCAAAACTTCAATGTCTAATATTTATAACATTTCTAGGGAACAACAGAACATAACATAAACTTGAATATTCTAAGTAAAAGAGAAGAAAAAAACCGCTTTTAGTATTAAATCCCCACTACTACTTTCAGTCCGTACATAACAGAAGGTAAAACATAAACTCAAAAGATCCTGTTTGAAGGACCCATGGTGCTCTTCAAGTAGAGGCACCTCACCTGCAATCAAGACAAATTCAAACAGAATATGTAATCAGCATCGGGAAAATAATAGCAAAATCACATATTTATGCTCTACCAAGACCACGCGTGTGTATGTTATATGCAGTATGCTGAAAGGAGCAATCAACCTAAACAAACCAAAGATAAGAAGACTTACATTTTGCCAATTTTTCTTCAACAAAGAAACAAGGAAATTGACGCTCATTTGCACATTTTGGAAGATCTGCTTCTCCTCCATTGCAACATTCCCAACAGCAACTCCCATGCATAGAACCTTTTTCAGCTGGAACTTAACCATTGCCTTTGTTTCATTCACCTTCGACTCTAGGGATTCCTGGTGAGTGACAAGGGTTGGGAATTTACCTGTGTGTGACAACAGCAAGATAAAAAAAATTTCATGTCAGAACTGATAAATGCGAAACCCACAAACTAGGATCTGCGACAATGCTTTAGGAGGGCAATCCAAGAACAGATGCTCTTATACAGCACTTGCCTGCTTTGTTGAGACCAGGACCCAAAAGACGAGGGATTTGCTTGATGACAGATTCAGAAGCCAGAAAGGCATGATACTTCTTGGCAAGCTTCTTAACTAACTTCTTATTCTTGTTTAGTTTCTTCAATGCTTCCACATCCATATAATCCAAACCTATCTTCTCTGCCTGCAGAACAAAGTAAACAATTTATGTTGGCCCTTTTTGACCAAAGTCCAAACAATACATTATATCAAATTACAAAGGATTTATGCTGAATATCAAAGTCCAAACAATTTAATTTGACATTCTTATAGGAAATATAAACAAAGTTTCACATAAGAAAGCTGCAAAATCACCTCTTCAACGTGTTGAGCATCTCCAAGCATGCAAATCTTCATTTTGGGGCGAGGAATATGTGGAAGCTTCACAGACCCACTGAAACGCTTGTCTTTTTGGGGATCATAGTTTTTCAGACCAATCTGGAGTTCAATGGTCTCAGTAAATTTGCGCTGTTTCTCCTTTGACTGAGCTACAATGGTTGAAATAGCTTCTCTAAGCGCATCACTCTGAAGCTTACTGTAAATAAGAATTCCAAAATCTTTCAGGAAAGAAAATCATAAACAACTAGACAATAAACAACCTCACAAGCTTCATAAATTTGTATAACGAAGGGTTTCGAGGCACCATAAACAGTTCAAAATCACAAAATGGACACCCCAAAACAATGCATAGTTCAAGCCAATTAATCTCAAAATGATTCCCCTGACACTGATGATAATCCAAATTCACAACTTAAATTTCACAATATAATCAATGAGACAAAACACTGAGTGCTGACGAAGAGTGAACAATAAGAATACCTAACAAAAACGCCATTTCAAAGTATTTCACAGAAGAAGTTCCTAGCAGATTATCTTATAAAACACAAATGAAAGAATGATCCAAACGCTTCTAATTCGAGTCCAGTAAATCAACAGCAAAATTTAAAAGACCTCAACTCTGAATCAGCAACTGATTATTTCACCAATGAAAGTATCCAACAGATTATCCTATAAAATGCAAATGACAAAAGGGTCCAAACTCTTCTAATTCAATTCCATAAAGCAATAATCAATAGCAAAATACACATTACCTCATCTCCGAATCTCTGCTCTTTCCACAAACAATAAACTTTTACCTGCAAAACAAGGTTACCAAGTCATCAAAAACTTAAAGAACTGATAAAATAAAATTAGAGCCGCGATGAAATGGACGTACCCCGGCACCGCCAAGAAGAGATGAGAAAAACCTAGCCAGATTTTCGAGTCTTTGGGGAAAATATATAGGCGGGTCAGCCGAAATAATAAAACTGATATCGGGCCATTGGCAGTCTACCCAATTCATTTAGTCTGAGGCTTGGTTTCCTTAAAATGAATTCGGCCCATTTTAGTACTAGATCGGTTCAGCACAAAAAACGTATTTCCCTTGAAATGAGTTTTTTGGCAATATGGGTATGACAAAATTGGGCGACTTCATGTTGATATTAAAAATGTCCACATTATTTCAAAAGATAGTTAAAAAGCTTTTAAATTAGTTTATAAATTCGTATTCGTAATGTTGAAAATAATTATAATAAAGTGCATTAAAAGTTTTATTCAATCTTAACTCAATAAAATGTTAATACTTTAAAATTTTTTAAATTTTAAGTTTGAGTAATGAATTGAATTAGTGTGCTTCAATTTATTGATATAATTGTAAATGGAAAAATAATTTATGACCTATATATTACAAGGATTTATTTTTAACATAATTGAAGAGTTGTATCATGCAAATATCGGTGAGGTTGTAGTATGAAGAAAAACTTGAGTCCCATGTATTTTGCTAAAGAATAATTAAAAGCATTTTGTGTGATAAGTCCAGATTTTGTATTTACATTTGGCAACCAAACCTTGGTGGTCTGCAAAGTTGCCTACACATCTTTGTTGATTCTTAATAAATAAGGCCTGCAACTTTGGTTGCAGACACTCTTGCTCTTATCTCTTTTTTTCCTTTCTGAAAACATTTCTGCTTAGAATCACACACACACACACATCAGTGTCTTTTAGTGTTTGCCAAAGGCTAAACATACTTCTAATGCAGAAACAGATTTTTCAGCCCTTGATCTTCTGCAAGAATATCATCATGTGAGTTCAATTGATTCCTCTTCTCTTTCTTAAAAATCTTTTGATTCATTCAATGTTGGTTTCCCAGAATCACAAAAATGTTGCTTGTCTCTGTAAATAGTTTGAGAAAAAAAATCTGATTGAGATTTGATAATTGTTGGTATCATATTATGATTATTGTTTTTTTCAATTTAAACTAGTATTCTCTTTTATGTAGTTTTGGCTCGTTGTATATAATTGCACTGTTTTATTAGATGATTGGTTGGTACATATTAAAATATGAGTACAGAAATATAATTCTTCAAATATATTGAAAGATTTGGGAAAAAATTAAATATACTCATACTCAAGATGTATTCAAATCCGACATTCATTCGAATCTTTGTAACATAAACCTGTTGTGCTTTAGAATACAAACAACAATCCTTACAGTGTTTTGTTGTTAGCCTTTTTAACTCAAATGATATTACTGACATGATACTGAATTTAACTCAAATTGCTATTTTCATTTTTCCTAGTAAAAATCTGAACTTTTGGTTAACTTCTTCGATTAATCATGATACTCCAGGTCTTGCAAAGATAAAAAATTTAAGTACTTTTAATTTCTCAACAATTATGACTTGATCACTATATATATATATATATATGCGCGCGCATAGTTTATGAATTAGTTGGCAATTAAACTATCTGAATTTTTTTTGTATAACTTTGGTGATTAAGGGAGAATAATGGGGGATAATACATTGGATTGGGCTAGTTTACTTGCTGGATTACCAGACTCTGATGAATTGATGTCACTGTTAATGAATGATGTCAAAGTTGAGAAACCAGAAGATGAACAGCCGCAAGAAGGCAGCAAAGTCCTAGTGCAACCTACAACAGTGATACCACAGCAGCAGGGCATTCATAATGTCGCCACAGATGTTGAAACTGGTTCTTCTTCTTGTCGTCTAAATGATCAGAATAAGATTATCAGAAATGGAGGGTGTTTAATTAATCCATTAGGGTTCCCATATAGGTCTCGAATGCAGGTTTTGGCTGCAGATGCACCATCAGGAAGTGGAGAGTTGCTCGTAATGAATGATTTACCTGTTTACAAGAGAGGGAGGAACAATATACAAGAAGCCATTGAACAGGCTGAGCAGAAGAAGAGGAAGAATAAGATCAAAAAACAGAAATTCAGCTGCAAAATCTCGAGCCAGGTCTCAGGTGCGTATGTGTGTGCAGTAGTAGTAGAATCTAGAATACTGCCCCAAACTTAGCCAAGTTGTTCCATACAGTCATATCTAGAAGGCAGCATGTATATATATGCAAGCATACTAGTCGAAAATTACAATTCTTCCTTTCTTTTTCCTGTTTTATTAGTAGAGCTGAAACGGGAACTTAGTTCTTACGATTTTAATTTCCACAGATGTAACTGTTTTCCTATACTAAGGCTGCGATCTTGTTTTGAAGGAACGTACAAGATTTCTGGAAGAAAAAGTGGAGCAATTGAGAAATGAGAATGCACATTTAAAGAAATTACTTTCCCTGGTGAGAGACCTCATGTTTCTTCTTGGCAAGAAACTGAGAAAATATAGAATATTTTCCTTATTTGCTATGTATTACTTAGTGATTTTTGGCCTTTCTCATCTTGCATGTGGATCAGGAAGCTGCAGCAGCTGAGAGACTCCCAGAGGTATTGATTTTATATGTCCAATGAACTTAATATCCATATATCAAACTTTTCAAAGGAAAGAAATGCATCCCTCCAATTTATCAGATATTGTCTAAATCTTGTAAACAATCACCTTTTTCTGCATCATCATGTATTATACCAGTGTTATCTCACATCGATTAAATTTTAAATTGTTTAAAGTTTTAAATCCAGACCGGATGCTAAAAGGGTAATTGTATTAATTTCTTCTATTGTATGTACAGGAAAGAGAAGTGATGCAAGGGAAAAAGGCAAAACAGTGTTTAGAATCGGAAGAACTGCAGACATAGGAGCAGCTATATATGGAGACTAATGAGGAGGTTTAAGCTCATCAAGATCAATGGTGGTGGTGAGACCGAGTAACAATATGGGATGACACAGTTTCATTTTTAAAGACATTATAGGATCTCCGTTATACATCAAATATATATAAAGAAAAGCTTTTTGTTTGCCTTCAGTCGACCTGGCTTTCAAAATAAAGATAGTCAGATTTGCAGTGAGCTAAAGGTAGATCACGCTACTCTAAAGTTTTTGATAATTTATATATTACTATTGCCTGCAAAAAAACATGGTTTCAATTATATCCTAATAGCTGGAATCATGATTCACTTGGATCTTGAGAAAAGTATACAATGTTAGGAGCTGCAATAGTTTTAATCTCTTTTGAGTTCATCATTCAGAAAAGAAAGATATATATATAAGCATATTTTACAATCAAGAGAGATAAATATGGCTGACTCAGTAATCAGATCTCAGCAGTAATGGATTGATAGAGTGCAAATGCCAAAAACAGCATAAACATTTTCTATCAATCAAACTTCATATTAGCACCTAAAAACAGTGGCCAGTTAATGAGATTTACAGACTTTATGATCCGAAACAGATGAAGCTCTCGCCATAATAATAATATCAGAAAATCAACATCAAATAATTCAACACATACTTTGAATTCTCATCAACCGTTGAGAACTACTCCTTCTTCCCTCAGTCATAAGCGCTTTACGAGCTGAAGCAAGTCCAGTGGGAGCTAACAATGAATCAAACGATGAATAATCCATCCAGTCTTTAAGCAACTCTTCTTTACCCCATTTATCTGGTACCAAAACTCGTCCTGCAACCTCTTCTCGGTGTCTTTTAAGCCTTTCACGTCCCGAATCCTTGTCATTTCCATCACTGCAATGCCCTCTAGGAACCAAAGCTGACCCTTGTAGAACACCCCCATTACTGCAACTATAAGACTTGTCATGCAACAACATGACATCTTCTTCTTCATGTCCTAAACCAGGCATATTGTTGGAAACCCGGCGGACGCTAACGGGCTTCGACGGATTATGATTCCGGGAACTGGGACTAATGCTAGACATGTTAGCTTGATGATGATGGTGGTGGGGGTGATGTAAGTGTACAAAAGGGAGAGAGTGTAGAAGGGTTATATATATAAGATGGGTTTTGGTGTAAGCAAATAGGTGTGGGGGAATTGAAGTGCACGTCACCAAATGATGGCTTTCTATGGCTTTCAAAGCACAAACGTTTCATCAAAGCTAAGAGTCTTACAATTGTGTGGCTTTGAGTTGTGGAGTTGATTAGGAAAGATATTGGCTTTGATTTATTCTTATTTATTTTATTTATGCCTTAAAAGAAAAGGTGAAAGGTGGACAATTAATGTATGGGGGCCTCCAATGGGGTTTGGTGTATTGGGTTTTAGAGTGCTTTTTGAGGTTCAAAACTCAGCTCACCATCACATATGCTTGATTTTCTCCTTTGCTAAAGATGTGGACATACTCAAAACTAGGTTCAGATATTTTCTTTTACATTTCACCTTTAAAATTTCTTCAACTTTTTATTGTATATATTTTGTTGAATATATTCATTTTTTGTATGGAGGAATTTTGAAAAAACAAAAAAACAAAAAAAAAACCACCTCCGTAAATATTTTTTTATATTTAGGAATTTATCTTACCAGATTCCGTTTTAGACGGTTGATGCTGTTGCAATTTATCTTCTGATAAGTGGACCGAGTTAGATTTCGTTGCCTGTTCTATTAAAGATATTCAAATCAGGCTAACCTGAGATCGTAAAGCCCTTGTTCAAGGCCCAAATTGAATTACTAGTTAAATCCTGAGACTAATATCCTCAATAACCTTAAAACAGAATAAACAATGTCAAACAAATAGACATAATAAATTTCCAAGTTTTATCAAGTTTGCAAGAAGAAAGGCTTATGCATCGTATGTAAAGCATGGTTGCTTTATATCATAAGAAATCATCATCAAAGGGAAAATATGTTTTAATTCTTTCTTCAGCAAAAAAAAAAAAATGATAACCCTGTGGATAATGTACACATAATTGTTATCCAGATAAATGAAGAACTGCAAACAATTCTTAACCAAGAGAGGGGAACAATGGGGAAATTTGCATCAAAAGTTAGCCATGATTTTCTCTCATACCAAAGATGAAATATTTGTTCATATCACATTCTTCACAATCTTTCCATGTCTTCTTCTTTCTCGATTTTTATAATATGGTTAGCAAGAAAAGGGGTTCCAGTGATGGCACCATGACAGAAAGGCAAGAAAGTTATGCCATTCCCATGAACATATGCAGAGGCAGAGTCATTCGCTCTTAACAGCTCGGTAAATGTAGCGAACGAACATAAGGGAAGAACGGAAGCCTACTGTGCCAAGCATCAAGAAGAATGCATAGCACATGCAGGCATTGTAGCCGAAAACAAATGAGAACTGCAATAAGCCACTCATGCTTGACCTTGTGTAGAAGTAGATACAATAAGCAAACATAAAAATAGCAGTTGAGCCCCCACAAAACACAGATCTGCATCAAGCCAAAACACCAAGTGTTTGAAATGTTATGGCAATGCAAGGGGAATTATAGGGGGAAAAAAACGAATGAAGCACTTATTTCCCAAAATGAAGCCGAGCTACGTTATCCAGTTCCAGGAAGCAGAAAGTGGAAGGAAAATATGGGAAAAAATCCAACAAACAACAGCACCATATGTTGTTAAAAAGACCCCCACTTTTTTGCTCCTAGACTTTGAATAGATACAACAAAACCAACAAGTTTCCATTTTTTATTTGTATAGGGGCTTTTCTTGAAGAAAAATTGAAAATTTATTTGAAAGTATCTGTAATACAAGATTTCATACTAACTAAAAAAAGCCCAGCAGATTGAGATTTTGCAGCCAGTTTTAAACATCGACTAGCCCTAAACTATGTTACTTGAATTTGGCTGTGAATGCTGGGCATAGGTATGTGCTCAAAATGGGTATGTACACTTTTTTCCAAGATTCCAAGTATGGAGGACTGTCCTCAGAGGATCATATCCCAAGACCCGTGTCCAACTGTGTGTCAAACATGTTTACTTCAAAAAAGAAATGAAATCTAAGTAACATAGGTCCTAAACACATAAAATCCTACCTGTGCATAAGAGCTGCAAACTTTCCAAAAGGGTAGGCAGCAATCAAAAATTGCATTGCAAAATCATGAGATCTGTGAGATCTCATATCATCACGAGTCCTACTAATATGAGGTAAGAAACCTAGACACTAACCTCCATAATCAACCCCATAGTTGCATTCACTGTGCATATTCATGTGTGTGAATGTCCATGCATATAAAATTGCAACATAACATACCTCCACCACCATTGATGATCTTCCACGGATAGCTGAATATATGTCAAACCAACACTTAATATTGCAGTGATCAGGATGAGGATGATGAACATAATAAACAAAATGCTGGGAAGAGTGAATATCCTGTATCCCCACAAGCTCGCATATAAATGTTGTAACTCAAGGACAATAGCACTAAATGGTAAGAAACCCCCAAGAAACATCTGGCAAGGAGTATCTCGATACCAAGGCAATGGAGGAATCTCTCTCGGGTATCTTTTAGTAGCACAAGGTGACTGAAACTCAGACCTAAAGAGGTATCCTATCACCCCACCCAACACAAGTAACGGAATGGTGAGAAAAGCATATAGGAGAATGATAACCATGATGGTACCAAAAGGGAGTGCCACGGTGGCCCCATAAGATACAGCAACCACATTAAGAATGGAACCAATCACAAACAAGGGACCTGCATACATGATTCCAGCCAGCAGGACACTCCTTTCCTGAAAATCCGACAGTTCTTATTTAACAAACAAGCCAAAAAGGCTCCTTTAGTGTGTACAACATTAAATAATATTAAAAACATACCCATCCAGTTTCAGCAAACTGACAGTGGAAGGAAGCTGTAGTGTATCCAGCAACTCCAGATGTCAGAGAATATAAAATGACAAGCGCAGTGCATAGTGTTCCACGATTGTAGGGATAGAGAATTCCAAGACACACCAATACAAATAAGGAGCAAACTCTGAAAGGAAATACAACAGTGTTAAAAGGAAATCTTAAACTTCCATAATGAGAATCAATAAACTTAGCATAACACCACGAAAATCAAGAAAGGAGGAACTTTTGAATCTGATTTTATTTTAAAACTACATTCTATAACGGCAATTTTTTTGAAGTATCATAAATATGCAATAATGATTCCATAGAGAAAGCATTCAAGTTACACTTTATGAGGACAGATGCCACAGATATGAAAGTGTAAATAAGTTGTAGAAACAGAAGGCAACGCGAAGGATGCAAAAGGAAGAGGAAAAGGAAGAATATGAAGGTGAATAAGGTTTAGTTTAATTAAATATGTCATTAATCAGCAAGAGGCAGTTGATTCCAGTGCATGCATCATACCAATCGTCGTTAGCCAACCACATGAAGTGGAGAAGACTGTTTTTTCTTGTTGTACTTATTAGAAATCAGCAAGTAATTAATAAATATGAAGAAGACGCCAAGCAGATAGGAGAAAAATAGTGAGTAGCTTACAAGGTTAGCAGCTGAGTACCCACGCCCATGACAGCACAAAACAAGGACTTATTTCGAGGATATCTAAATACATCACCATGAATATATTTCCAACCAACCTCCTTGTCATCTTCTTCATCTCCAGTTGAAAACCTGCTATTCGTGCATTGAACCTTAGCCTCAAAGTACAAAAAAGCACCTTTGTAGGTCTAAAATAACTTGGCATTGTAAACAATAACAAAAGGCATATTACGTTCTCAAGTCATTCCTCAGACGCCTCATGAAAAGCAAAGTAAGTAATCCTATCAATAGCATAATAGTGATAACTGAGTTGATGAATGAAAACCAATGAATTTTCAGGTGGATTGGGAGGGATGAAGCCCTTGAATATCTATCCATTCTGGTATCAAAAGCAGCTGATGTGGTATTCCAGACGACTGAATAAGTGAACTGAACGTCAACCCCTACATCTTCTGTTATATCAACAACCTGATTTGGGTCACCAATTGCATGTACTTCTATAATTTGGTTTCCATTATAAAGCACATCAAACTGTACATGTTTGAAAAGAAAATACTTGAGTGACTTCTTCTCAAGTGTCCAACTGTCTTCTTCAATTTTCCCAACAAAACCCCAAAATGGTAGATCATCATAGTACATCTGAAAGTAAAAATCATTAATGACAGCATCTCTAAATTTTGCAACATCATCTCCTTCAAGCTTCTTGTGACACAATGTCTCTGCAACTTTGTTCTCTCGGAAGTTCAACTTATATAGAGCACTAGTCAGGCGGTCACCACTCAGAACTTCCCCAAGGGACTCCTTCTTTTGTACTACAGGGTCTGCAAACCACAAAGTGTGAACTTACAAGTACAACTCCAAACTACACAAGCTCAAAATTTGGAATAGATGAAACCTCAATGCTACCGTTTAACTTTTGGCAATAAAAAGACAAAACAAAACAAAACAAAAGAGATAGGGGCATAGGCAGAGAAAAAGAACATTCAAGTGATATTGTGAGTTCCACAATGTAACTCTAAGACCCTAGGGCCCAGAATTTAGAAAAACTTGGTCTAGAAACTTCATCCACGGTAAATGTAGGATAATTTGATTTTAACCAATAATGTTAATAAATACCAAGTTCACATTACTCCAAGTTTATACCATGAAATCAGTTATGAAATTCTTTAGGGTGCATAATATCAAATTTAAGAAGCAATTCTGATGATTATTGCTAACCTGGACCACAGAACGGCAATTCGTAGTATTGGTAAGTCTCACTGCAGTACAAAAACAGTTTGAGGATAAAAAGTAAGACCGCAAGGAATTGGTAGCCGGAAAGGGAAATGGAAATTAGCAGTTGAAGTAAATTTTCTGCTAAGGACAAAATGTTAACTTAGAACCATAAACATTCATCTCATTCCCAAGGCAGAGTGTTCTAAGGAGTCACTCTAGTCTAAGTTCTAGACTTCTAGTTCTACCCCAGGAGCATTTATAAGATAACCAATCTAACATCAAACCGGCTAACTGCATAATAAAAGTTCAACATTCTCAAAATTATTAATAAAGTTTTATTTCTATTATCAGTCTTGTGTTCTTCAAATTTTAGTTATTTTGACCATTAATCACTAAAATGCCTTAAAGGGATTTGAATTGATATCTCAATAACCAAAACACCAAAAAGGCTCGAGCTTTTCAGTATTGACCGGAAACTAACATACACAACAAGGTCATTGCCTAATTATAATTCAGATCCTACCCTTCAACATGCTTTTACAAAGTAACTACTACACTTTCATAACCCAAAAATCTTTTACAGACAGTTGACTTAACAAAATGAAAATCAGACGCTAACCCATCAGAGTATATTGATCTCCACATCAGTTTAAACAATACCCATTTCTTAGAAACACGTAACATACTAAATTCCCAAGAAATAAAATTGAAACTTCAAGTAAAGATGGAGTTTTCAAAGATTCAGTACCTGGGATTGTTGAGGGGACCAACTTTGTTGACAAATAAAGGGACGTGATCTCCTACATTGTAGCGGTGATTGTCTGGTGATGATGCAATGGATCGCAAACTTGTTAACAACAGCGATATAATGATTAGACTGAGTTTCAGAGCTTCCATTTTACTCATTTCTTCCCAAAGCTGGACACTTGAGAGTCAGAGCCGGGATGGAACGGAAGCTGTTAAACGAAAGAGATTCATCCTTTATTGCTACTTTAAACGCATCGTTTACTTATACTGCGTGGTCATTAAAACGCTGCGTCTGACTCTCTCTTTTTTTTGCTAAGTATAAATGATTGCTTTTATATTTCATGAAATTATAAAGGAATATGTATTTTTTATTTAATATGAATGAATATTTGAAAATGGCCATTACAGGTAAAACGTTTTTTTTAATTAAAAAACTATATTTGGATAGGATAAACTAATTGTGTATATTTGTATGAAAATAATGTGCAAAAGTATATATTATTATTAAAGTTGTTATAAATAAAGTTTCCAATTGATAATAAGTTTTGATTTATGAGACAAATATTTTATAAGCGTTTTTTTTTACGTTATTCATGTTTGTTTTACTGTCTTTATTTGAGGTTTGTGGTTGTCATTCTTAATAATGTAAGTCTATTAGGTTTAAATTTACATCTCCTCTTAAAAATGTAATCTATTTTATCATCGCACCTAACATTGATTGATAATTATTTCAATAAATTATTTAAAAATAAAATCAACATAATATATTTTTTAATTAGTTATTTAACTATATATTTTATTTAACATTTTCCTCTGAAGTTAAAAAACCCTATCCTTAATTGAAATTTAAAAAGTAAACCTTTTTGCAAAATTTTGGTATCTAAACTTAGTCTTAATGTATAATTTATTTTTAATTTTTTTATATATTAATTTTAAAGTTTATTTTGAATTAATATCTCTTCATTTTACGATTTTATTTAATTAAATTAAGTTTTAAAGTTAAAATATCAAATTTACTAAGTATTGAATTGTTAAATTATAGTTTTAAAAAACATTTATTAATAATATTTATCAATTTATATTTATATGTTTTCAAATATAATAAGAATTAATTAAGTAAAAATAATTTCAAATTTATAAAAAATGAATATTAAAAAAATAACATTAAAAACAAATTAATTTAGCAATATATATGTAATAAATAAAGTGTAAAAATTATTAAAAAAAATTTTAAGTCATAATAAATTAATATTAATACTATAATGAATTTTTTGTATTGTTTTAATATTAAATGTTTTTAGGATAAAAATATTAATATAATTGATTCTAAATTAGTTAATATTTTAAATTTGTAATTACATTACTGTTTTTCATTTCATCAATGATTTTAAACAGAAACTAATGTCATAAAGAATATTATAAAATTAATATAAACAATTGTCTCATGCATTAGATGAAAATACAAACTAATTTAAGATATAACATCTAAACATTTTAATTTAATACAATTAAATTTGCATGTTATAAATTTTATCCACTAAATAATATATCATCTTTAACCTTTCTAGTATAATATATTTTTAAGTTATCTTACTCTTTATTCTATACTTTTTTTCCGATTTAATTTATCGTTATAATATTTGAACTTTTTTTAGAGATTGAAATTAGACCTATTCATGACTCAGGTGGTTCATCGATCTAATATGGATTGGGCTTGAACAAAAAAAATTTATATTCGAATTAAGCTGAGTCAACTTGAATTTAAATTAAATGATTTTAAAAATATTTAACTAAAAATTAATTATAAAATATATAAATATTAATATAAAAGCATTGTTTTATTATTTTTAAGAGTAATATAATTTTTTTTAAGTGAATCCTAACAAATTTTTTGGAATCAAACTTTAGCAACTAATAAATATTTCTAGTTGAGATCCTCCAATATCCGAAAGCTATAAACTTTAGCTAATGGAGACCTCTTAAAAGGTGGAAGAAGAATCTTTTCAATACACAATGAAGTTAAAACCCTTAACTAGTTTCGGCTTTCAAAAGTGTAGTAGAAACAATGAAAAACACCTAAATTTTTAGGTCAAAATTAGTGTAAAAAAATATTTTTTGACCCAAACACAAAAGTTGAGAAATGTACTTTTGAATTCAGTTAAATTCTACTACTAATTTGTATACCATGTTTAAATTGTGGATTTAGTCCTTCTTCTTTAATTTAGTCAATTTTAAGCTTTATATTTTTTGAGTTTTAAATTTTCAATGTTACTTGTAATTAAATTCATTTTTAAAAAATTTAATGTGAAAAATATATTATTTATCATATTTGTGATATCATGTTAGCTTTCTCTTTTCACATATTACATAAAAAAAACTAGATAATAGATTTAGCGTTTGTCGTTAGCATTAATATTGAAAATTTAAAATTCGAAAAGTGTAGAGAATAAGAATGATCCAATTGAATAACATAAACTAAGCTTACAACTTTATGTATAATACCGTTTGGGTAAGGATTGAAATTTCAAAATTTTAAAAATAAAATATTAAAATTAATCAAATTAAAGTATATGAACTAAATTCACAATTTAAAAAAATACAAGGATTAATAGCATAATTTGACGTTTGAATTATGAAAAAAAAAAGGCTTCAGCTATACAGGGCTGGTTGAATGAATAAACTCCAGCTGGAGGCGCTGAAAGTACAAACACGTTTTATGTTATTTCATAATTTTAAACTGTAATACGTCTTAGAAAATTTATGAAATCTTTATATATAACATATTATTATGGAATTCATAGTGTTGGTGTGAGAAACAAAAAAATGGTCTGTTAATGCTTTTGTTTTGGTTGGATCTAATTGTCTGTAATGTTCTCATTTGTAAACAGAGAACATTCTTGTTTTTTGTTTAGCACTGCCTACGCATAAATTTGAGAACCCAAGCAAAATTATGTCATTCCATCATTAACCCATAAAAAGAGAGAGCTTGAAATTCGAAACAGTAGGTAATCAATCAGTAGGATAATGATATTTACCAAATTTGTCTTTATGTCTCTAAAACAACTCATAAATCTTTTATATTTTCTTTTCATATATGGTTTGAATTAGTCCGTACAATATTAGAGGAGTGATTTAGGTGGAAAACGTTATAGCAAAGAAATAAACGAGTTAACGCATGAATGATTGCAATTCTAAAGGAAGTGAATTTTGAGTAAATATTTTCAGCATGACTCAACTTAAGTAATAGTGTTGACATAATAGCAATTAAAAACCAATAACGGAACTGAATAATGTGAAGTGCGTTAATATTTAACTTCATGTGATGATAATTAACAATAAAATCCTCTTCACGAATCGCTCACTCATGGGATTTGAAAATCATCCTAAAAAATTCAATATCTACAAATACAAAAGAATACCTAATAGTTGTAACCTTAATCAATAAAAATTCACCATCCAAATTTTCAGCAAAAACCTGCCTCACAATGATTTCGCTGTCTGGGGCTTTCTTGAGCATTGTGAAGAGTATATTTTAGGCTAGTATTTCAGTTAATTCCACGGATTTATATAAGATTTTCTTTTAGTATTTTATTTAATCCCACAATTAGGATTTAACACATTGGACAATTTTTAAAAATTAATTATAAATGTATTTAATAATTATGAAAGTAGTATTAAAAATAAGTAAATTTTGGACGTAATTGTAATAATGAAACACTATAATAAATTTAACTATATCTGTCTATCTCTGTTTTTTTATTATCATACCTAATTAAAATTAATAGTTAATGATACTTGTACCAACAAAAATTTGATGATACTACAAAATTTTAATAGTTAATGTAATTCTCTATATAAAAAGAGGTGCACTATATTTACATAACAGTTACAATTTTTACTAAAAAATACAAGATATACTTTTTTTTAACCATACATGATATATCCTACAATTGTATGTATTCAAAATAAATATTAATGTTTGTTGATAAATTATATAAATATTTATAAATAGAATTAGAAATGAAAGAAGAGTGACATATTTATTAATTTATAATTTTTTTGAATAAATTAATTAATTAATTTTAAACATTTCCTTTAGTTAGTCTGCAATATTGTAGCTTCTAGGATTACGACCAGCTTTGATTTGATTACCTTTATTTATGAAGTTTGAGTGATGAAAAGTTAAATATTTTTTACATAAATTTTAGATTAGATAAAGAAAAGAATATTAAAAAAATTATGTTAAATTCGATTCTAAATTTAATAACATTTAATAAAATACCAAAATCTTTTACAGAAACCTCACTAAATATGAGATTTAATCCCTCAACATAGGGGTTTATGCGACATTTAGTCAGCAAATGAGCCTTTGAGGCCCTCCCAAATAAACAAATTGCCATTAAGGGAAAGAAATCTGAATGTAGCCATGGGTTTAGGTAATGATAGGGAAGTGGATGTTGACCCATCAACAAAGCGTGCTGATAAATGTCAAAACAATGATTTAATATACAAAATGGGTTTAGCTTGTTCTGGAGTTCTAATTACGGTCATCAAATTAATAGTCAATGTTTGAAACTCACAGTCGTTGTTATTTTTATTTTGTTATTGATGTGCAGCCCCTGATGAGGGACAGGGTCAGGTCAGGACTCTGCATTTGCGAGGACAAGTTTCCGTGTACTAGGATAAATAAAGGGTTTCACTATCTGATTCACACAAATATTTACTGTAATTTGCAAGAGGAATTGGTGTTGAAATAAAGTAAAAAGGCTCCAAAATATTGTTTTTAAAGGAAGAAGAAGAAGAAAAGGAGTAGTCATTCAATCAGATTGGTTTCTTCACATAGAAGTAGAGATAAAAGGCAGAAGAAAGTGATACCCATGAACAAAGGATATATCAAAAGTTCCAAAGGGTGAAGATCATATATATACAACGAGTATTAGATAAGGACTGGACCCTTTAATTTGTTTCTATGCAGATTCACTTTGACAGGAAAAAGCTTTGATCTTTTGTCTCTTTGCCCTCTCTTTCTTTCTTTGTGTTTCACCTTAAAAAAAAAAGTAAAACTTTAGCTCTTAAATATCATAACCAAGTTGTAGGAACTCGGTTTTTCCATTTCCTCTGCTTTTTAAAGCCAACATTTCTTTTTCTCCCCTTTCATTTTTCTGCAACATATATTTATTTTCAGCCTGTTTCTTGTTTCGAGGATGATCTAAAGAACTAAGCTTTGCATGGAGAACCATAGAGTTGGAGAGACAGGTTTAACAGACTCAGGACCTTCTTCAAATTACCATCATCACGCAGTTCTTCATGGAATGAATGCTCCCATTAGTAGTAATTTCATGTATGTACTTTTCAATAGAAGTTGATGCTTTCAACATGTTTGCATTGTTAATCTCATTAAAGGGTTGTCGGTTCCTATCCGTCAGCCATCAAAATGGATCTGCTTTCGGTTTTGGAGAGCTAGAAGAAGCAATTGTTCCTCATGGAGTGGAACTCACAAATGATGAAGCTAAAGCACGTATGTTCCTTTCCTCTCTAATCCTTCGTTTTTATTTGTCGAAATTCTTTGTATCCGAGAGGGATTACCATTTGCAATACCGTAATGATACTGGGTCAGGACACTCCTATGGTGTGACTAACATAGAAATAAAGACCTGCCTAGCCATACCATGATTTTACTGACTCCATCACTGCTTAAAAACATTAAGGCAGGCTGATCATTAGGTTGCCTTTGGCTTCAACCTCTATGGCTTTGAGCATATATATATCATTCTCTGAGATTTTGCTTTTTTGATTGTCAGCAGCTTTATTCACAAGAAGCAGACCTTCTTCAGCTACTCTGGAGATGTTGCCTTCTAATTGGTCATTGAGATTTCAGCAAACCCCAAGAGTAGTTTCTTAACCTCTTCTTCTCCCCCATTGATTGACCTTGTGCTTGGGATTCAAGAGTTGTATTAGATTGCTAGATAAAAAGAACTTGCTTGACTGTGAACCAGTTCTTAACTTATTTTTCTTGTGAGAAGAGAGGGTTTAAAAGAATTATTTTCTGGGATTATTCCCTTGACTCCCACTATCTCACCTGGGAAACTTTGGCTCAAACCAGGGAAGTTGGAATTCAAGAGGGGAAAGCACTGACTCAGTATCATCATCAGCAGTGAACACTCTCCCGAGCAACCAGCTGCAACCAGAATCTCCTATCAGTCAAAAGGCATCTTCTTCTGCAGATCATCATCAACCTTTCAACCACAAGCCTCTGCAACAACAGCAGCTAGAGATGGCAAGTGATATCTCATCACTGAATCAATCAGCTGCTCAAGAAAAGGTGCTTAAAACTATAGTTTCATGCTTAATAATTAATACTACTAATAATCCCCCCCCCACCAATTCAGGAATCTTTTTTTTTTGTTGTTATTGTTACAGTTTTAATCCTTTTCTCTCTCTTTCTCTGAGCATATCTTTGTAATAAACAAAGGCACAGATCCCGATACAGAGAATCAAAGGGTTACAGTTTTTCTGAGTCCTGAACGATTTTCTGATGAATATCTGACATGAAATTAGAGAGAGAAGAGCTGTACAACACATTGGAAACCAAAGAGAGAATCCGCACTCACTTTTCTTTTTTTAACTATAAAACCATCTCTCAATCTCAGTTCCTATATCTCACAAACAAACTTCATGTTTACATGTTCTACAAATCTGTCTTGAAAGTCTTGTCTTGGAATTAGGGGGTAAAAAAGAGAGAAGAAAACCTACGCCCAAGACAAACCTAAAATTGAAATGGCAGATTTTGATGATTTAATTTGCTACCCTTATCATGTTCATGAATACCTGCAGTTACAAGAACAAGAATCACATAACAATCAGCAATCAGCAACTCTTCCCAGAAACTTTGTGAGATCTCTCTAATCATTATAATTTTCTTCTTCCAAATATTCTATAGTAGTTACTAGCATCTTTGTTAATTATGTTTATATATATGAAAAATTCTTTTTTATAGTTTCCCAGCTTACCAACTGCCAAATGCTCTCATTTTCCTGACCAGCTTCTTTCCTATTCTTGATAAGAATCTTTTAAACCACCGACTACCGCTTCTCTTTATCACTTTTTATCCATTTTTTTATTTATTATAAAATTATTTTAAACGGGTATTATTTCCCTTCATTTATCCATCTGTTAGTAATACATACACTTTTTCATAATGTTGCAGGGAAGAGGTTCATCTTCTTCTGAGAAACAGCTAGATGCTAAGGTACCCAAACAATAAAATAAAAAACCCGAATCTTCTTTTGGTTCTTAATACTTCTAAAAATGAGTTAAATATGTTCCAAATTGTTTCTTTATTTCAGACACTAAGACGTTTAGCTCAAAACAGAGAAGCTGCAAGAAAAAGCCGTCTTAGAAAGAAGGTTATATAACATGGAAAAAAATGACATGCGGAAACATTTGCATGTGTTTTTTTTTAATAATTTTTTGTTAAGGTGACTGTAAACTAATTAAGAAACTAGTTTTGTTTTGATATGGTTAAACAGGCTTACGTTCAGCAACTAGAATCAAGTAGAATAAAGCTAGCTCAACTTGAACAAGATCTGCAGAGAACAAGATCCCAGGTTTTCTTTTGTTTTTTACTTCTTTTTTTCTCTTTTCTAATTCCTATGATTGTGGGCTTATATATATGAGCTTAGATATCTGTGTTTTGTGTGATAGGGATTTTTCGTGGGAGGGTGTGCTGCTGCTTTCGGAAATATCAGCTCAGGTAAGTTTCTAAGAAGATTAGTTAATTTTGTGCTATTCTTTTACCAAAAAAGGACTTATCATTTAAGTCCTTACTATAATTTTGCCCCATATTTTAATATGATTATTTTATTAATTTAATGGCAATTTTCACAACTTTTACTTTATGGTTGCAATTTATTTTCAATTACTCGAAGTCTAAGTCGATTTTGGAAATTTGTTAAAGAAAACAGATCTGATTTAATTTAACTGTTCCATCAAAAACTAAGACAATCCTCTTTTATGAAACACAATGAACTCAAAGTTGGGGTTGTCTTCGTGTAGGAGCTGCAATGTTTGACATGGAATATTCAAGATGGTTAGAAGATGATCACAGGCACTTGTCGGAGCTTAGAACTAGGTTACATGCTCACCTTTCCGACACCGATCTTCAGACCATCGTCGACGGTTACATTTCACATTATGATAAAATTTTCCGGTTGAAAGAAGCAGCTGCAAAATCCGATGTTTTACACCTTATAACCGGGATGTGGATGACGCCGGTGGAGCGCTGCTTTGTTTGGATAGGTGATTTTAGGCCCTCTGAGCTCATCAAGGTTTGAACTTCCCAAATCTACTCTTCTTTTTTTTTTTTAATATCTTCCACGTAAATTAAGATTCTTTAATTAAAAATGCATATTTGCTAAAATGGGTTGGGGAATAACTGGTCAGATGCTAGTATCACAACTAGACCCATTAACAGAACATCAAGTGATGGGGATTTGCAATCTCCAACATTCTTCACAACAAGCAGAAGAGGCACTCACCCTAGGCCTTGAACAGCTCTACCACTCTCTAATGGACTCCATTGCTGGTGGTCCGGTCATCCACGAAATGCAACAAATGGCTGTTGCCTTAAGCAAGCTTGCCAATCTCGAAGGCTTCCTTCACCAGGTATTTCCTACTCATTACCACCACTAAACCCTATGTTGCCCGCACACAAGAGTGCAAGTACGCGATATTCTATTACGTAGTTCAATTGCTCCTTTCTTGTCCATTTCATTTCATTTATTATTTATTTTGTTTTGAAGATATTTCATTTTAGTTTTTACAATAATAACACATATACAATAATATATTATACGTTACATCTTTCTTCATTTGCGCCGCAACTTTTTGCTATATATGCGGGAAAGGTAAAGAATTTAATCGCTTACATTGTATGTATTCATTTTAATTTGGCCTTCATCAACTTGATTAATTATTATGGATTTCGTTTTGACATCAGTGTTCATACATACGGGTGAAATTTTTTATTTAATAAATTTATTTATAAAAATAAAATTAGCTTTTGCTCGAAAGGATAAAGTTAAAATATTAAAAGTCAGGTATTTTAAATTTAAATTTTATTATATAAATAATTTTTAGATTTTATATAAAAGTATTTAAAAATATAAAAATAGTCTAGTAATAATATTTATTATTTGTAAAAAAATTAATTTTTGATAATTTTTAATCAAATTCAAAGAGTGATATCAATTTAAACAAACACTTAAAAAATAGTAAATATAGATGAATTTAGAGTAATATTTAATAGATTTTGAATTTAAATTTCAATATATTTAGTTCCGTGGATTACGTTATTTTTATATAAAAAAATTATGGTTTTATGTTTTTTTTTCCTTTAATTAAACTGCCTAATTACTCTTTGCCACGTCTATGGTGATGCCTTCTTTCTGTTTTGTTTGTATTTTATGGGTAATTATACATGTAAAAGAAGCTCATTGATAATGATATCTGTTGAAAGCTATGGATTTGATGATTTCCTTTTTAATCTATAAATATTTCTATCAAAAAGTGGTTTGATAATGATGTATGTATGATGAAATAAAAACCTACCTTTTAGAAATTTTTTAATGATTGGCTGAAATTTTGAAGAGGAATGTTTAGATTCGCAATACTGAATTAGGTAAATATACATTTTGGTATCTGAATTTGGTCATAGCGTTCAATTTGATACTTAGATTTTTTTTTAGGTTTAATTAGGTCCCTAAACTTGGCCTAAGGTTCAATTTGGTACTTAAAACTTATTTTAATCTAATTAGGTACTTGAACTGGCTTTTTGGTTTAAATGGGTACGAATAACAAAATACTAATTTGGATTAAAAAGCCAAATTCATATGCTAACTTGAACCAAAAAATTAAATTCAGGTGTCTAACTAGATCAAAATAAATTTTAAATACCAAATTGAATATTAAAGTCAAATTTAAGTATTTAATTAGACAAAAAAATAGGTATCAAAATGAACCCTAAAATGAAATTCAAGTACAAAAAATATATATTTACCCAATTAAACTCATTGATTAGTATTTTTAAAAAGATACAAAATTTTAAATCTTCGTGCAATTGAATTGGCATGTATATCTTGTGCCATTGCGTAAGAGCTCTTTAAATTTTGTTGGTTGTGCTTTTTTTTCTTCGGTTGGATGGACGAGTTAACCTTGCTCATTTATTCCATCTTTGTTTGATTTAATGAATTAAACTAGCTCATAACTGTAGGCTGATAATTTAAGACAGCAAATCCTTCACCAATTGCCTCGGATATTGACCGTTAGACAAACAGCTCGATGTTTTTTGGTGATCGGAGAGTACAATCAACGATTACGAGCACTTAGTTCTCTTTGGGCATCCCATGGACCTCCTGAGTAAGATTTTATTTTTGTTATCATTTATTTAATATTCAAAGAAATGGAGGGAAAAGTTTTTTAAGGGACCGAAATTAAGTTGTATTCTAGTTTATATTTTTTTATAATTTTTAAAGAATTAAAATAATTTTTTTATTATTTTTTAAAAAATTAAAGTATAATTTTACTTTATTAATTTAAAACTTTAAAATTTTTAAACGATGTATATAGATAATTTTTTTGTTTAGGGGGCGGGACAACGCAAGTCACCCTACGCCCGTGAAATTAATATAGAACGATTCCAAATAAAAGGACTTATTCATGGTTTTCTTGACATCCAAAATATTAACTTGATTTTGTGTATGTTTCTTTTCCCATTACTATAATTTAATTTATGTGTAATTAAATGTAATATTATTACTCTTTTTATCATTTCTAATGATGTAGGGTCTTGATCAGTGATGACCAGTCATGCCAAACAACAGACTTGCAGATGGTGATGGTGCAACAATCACAGAATCATTTCTCAAACTTCTGATGAAAGAAGAAAAGAAAAGAAATGGAGATTCCAATTAGGCAGCCAATGAATAAGCAGTCAGAGTCATGTAATTTGACAAGGAATATGTCATATGTAGGCATGCAAAATGAAAATTTATCAAAGCTACTTAATTTAGGTGAGGTAGGGCTTTTTTTCTTACTCAGTAAGTTTTTAAATCCTTTGTAAAAATTGATTTTAATGTGCATTATGGAACTATTTTTTATTATTTTATTTATTTTTAATGATGTATACAATATAATCTAGCACTATTGCTCAATGGCTCTTAAATGATGTAAAAGGCTAAAAATTAAAGGGAGAAAAAGGGATTGAGCGAGAGAAAGAGAGAACGGCTTCTTGAAATGACTTCTTCACATTATTATTAATCAATTCCTTCAATAAAGTACGGTGGGAAGCAAGCAAGTAAAGCAATAGAAAAAATGTGGTCAATAGAAGCTTTAGTAATAAAGATAAAAGTTGAGATTTTAATAACAAGGACTTATCCAGACATCTTCACTTGGTCTGGAGCAAAATCTTAAACCTGCAGTGCTTGCGTTTATTCCTGAATCACTCCAAGTTGCTATTAATCAAAGTCTTCACCGGCAAAACTGAAATATTCTCAATCTGACTATAGGAGAAATCCAACAAAAAAAACTTTTGTTGCTTTAGAAGATCTATGTAATAGAAAGAAGGTTTTCAAGGATTATCTCCATGGAGACAAGAAATTAGACAAAGCATTCTTATTTAAGAATCAAATATGGACATGATTTAAATATGTTTTATATTTTAGGTAAATAATTTAAAACTAAACTAAATTAAATAATATGTTATATTAATATAAATATTTTTTTTCATTTTATTCAAAAATATAATACCAAATAATAAAAATGTGTCATGCGATTAGTTTTTATTGACATCTTATATGTAGGGTAAAAAGAGACGAATTTGATATTTTAATTTTTATATTTGACAAAAAATTTTAAATACTTAAGTGAAAAAAATGGTATGGCTTGATGGCCAAATTTATAGTAGAACATTATGCAGTCTGAGATAAATTGAGATTAATAAAAATATAATATGATGAAATTAAAACATGATTTGATGTTAATGAATGGAACAATCTATTTAAATAAAAAAATTGTAACATTAAAATTAAATTAATTAAGTAATATAATATTTTCTCTAAATTTCAATTACTAAGAAAAATTATTTAAATTATTATAGATTAAAGAACACGTACACATAATTTTTATTTAAATTAAATCACGATAATAAATTAAACATAACATTAAATAGTTAATGCATTATTTAAAAACAAGATAAATAGCACAAATATATAAAATAAACCTATGAAATATTTTAACCTTAAAAATAACACAAATAATTTCTCTTTCTCTTTCCTTTCTTTCCTTTTTTTTTCTTCTCTTTCTTCCTTCACACATGCCATAATAAAAGAGAAAAAGACAGGTGTCAAAAGCTCGAGGTTATGTTTTCTCTTTTTATATATAATTATAGATGTTAAGTGTTTTAATTTTATTAAAGTTTGAATAAGATTATATATTAAGAATAAAATTGTATTTTAATCTCTATTAAAATGTAGTTAAATTAATTCTTGTAAATTAGATTAAAGGGTGTCATTTCTTTTAAAAATTTATACGGTTAAAAATTAGTGTGATTGATACAATAACTACACTATGACACATAACATGCAACGTGTACCTCCTATTGACATATAGAGACCGATTTTAAACTGTAAAAATAAATAAAACTTTTAATAAAATGATGAATTTATTTTTCAATGAACTAATTATCTATTTTTTAGGTATAAGAGCAAAATGTAATTTTTTTCATAATATTTTTACCTTCCTTTATAATCATTCTTCGATTCTTATCTTAATTGTATGTATAATATTGTAGTTCAGCGTGGAAATCTAATATCGAAGGCCCCCAAGTTCATTGGAACCACCAAAGTTTTCCATTGTATCTAATTCTGTTTAGTTACAAGTCTTCAAAATCAATGGTTTCATATTCATTATATTGCAGAACTGAGGAGAGTTCAATAAAAACAATTCCAAGAAAATTTGTTTTCCTATATATGTTAGAATTTTAATTATTTGGGACATAAATATGAGGCCTCTTTTATGTCTGTATCCATATTGCAGGTTAAGAATGAATCAGGTAAGAAGGTTGAAACCTAGATGTAGCATTTTGGGTCTCCCACCTCTCAAATTCCAGGTGTCAGTCCAGGAAGATAAGGAGGTGCCAAGTAGTACAAGGCAGAAAACATTGGATCTGAAACGATTAGATATATACTGTATACATCAGTAATTGCATGTAATAAAGAGAATGAAGCAAAAGCCAGAAAGTACTTGTTGAATCATGTAAAGATTAGAGTATTGGACTACCACCTGTCGACGGTTTAGGCTGTGAAAAATACCCATTTAGACACGTGGCATTGATATCCTTTGCATGGGAACAGATGTTCTGTTCTGAGGAAGACAGGACATCTTAGAGACTTGCAAGAATTCCATGTATGTCATTGTGTCATTATATAGTACAAGACTTCCTGGTGTTAGAAAAGAGTGCCAAATTAATGGATTTTGCTTCTCATGTTTTGTAGGAAAACCAATACAGGCTGCTGTTGCTAAATCTCTAGTTTCTTTCACATTTGAATCTTCACTCGTCTTTGTTTAGAATCTGTAGCTTTGGTATTGAGGGTAAAAAGGAAGGAAAATCATGAAGGTTTGTAGCAGATTTTATTGTTTTGAAGTGTCATAATGATAGGTCTAATAGATGTTTTAACCTTTTTTGTTTTTCTTTTAAAAATTTGTGAAGGTTCATGAAAAGAGGTCTCATTCTCATGCACATGGAACTGTTGATGAAGAGAAAATCATGACAAGAAAGCAGAAAGCAGACCAGTTGAAAAGCAATGAAGGAAAGGAATCTCCAAAGAAACCCAAGTTGGAGGCTGATAATGATCAACATAATGGAAAAGCTACAACTGAGGTGGCTAAAGAGTTTGAAGAGTTTTGTAAATCTGTGAGGGAGCACTTATCTGTTGCACAAATGAGGGAAATCCTTGAAGCTAATGGCCAGGATTCATCTGGTTCTGATGCTTCTGTTGTCATCAAATGGTTAGTCTCTATTCTCTCACTGTTATTGCTTTCATAACATGCAAACAGTTTCAGTAATCAAATCACATGCATTTCTATTGGCAGCCTCGATATGTTGTTCTATGGACCATTGGAGAAGTGCCAAATCTGCAATGGGGATTTGGAGTTTGATGGCAACCGCTATTCATGCAAGGGAACTTACAGTGAGTGGTCCTCTTGTGTATACAAAACAAGAAGCCCAGCAAGGAAGCAAGAACCATTAAAATTGCCTGATTCTGTCCTGAATTCACCTGTTGCTGAAGTAAATTTTACTGAACGATTCTCCTTGGTTTATATGATACAAATTTTAGTCCAAGTCTACTAAGATTTATCTTTTTTTTATTCCTATAGTTGGTAAAGAAGTACGAGGATCCAAAACTCCGCCCTCACCGATATGTAGGGGTCACTGACAAACCTTTCTTGGGAATGATGATTTCCCTGATGGGCCGGCTTAGTCGCACACATGTACGTGAAAATGTTTTCAGTTCTATATATTGCTGAACCTTATAGTCTTTGTTCTTTGACTGAATAGGCTAAGACCCTTCATGTTGCAACTCTTCTGATGCAGCAATACTGGAAAACCAAGATAGAGAAACATGGAGGAACAGTCTCCAACTCAGTCGTTGGTAGTTGTTTACATCATTGCAGAGTTTCAGATCTTATGGTTCCTTCTCTTGTTCTCTTGTTTATTGCTTTGATAAAATGCTTTTGTAAAACTCTGGGGGCAGGTGTAACTTGCTTGGTTGCTTCTCCCGCTGAACGAGAGCGTGGGGGCTCATCCAAACTGGTAGAAGCAATGTGAGTAGACATAAATACATATACATAACTAGACACTCAGTTGATCCTCTCTTGTATGTAAGAAGCTCTTTTTAATGGCACAAAAATCTGACATTGTATTAGCTGAGAAGCATTGGAGTCTTTAGTTAAATGACAATGAATGGAACATTTCAGGGAAAGAGGGGTACGAGTGGTGAGTGAAGCTTGGTTACTTGACAGCATTGAGAAGCAAGAAGCACAGCCATTAGAAGCTTATGACATAGTTACAGATCTTGCTGTTGATGGCAAAGGAATTCCATGGGATAAACAAGTTCCTGAAGAACATGCAATCGAATCACTTTCAGCTGAAGTATGCCCTTTCCTCTCAGAAATTTGAGGATACTTTAAAAAAAAAAAGATCAAACCAAATAAATTGTTTCTCTATTCCGTGGTTTAATTGCTTGCAGCTCAAGTTGTATGGAAAAAGAGGAGTCTACAAGGATACTAGATTGCAAGAGCAAGGTGGCCAAATATTTGAGGAAGATGGGATATTATACAACTGTGTCTTTTCGCTTTGCGACCAAGGAGGAGCCATTAATGAGTAATCCAATGAGTTCTTTTATCGAGTCTGGATTGATACTACCAATCAGTAGCTCTACTGCAGTTACTGATTTCCAAGTTTCATTTGTATAGGTATTGCATTATGCAACTGATCAAAGTACCAGATAGTAACCTCCACTTGTACTACAAGAAAGGGAGAGTAGGGGATGATCCTAATGCCGAGGAGCGGCTCGAGGAATGGAAGGACGTAGATGGTGCTGTGAAGGAGTTTGTTAGGCTGTTTGAGGAAGTAACAGGAAATGAATTTGAGCCATGGGAAAGGGAGAAGAAGTTTCAGAAGAAGCCACTGAAATTTTATCCCATAGACATTGTAAAAGAAAACTCTTGTTCCACTCCAAATGTATTGGACTAATTTTTTTTTCTTTTCACATGATTTTTGTTCCTAATCGGTTTCCCTGTATTGATAAGGATGATGGGGTTGATGTGAGATGTGGAGGACTTGGCCTGCGACAGCTAGGGGTTGCAGCAGCACATTGTAAACTTGAACCGATGGTTGCAAACTTCATGAAGGTTATTTGCGGTCAGGAGATTTACAAGTATGCTTCTTTCAACTATGGCCATTAATCTGTTTTCTTTACCAATATCTGAGTTAATCGGTCACCTGGACAGGTATGCACTGATGGAGATGGATTTAGATGCCCCTGATTTACCAATGGGGATGCTCTCTAATGTTCATTTGAAAAGATGTAAGAACCCATTATTTTGCTCATCATCTCTTTTTTTTCTATATACTTCCATATCTATAATGTCATGAATTAAACCAGGTGAAGAGGTTCTACAAGAGTTTATAGAAAAAGTGAAATCAATGAAAGAATCTGGACCTAAAGCAGAGGCAGTTTGGTCAGACTTTAGCCAAAGATGGTTCACCCTGATGCATTCTTCCAGGCCCTTCATCTTCAGGGACTATCAAGAGCTTGCAGATCATGTAGAACCTCGTAGTTCATCCTAAATACCAGCCCTTATTTAAGTCTTGTTACTAAACCAGGGCTTGAATTTTGTAGGCTGCAGCATCATTCGAGTGTGTTCGAGACATTGTTGTGGCATCCCATATGATTGGACACATGGGTGATGATACTCTTGATGACCCATTGTCTGATAGATACAAGAAAATAGGATGCTCAATTTCTCCACTGGATAAAGATTCCGAGGACTACAAGATGATCCTCAATTATGTGGAAAAAACTTATGAACCTGTCAAGCTTGCAGACATTGTAAGTCACATCCTCAGGATTTGCATATTTTAGCCCAAATTTGATTGTTCATTTTTACCTGCTAACAAAGCCTTATATACTTGGAAAATTTTGGTCAGGAATATGGGATCTCAGTTGAGAACATCTTCAATGTGGAAACTAAGGAAGGCCCCTCGTTTGATGAAGTAAAAAAGCTGCCAAACAAGAGACTCCTGTGGTGCGGTAAGTAAAGCCTGGCCTTCAATCCTCTTATCCTTCCGAAAGTTCTGTTCAGTAAGTCTCTGAGTGAGTGATCATGCTCTCATTTGATGTATTCTTCCAGGTACTCGGAGCTCGAACCTGTTAAGGCATTTGCATAAAGGCTTCCTGCCAGCAAGCTGTTCTCTACCAGTTCCAGGATATATGGTAAAATGAACAGCCAGTTTCTCATCATATTTAGGTTTAAATGCTATTCACACGATTGAAACTCCAAGTTTCTGTGACAGTTCGGGAAGGGCATAGTTTGTTCTGATGCTGCAGCAGAAGCTGCCAGGTATGGCTTCACTGCTGTAGACCGGCCTGAAGGGTTCTTGGTTCTCGCTGTGTTTTCACAAGGTGAAGAAATTGTGGAGCTCAAGAACCCACCGGAGGTATAACTCCCATTCTATGTTTCTGATTCCACTTCATTCCATTACTACTTTAGTCATGAAATCCTGAATTTGTTAACCCTCACTAAACAACACAGGATACTAAGCCATTGGAAGAGAAGAAAGTGTGTGTGAAGGGACTGGGGAGAAAGAAACCAGATGAATCAGAATATATAGATTGGAAAGATGATATCAAAGTCCCTTGTGGCAGTTTGATCCCCTCAGAACACCAGGATAGCCCTCTCGAATATAATGAATACACAGTCTATGATCCCAGACAGGTGTGTCTCGGGAGATTCTTTTTTATCAGTGAAAACTGTTTGGAACCCCGCTAAAATTATGTTTTCCTGACAACAGGTGAGCATGAGGTTCTTGGTGGGAGTGAAGTTTGAAGAGAAGGATACAGTGATGGACGCCCAGGATTGAAGGAGGGGAATATCAAGAAAGGGTTTTCTGATCGTTTTTGTATAGTTTCACTGGACTTTTGGAATATGGGATGGTGGGAAAGATGGTTGTTATAGTATGGGGGGACGTGATCATGTAAATGGATGTTCATGTCTTTTGTTGTACATAATCACCTCAAACATCTCTGATGATAAGAGGCAGATAAAGATACAGTAAAAACTTCCCCTATATTTGAATCTGTTTTCACAGTTAAACCACGTTTTTGCCTACAATCAAGAAACAGATGATTGCTTACAATCCAAGTTTAAATCCCTTCTAGACATCAAAACCCTTTTTTTTTGTTGCATTTACTTTGCTGGTCTTATAATAACAAGGATCCGACAAAATCGTACAAACAAGAAGCAAATGTGGTCTGATGGTAGAGGGAAAGCAGCAAGCAATATAGGGTTAGTTCTACAGAGCAGATAAAAGGACAGAGTTGTCTTAAAAGTGAAGTAGAAAAGAAGGGCTCTTCTAGAAAATCATGCTAAAAATTCCTAAAAATCAGATGTTACTTCTCGACATAAATTTCCTGCTATCACTCATTATATGCAAGAAAAAGGAAGTGTGATTATCTCAAGGAAGGTATGTTTAAGAGACTCCTATTTATAACGTAGACAAATATAAAGTATGAAGTGATTCAAGGTGAATTTTTTCTACATGGATATATGCTCCGGAAACGAAAACTTTCAAAAGAGGGGAAAATCAGTTTAAACAAAAAGCAAATGAAGAATTCAAAGCTTCACATCTTCAGTTCCATTTTTACACTTGAAAGGACCCCAACCTACCTTCGATAGTTTAGGGCCGGAATATGAAGCAAAGATCTTCATCATTTGTGCTCTTTTGTGGACAACTACAGATACAACATGAATACAACAATTTAATCTTTGGCCAAAGAACAAGTACAAAATAAAATGGATTCGAATCAGCAAGAAACAATCGCAGGATGGAACCTTAGCTTGTCGAAAACGGATGCTTTACTTGGTCGTGATACAATGCATATTCAGCCGAAATCATAGATAAGATTACCACAGCCGAAATCATAGATAGATTACCACAGGTGGGAACCTGAACCTATCCGAAATGAAGGGTATTGCCTGTGGATTCTTCACCAGATCATGGTAGAATGCATACTCTGCTTCGTAGTCATGTAACCGGAGCTCAGACTTCTGATTAGTATGGTAGTGGTGCTTTGCAGAAGTTGATTTGCCAAAGCCAAATATACCAACTTTGTCACAAATTCCCAATGCCAGCATAACAGCTTGCATCCCAGAGGAGTAATGAAACATAGAACCATCATGTGTAGAAGCCCATTCTCTCAATGCCTTCCTGGTCTCCTCCAAAAATCGTTTAGCCGAATAATACTTCACAATCCTAGCACATAACACATCAAAACGAGGATCTGTAATCAACAAAGGTGCCTTGTGAGACGAATTGCAGACTGTATAGTCCATGAAATGAACTGGTTGACAAATGTACATAATCATAGGAACATTCCTTCCATAAGGATGACAAAAGCAACCTTCCCTCCTAGCACAAAGATGCAGTATATTGCTATTTATAAAGGAAATGCTTGTTTTTTATCCCACTTGCTCTTCAAACTTCTCAGTTCTAGCATTATTCAATCTAATCACAATCTCATGACCATCAATCAGTTCCCCATAATCACGGTTCAGCAATATCCCACTGTTCCCCACAACAGCACAAGATTTATACTTTCTAGCTGAACTCATCAAGCCATTGTGTCTATCAATAGGGGTCTTCACTAAGCTAACTAAATCCATCATGATATCAGGCTGGAACGTCTTTTTTCTTGCCCAAAGCTGTAAATTCCTCCTAAAATCTAACCAATACCGATAAAATTTTGGGGCCCTGAGTAATACCGGTAATCCATTAGAATTTTTGGATTTGGCGTCATGATGACTGAAGCTCCTCGAAGTTGCAAAGTTCCTTTGCCTTCCTTGATTAGGAAAGTCCCTTTCCAGCAGCTGCTTTATTTCAAGCTTGGATTTTGCTTCACCTATATCAATAGATGCAAACTTGAGCAAAGTGGAGTTAAAAACTTGGATTTGTGGGGGTTGGATTAGGACCGTGGTTGACTCCAACTCAGCTGAAACAGTAAAGACACCGCGGCGGGGACTGGCAATCCGACAGCTTAAGGTTGCAGTCAATGCAACAAGCATTAGAATGCTTATCAAGGGTCTGAACGACCTCTTCATGAGAAGAATCACATTGGGGGGACGATAAATGGGGTTTGCTAGGTATGGCCAAAATAAGAAAAAAGTACGGATCTTGAATAAATCTGTATCGGATTCAGATCCATCTTCAGGTTCGTTTGGTATCCCAAATAGAGAAGAGGGGTTTAAGCACAAAAAAGAAACCATCTCATCTCAGGATTGGGTTTTACAGGAAACGAAGAAAAAATATCAGATCTACCTCATGAAAGAACAAATAATTTCTTATTTTTGAATAAAACCAGAAACAGAAAGAGGGAAAGATGAAATCTTGAAGTGGGAAATCTCACAAGAAAGTGAAATGCAATTTGCAGCTGAAAGCTAAAATAGGAAGGGTGCATTGTTTGATAACATGAAATCCATAATTCCAATATGAGATAATTTTGTTATTAAGCAAAGGAATTTATAAGACAAAAGAAGAGAGGGCAAAGTTTTAAGAAATTGCAGACAGTGGATTAGATGTTTTTGTGGAATAAAAAAGGAAAGGTTAGGTGAGGGGAAAATCTTCTGCTTCTCTTCTCAGCCCATTTAGAAAGCATGGTGTTTGCAGGTTGCAACTAACTTACCCGACCCGACTCATATTTTGATTAGTTTAACATCAGTTAAATCAGGTATTACAGAATTGTTGTTCAAACTATTCCCCTTTTTCTATTTATTTGGATATCTGGATCTTTTAATAAAAAAATTTCCATCTTATTTTACTAAAATAAAAATTACACTATCAAGTTCTTATTAGTTAGTGTTGTAAAATAAAGCGAGAAAAAAATTAATATTTTAAGTTTTATTTTTGAAATAAAATAACATGATTACTTTTAAACACTAAAATATATATTTTTTGCTAAATACAGATATTACATCCAACCAACAAAATACAGATATTACGTTAAGGTCAAACTTAATTTAAAAACCATACTTTATATAATAATAAATATATGTATTATCTAATCAAAATTGATTATTCTACTCTTCGATTCACATTACATTCATTAAATCAGTGCTATATCATTTATCTTATGCACTACTCCTATAAATTTATTATCTCAATGGAATTCTAATTTAATTAACGTTAATATTTAAAAGAAAAAGAGTAGCAAAATAACATTTAATCAAAATAATTATTAACAGTGAGAAATAAGTTTTTTATTATAGATAATAAAAACTTTTGTTTAATTTATTCATAAAATTTTGATTTAATTTTATCTTTATGAATTATTAATACAATTATTATATAACATCATTTATGTTTATATATTGCACATCTAAAGAATTATATTTATTCAATATAAAATTAAATTAAAAATTTTTTTAATGTGTATGATTAAATCAAAATTAAAATTTCAACTACAATCAAAATTCAACCTACATAACTACACTAAATTAAAATTCATGTAAATGATTCCACATTAAATTAAATTAAAATTAATTTACCCCTAAATATTAATATAATAATTTTTATTTTTTATATAACTAGAATTCAAATCTTTTTACCACTTTAACTTAAGACTAATAAAAAATTATTCATATGACCTTACCATATTAACCAATTGTTTATGATTAGATTATTGAATAAATCTTTGATAAAAAAACTATTGAATATATTTTTCATATTAAAATCTTCATTTTATAAATCTTATTATATAATTTTTTTTTACAACAATAACTGAATCCAGACTTGAGAAAAATAAACACTCTGTGTATTTGAGTTGCGAAATATTGGATTTGCATTTTATCTGGACATAGAATTAATCTCCTTATTTTTCTTTCTAAATTTGTGGAATTAAAGGATTAATCCCTTGTAACACCACAAACAGACGACTCAATGGAAAACCAACATTGACGATATAATTTAAGAAAACGTGAATTATACCATTTATAGGCAACAACGACAACCACCTAAAACACTTCCTACTGCTTGACCGGCCACCGACCGGCTAGATCCCATCATCAATCTAAATTTCATCAGTTTTCCGATGACCCAGATTCTTAAATTTGACAGACACAATCGGAAAAAACCCATCCCCCCCCCTTTTTTTTCCTTCAGTCAATTTTATTTATATTTTTTGAAGCTTCTCACCCTTAACAAGAGGATTAGCTTTGGCGATTTGTTGTTTTCCCATCCCTTTGAAATCAAAAGCACAAGCATGTTGTTCAGGGTACCTATGGATCCCACAAAAAACCATCCCGCACCTGCACTTGAACCCCGTGAGCCCCACGCGTTTCTTGCAACTCAAGCATCTGTTTGGCGTAACCTGAACTTCCTCCTCCTCCACCACCTTCGTTTCCTTCGTTCCCGCCGATGGTTCCTCCTTCGCCGGCAAGGATGCCGAAAACGAAGATCGGGCCGATGATGACGATGGCAATGAAGACGACGAAGGAACTAAAGTGTGATTAAAGGCTTGTTTGGCAGAGGAAGATTGTTGTTCTTTAAGTTGAAGATCGCGATAACATTTAGAACAGAGATTTTGAGTCGTTGGGCTTCCGAAGAATCCACAGTTGTTGGCACATAACTGTGGTGCTTGACATCTATGTTCTTCAGCCATATTTTTTCAATCTCCTTTCAAACCTATAAAAAAAAACCCCCCGTTTAACAGAAATCAAATAAAAAGCCATAGGTTCATGACAAATAAAAATAAACCCCCAAAAAAAACCGAGGGAAAATTTACCAGAGACGAGAGTTTCACAGGAAAACGAAACCCAAATCTTATTATAATCAGAATGGAAAGAAGAAGATAAAGTAAACGAGGAAATAGAAGGGAAGGGAAAGGAATCGCTCTTTCTAGGGGGAAAAAGAAAGAAAGAAGGGAAGGATTCTTCCTCCTGGTCTTCTTTGAAGATTCCACACACTTCCTTTTTCTTTTCTCTCGGGGCTTCTTTATTTTGGGTCTAATAAATAAAATAAATACTACGCGTTCTTAAATAAACGGTGTAAATTGAGTTTTACCAAATAAAAATATTAACTAAAATAGCCACAATTTCGAGTGGCTATGGGCTTCTCAGGCTACTTTATATGTAGATTATATAAATATAATAATATATACTACTTAGCCGTTAAGCTACGTTAAATCTGCCCCTTAGGTTTGTTTTTGTTGTTTAAATGTTTGGCTTTTTATTAATATTGTTCTTTTTAAATTGAGCGTTAAGTTAAAACTCCAATTTTGACCAAAGTTAGGACGGCAGAATCGAAAATCATGACGAAACGTTGCCGTGGAAGTGGGGTCCCTTTTTCTCATTATTGTTATGATAATGACAACTGATAAATCTTAAACCGTTGTAGTTTTTACGAGTACAGTATGTCTGTAATTGTTATTCTAATTTTTTTTATATGATATCAATTTTTTTTGTTAATAGTTATTATTATTTTAGTTAAATTAGCCTTCAATAGTCTACAATTTTTCAAAATCATACCTGTTTTGGAGTTGACCCACTCTAAAAATCTGTTTTACTATTAAAAAATAATAAATTATAAAAACAAAATTAATTAATATTTTATATATTTATAATTTTTTTAAATATCTTTTAATATTTAAATTGAATTTGGGTCGGGTCAACCCGATGCGCAAAAAAACCTTGTTCAAGCTTGGCTCAAGTTGTGCCATGTCTACCGAGTCGAGTGAGCTACTTGGGCATTGGACAAGTCTACTCTCAACTTTTTAAAAAAAGTTTAAATTTAACGATCAATTTTTAAAAATGGTCAATTTTTTTTGTAATGAAAATATTGAGTAAAACGTCAAAATTTTAAAGATGGTAATTCACGTGACAATACATGTATACTTTATATTTTTTTACTAACTTTTATATTTTTTGAATTTGTAAGGGGTTTTTTATTTTTTACCAATTTTCAATTACTTGTTGACGTGATGTAATAAAACAAATAGTGTCATGTCAGCATAAAATACATGTGAATTGCTAGGTGAGTTACCACGTAAACATTGCTGAAAAAATAATATTTTTGTTAGTATTTTTTTTGTTAAAAAACGTTTTTTTTAAATTAATGATAAATTTTAACCTAAAAAATAATTAAGGCTAAATTGATAAAAAATGTAAACATTAAATTTTAAATTTAACATATGCTTTTTTATATAATTATAGGTGTCTACTATATAAGGTTGATCTTATTTAGAATAAAATGATATTGAAAGTTTCAAAATTCATCTTAGGGTCCGTTTGTTTACATGTAAAAGGTTTTACGGAAAATATTTTTTGCATTTTCCTGTGTTTGTTTCACAAAAAACAGCTTAGTCAATAAAAAAATGTTTTACAGGTCAATGGAAAATTAGCTTTTTTCCTTGTAAAATGACTTACCCTTTTGAAAAGCGTAAGTCATTTTCCGAAAAATAGCTCATTAATAAATAATTTTACTTTTATATAAAAATTAACTTAAATCAAGTTTAATATTATTATATTGATAATAAATTTTATTTTTATTTTTAAAAATATTTAAAATATTATATTTTTAACATTATTAAATATATGTATTTAATTATTTATATTTAGTCACATAATAAATTATTAATATAATTAATATAATTTATTATTTTTAATAATTTATTTAATATTTAAATTTTATTTTAATAGTGAATTTTAAAATAATAATTTTAAATAATATTATTCACATATTATTGAAAATATCAATATTAATTTTTAATACTAAATATTTATTATAATTATAAATATATTAATAATAAATGTTTTGTAGTATAAATGTTAAAATATGTCATAAGTCTATAAACTCTTCACAATTTTGTAATTTAGTTTCTGTACTTTTATTTTCAAGAATTTAGTCCCTCTACTTTCCAGATTTGAAAATTAAGTCCAATTGCTGACATTGTTGATTTTTTTTTGTCAATTTTGTTAATGTCACATTTTTAAATAAAAAATACTCAGTTGGTAGTTATGTAACTAAAAAATGATCGTTGCAATGGACCTAAATTTAACAAAATATTTTTAATATATGTAAAAACAATGTAAAATATAAAATTATAGATATAAAATAAACTCAATTAAACAATGAAAAAATAAAAAAAAAAACTCAAATGTATGTTTGTTTAATTGAAAACGACTTTTATAGAATATTTTTAAAGAACCTGCCAAACAAAAGAAAATATTTTACACAGATTCATCCAAACACCAGAAAATATTAGCTTTTCCAAAAAAGTAAGTCATTTTCCAGAAATTATTTTCCGGAAACCATTTTCAGTGAAACGAACAGAGCCTTAGTTCAAATACCTATTTTCAACCGCTCGGTATAATAATTTTTGTTGGTTAAATTACATGATTAATTATTACGTTAAATTAACTTTTTTCATGTTAGTCCAAAGTGAGTTAAATTAGTATTTTTAAAGGATAATTATTTAAACTTTTAAAATTTATAAATAAAATTAAGAAATTACTATTTATTTTATTCATACTTAGTTTAGTTTTAAAATATCAAATAAGGACAAATTAATATTTTTTATCTACTTATAAAATTAAAAATTTATACTATTGTGTATCAAATAATATTTTTTATACAAAAATGATAATTTTTTAATATCTAATGTTATTGCTTTTTTATAATTTTGCTTATTTACTTTAATATTAAATATATACATAGTAATTAAATTATTTCCCGTAATAAAAAGACTAATTTATGCCAACTAAGTTTTAGCTTGATTGATATTGACATTATTACTCATACAAGAAAAAGTGGGTTCAAATGTGCTGAAATACGTTTATCTTTCTGTTTAAGGATTGAAAGGGATTATGAATTGAGAGAGATTATAAATAATTCTAGATTTTGTATATAAAAAAACTAATAGATAGTTTTAAACTATGTATAAAAGAAAGAGAGACTAATTTAATCTTAAAACTTTATTATAGAGATTATTTAATATAATTAAAATAAATTGAGTTTAAAAAAATTAAATACTTATAAGTTATGAATTATTTTACGAGGAAAATATTTGATATATTATCAATAGAGTTTTTAGATTTCACAAAAAATTAAAAATTAATAAATGTTTTTATCATAAGGAATTATTTAAAAAATAAATATTAAAAAAATAATTTTAAAATTACTTGTAAAATAAAAAATACATTACTTATCAAATGCTAACCATTATTTTATTATATATTTTAATTATTTTCTATATTATATTTATATTTATATTTTTAGAATGGACAAAGGAACTAGCAAAGAACAAGTGCAACTTTTCTAATTTTAGAAATAAGTTTCCCATTTCTCCTCCAGACACGTGTGTGGATGCAATGGTGTCCAACGCTTAAACCTCTTCAAAATACTACCATAGAATCATTGCAACCAATTTAATAACTAATAAATCAAACTAAATGGACAGATAATTTAAATTAATTAACTAATCAAAATAAATTTAATATAAAATAATGCATTTTCATAATGTTTATTGCACCCAAAAATAATATAATTAGAAAAATAATTACAAATCCCATAACATAATTTGTAAAATGAACAAAATCATATAAAAATTATATATCTCAAATTTAAAATATCAAAATTTTTAAAACTTCAATTTTATCATTCTATCAATAAGACAATAACTCATAAAATAAATTAAAAAACTATGTATATATATAAATATTTCAAATAATACAACAACTAAAATTTTAATCATATGAACAAAACAACATGAATGGACGACTCATAAACATCCGGTCCGCCTCTATCTTGGTCAGCAAGAAATATCAGGATTGGCTAAATCATTTACAAGAACAGTTTCCAAAGTATCAACACGTGCCTCTAAATGAAAAAAAAAGAACCACTAACCCTTAAGCTTTAAGATTTTCAATACAAGTGCAATTATGCAAGCAATAATTTGGGGGGGGGGGTGAACCCTAGACCGTGACAGCTTATTCATTGCTGAATTCAGAGTTGGGGCCAAAATATAAAATAATTTTAAAACTGACGCGAGTTCGAAATTGTATAAATAAAAAGTTGAACAATTTTTTAAGAAAATTATCTAATTGATTATTAAAATTTTTTAATCATGTTAACGTAAATAAAAATATTCGTAATTTAATTATTATTATAATAATTAATTATTTTAATCATCCAACTGCAACCGCTAATCCACTAATAAAATCTGATGTGGCATTCCACATCATTTATTTACTATTTTTTGACCCAATATTGTTTATCATCGTCTTTTCCTCCACACCGCCCTTGCTTCCGCCATTCATTCTTCTTTTACCTTTACTCCATGCTTTTGGCCACCACATCAACTCTTCCTTTACCCACTGCTACCGTATGCTTATCTTGTAGTTCCCTTTCTACATTTTGTATATATATTAAAAATATGTTTTTATGTAGAAACTATTAATAGTTGTATGCTTGACCCAAAAATGTAAAACCTATCAATCCTTACAATTTTAACAGTTTGGGAAATGCGAAGTATTTAAGCTCAAGCCATCAAAGCCTAGCGGAGGGGGAGATCTATGCTCCAAAAAAAAAAAATAGCGAAGGAGACCTTCTGCCAGAAACAAAGCAACCATAGGACTAAGAGCTCTTCCATTGTCACCTTCGCAAAACAGTATTCCTAAACAACATTTGTGCACCCAAAAGTTAAGAAGAAAGAGTTTCCCAACAATGTTTAGAGTTTCAGCAAAACAACAAAAGACAAATATTTTGACAATTTTTTACACAACTTTTGGGTAGAATTGATTTTGTATACAAAGCAGATATTTAAACGGAGGATGCATTAAGTATTGATTGCAACTTCATTTTAATACAGAAGTTATAAAGAAAGAAAAAAGAGGAATGTGAATTTTGCCAAACAACTCAACCTCTTTATATCCCATCTCTTCATAGATTCATTCCTCTGCTCTATAAATAAATGAAAGAAAGAAAACCCATTTTCTAATTTTTTTGTATTTGTATGGCCGGTGAGTAAGAAGACGAAACTAAAGTCATTTGAGGCATCGATGACAGCCCATTCAACTTGCTCTCATAGGCCATAACCCTCAAAAAATTACTAAAAAGCACGCGCGTGGAATGCTCATGAGTTTAGTTTCACCAGAATCTGAAGTAGACGACAAAATAAGACGGTGAAAATGGGGATAGAAGATAAAAGATAAACGATGGAGGGACATACAGTAGAAAAAGCTTAAGATTGCACGTGCCTAGTCTCTATTTCTTCTTGATGGTGCGGTGATGATGGAAGTAGTGAGTAAAACGAAGAGATGGTGCAATGGCCAGAAGCAGGGAGCAAAGGAAGAAGAAGAAGAACGAATGGTGGAGGCAGGGGTGGTGTGGAGAGAAAGAAGATGATGAACAATAACTGGGAAAAGAAAAAGTAAAAAATGATAATGTGAAACGCCACATCAGACTCTGTCAGTGGGATAACAGTTGGGCGACTAAGATGTTTAATTATTGTAATGACAGTGATAAAATTATAAATATTTTTTATTTGGATGACCAAGGTAGTTTACCTAATTTTTTTCAACAGCTTGTTGCGAAAATTAATGGCTTACTCATTCACTGGAATGCTAAAAGATTCTAATTCATATAACACGACAGAATAATTCATCAAACTATGCGCTGCCACGAAAGATTGGAAGTGCAATTATCAGAGAAAATGCCAGTTTTACAACCATGAAAGCAAGCTGTTTCATGATATCCATAGCCGTTTGCCACTAACTTGCGGCGGAAGCAGCTTTAAGGTTCGTTACCGCGACAATATATGCATTCCAAGCATCTTCTTGTTGGAAAGTTTTTACCTCTTCATACTTCACATCTCGCCCGCTGCCGAATCCCTCTGTGCTTCTGTTTTCACTAGTGTCTGGCATCTTCCGAAGCCAGAAATGGACAGATTGAAATCCAGCCTCTTCTAAGCAGTCTCTAATCTCTGGCAATGACCACCTGGACATTTAAGCCACCATGTTATCAAACTGAAAGGAAAAACCTAACAGTAATGTTCCATTGTAAACAAGAAAATGCAACAGGAATTTAACAGAACTTACAGCCTCCAACTGTAAGAAAATGCATGGCGAAGTTTCTTCTGCTGCTTTTGAAGATGGAAATGGAGACTAATCCTTGTTTTGCGTTCAATGATGTTGAATTCAGCTTGCTCCCAAGTATACTGCACATATTACATCAAACGTTATGGAATAAAGATTTTAAACGGGAAAGAAATATTAATTTCTTCTACGCAAGTTAAAACCTTTGACTCACACCTTATTGATGACTTATCACTTTTGCCAAAATGAAAATAAACCATATATTGAAATAAGATGAAACTTCACTTATGCCTGACAGAAGTTAAATCCTCTAAACCAGAATATACCACGGAAAGGTAAACCAAATAAACTTTATATGTTATGTACTTTGCATTAACATGGGCGTATGGGCAGAGAGATTATACCGTAAAATTGGGAAATCTCCTTTGAAGTCTTAAGGACTGCTCGGATGACGTGCCACCGTATAAATCCATCACAAATATACCACCCTTTTTAGACAAGGCTTCAAGAACATGCTTGAAATACAAAACCAGTTCTGCACATTTATGGAGACAGCAGCAGCTGTAATTAAAAGCACATATAATGTCTCTCGCAGATATTTTGGCATCTGCCTTAACAGACTCTTCATTTGACAAAGTGATAGAACCCTCGTTTATGTTAGGTTCTGTTGCAGTCATCTCAGAATTATAATCACTTTCCTCCAACTGAATGTTCCTTATCAGCTCTTGAGGCTTGAAGCCGACTAATTTGGCCTCATGCGGATTTAATACATTCCCGTGAAAGAGAGATATTCTCGAATACCCATCAGCCCCAACTTTGTTGATGTTGTTCTTCAGGCACCACTGCAATGCCTCAAGATCAAGATCCAATCCAACAGCTGTCCGCCTTGGATCACTTCGGAGCCATTCTGTACTGTTAAACAGTGTAAGTTTTCAGTACTTATTAGTTTGCCCTTTGCAATTTGAATTGCTAAGTATAATATAGAGAAAGTTAAGAGAGTAGACAACATCAGTTTAGACTTGGAACCAATGACCTGATGGATTATCAAATATATCCACAATCGAAATTACCATTTTATTCATTAACTAAAATACATCATCCATATATCGCAACTTATTAGACAGGGTAAAAGGAGAGTGTGATTTAATTACTGACAACTATATGAAGTAAAGACCTTTGTCGTTGCCTGACATCTGAACATAAACTACATAGAAAGTGACCTGTTTCATTATCATATTTGCTAGCATACATGTTTGATGGCATTCAAGCAATTTAACCATAGATTCAACAAGTCACGAAGCAAGCAACATTTACAAAATCACAACCGAAATCCCAACAACAAAACTAGGAGTGAAATGTATGAAGAATTTGATGGCGGCCTCGACTTATTCACATGCTATCAATTTATTCGGTTAATTTGCAGCACTAGCTAAAAAAATGATGCGAATAAGTGGGAACATACCTAAGAAGTGCAGTCACGAAGCAAGCAACATTTACAAAATCACAACCGAAATCCCAACAACAAAACTAGGAGTGAAATGTATGAAGAATTTGATGGCGGCCTCGACTTATTCACATGCTATCAATTTATTCGGTTAATTTGCAGCACTAGGTAAAAAAATGATGCGAATACGTGGGAACATACCTAAGAAGTGCAGTGCCACAGAAATCTTCTTGAAGATGCAGAGGCAACCTTCCACCCACATACATCAAAAAGAACTTCTGCAAATAGCTTATATCTCCTTTCGGTGACTGCATTCAACACACAATTACTTCCATTAATATATATATAGTTATTAATTAACATCAGACAATTAGAAAGAACCCGTCTTTACATTACCAAACACATCGACTTTTAATCAAGAAGCTAATAAAGCAATTAACTGCGGCATTTTTTATACCAAGCTGGCAAGACAAAAATCAAAACTTTGCTTATCTACCCGAACTTCTCTCAGCAACATAAAGGGGAAAAAGATCAAACATTTGGAGGGTGGGGGTGACTATAACCTGTACAGATTGTTGGTAAAGAATGAATTTTGATGGCATTTCCGTTGATGGGTTTGGGTCATCTTCTTCTTCCTCTTGTTCTGGTTCTTCTTCTTGTTGTTCTTCTTCAGAATCTTGAGATGGTTGTTGAAAACTGGAGCTCTCATCTTCATAATCATCATCGTGTTGGACAGAGTAATAAGAGGCTGCTCCTCTATGAGATGATCTTTGTTGGTGCCTTTGTTTCTTGTCTCGTTTTCCCATTTTTTTCAATTTTTCACCCTTACTTTGCCCGCCGCCAACTAAACAGCTTAAATCCCCGCGCCCTCTCCACTCACCTTTTTCCCCTTGAGGAGCTTGAAGGAAAAAAAAAAAGGGCTTTAGAGACGTTTAAGACTTGTTGTAATAAGGGTTAACTCCATTTAACACCCCCAAATTATCCTTCACATTATAAACTAGTCTTATCTTCGATTTTTCCAAAAATTATTTTTTGGGGGTATAAAAGAGGCTCCAAAAAAAGCCCAAGTACTAATAAGTCGAGACATCCAACAGTATCACGCTCAGTCATAAAAGCACTAACTACTTCATGAGGTGGTTCTTCGAAATAAGCTTTTTCGAAACCGAGACCAATCCCTATCTTTGCTAACGCATCTGCCACTCCGTTAGTCTCTCGGTTAATGTTTTGAAGCAAACTTCCCAATCGAGTTATATCTAAAACCTGATGTGCCTTGTAAGAACTTCGTCGTTGGGTTCATCTACTCGCTGGCAAAGCACGGAAATTAGATCAGCGTTATTACTCTCCTCCACCTGCACCTTGTCGTATCCTTTACTGCCTGCAAAAAACAAGCCCTCAAAGACTGCCCAAGCCTCCGCTTGAAACATTGAGCAAAGCTCCCAGCAAAGCCACCAAGCCATTCTCCTTGAGCATTTCGCAACAGCCTCCCTGCAGCAGTCCAACCCAACTTAAAAGAGCCTGCACCATCAGTGTTTATGGTAATCCATCCAAGGGTTCTTCCCAATTATACTTCCTTAACCTCCTTGTTGCACTAGCCGCTTGTTGCTGTTTAGCAGCTAAAACTGATGCTGTCCAAGCTTTGCTAGTAGCAATAATGATAGCTGAACACAAAATTATTCCGACTTTTCCACAATAGCCAGCATACGATTGCATAAAAGATACTCCAATCACCTTCATCTGTACACACGGTATCGGCCTTCTCTAAATTCCATGTAAACCAATCGGCAATGGGTAAGGACAAAAAAACGAGCTTGCATCGCCTGAGGAACAACAACAAACCCAGATGCTCTTGGCAAAGTGGCAATCACGGACAATATGTATGCTACTCTCTGGTTCAACTCCACATAGGGGGCAAAGGTCGACATGGGTCATCAACCGCCGAGCTCTTTCCTCATTTGTCAGAATTCGATTCCTATAAAGCAGCCACATAAATTGTTTAACCCTTTTACGGACTCCCATTCTTCCCTATAATAGACCAACGCGCATCCTTAACCACCAAAGCAGATTTGTGTAAAAATTAAATTATAATTTTTATGAGGGTGAAGATATAATATTATTATTTTAATAGTTTATATATTTATAATTTTTAAAATATTAAATTAAATTTTTATTATTTTTAGAGGAGTTAAAAGTGTAATTTTATCTTTATTAATTTAAAATTTTAAAAGATTTAGTAGAAATTTTTTTATTTTAGGGGAGCGGGACCCTAACTACGCCTCTGCACACGAGCACAACCGGCTATTTTCTTATAAGTAGCAACCATTGAATACTGACTCGTCTGGGACCATTTCCAAGCTAAGTTATCCTCACCAATCTCATCCCGTAGAATGGGATGGCTCGCGATCCGAAGAACTACAATCTATTTATTATTGATTTTTCTTTTATCAATTTTAATGATATATTAGGTATTGAGAACTACATAGTAGGAGATAATATAAAGCATTCTAGAAAATAGATATTATTATTTTACGAATTAAATTAACAGTTAATAAATAATTAAAAATTTAATGATGAAGCGACCCTAATAAGTAAGAATGGTAAAGGAGAGGAACAAGGTGGATGTTACTAAATTCATCATCGCTCTACAGTTGACACGTTTTGCTCTACTACTCATCCTGCTTCAATGTGGATGTATAATGTTAAAATTTATTACCATCTTCATGGATGTTGGATGCATCCATTATCGCTTCAGCTCAGTCCATTTCAATGTAAAATTTATTGCTTACTTTTAATATTTTTAAAGTCAAATAAATATTTAAATATAATTGTTCAAAAAATATTTCAACAAAAAATATAAATTTTTTATAATACATTATTATATTTTTACTCTTTTAATAGTTATATATATACAAAAATAAAATAATAATTTTATACAATATAACGGGAACAAATAATTATTATAACCGCTTTGATCATATAAAAGAAATTAATTCAAAATTATTCGAAAATTGGCATTCTTTCTAGTAATAAGTTGTACTGAAGGAAGCTTCCCTTCAAATTCTCAAACAAGTTGACAACTATTCAATTGATATTTTCTGTTATACCAGACAAATAGAAAGACGAGCGAAAAGACAACATTTTTTCTTAATCAACAAAAATACCTGTAATTTCGTTACTTTAAATAACTTTAATAAACCATTACTTTTTAATTTATTTCAATAATTCTTTTTTTTTAATTTTAATTTATATTCAATTTTAACTTTTTAATTCCCATATAAATAAAACACAAAGAGTTATTTACAAAATAAAATAATTAAAGGCTTTCTAAACTAATTAATATTCAACACGCTCGGTTTTGAGGTCTGTTTTGACGATAAAAAATCGAATCTTTCTTTATCTTTCTTCCATCTCAAAAGCTACAAAAACCCGTTTGCAGAAAAATTAAAAAAGAAGAGTTCAATCTGTAATTGGTCCCATGCAATTCTATTGAAAAATAAATTCCAGGAAAAGGATAAAAGTATGTATAGCAATTTCAAAGAACAAGCGATAGAGTACGTGAAGCAAGCGGTACAAGAAGATAATGCAGGGAACTACAGCAAAGCGTTCCCTTTATACATGAACGCGCTCGAGTATTTCAAGACCCATTTGAAATACGAGAAGAACCCCAAAATCAGGGAAGCAATTACCCAGAAATTCACCGAGTATTTACGACGTGCCGAGGAGATCCGTGCAGTTCTCGATGAAGGTGGGCCAGGGCCGGCTTCTAACGGGGATGCTGCTGTTGCCACGCGCCCCAAAAGTAAGCCCAAGAATGGTGGTGGCGGAGGAGAAGGCGGTGACGGGGAGGATCCGGAACAGGCCAAGTTGAGAGCTGGGCTTGATTCGGCTATTATTAGGGAAAAACCTAATGTTAAGTGGAATGATGTGGCCGGGTTAGAAAGCGCTAAGCAGGCTTTACAAGAAGCTGTTATTTTGCCTGTCAAGTTTCCTCAGTTTTTTACTGGTTAGTTTATTTATTTTTATTTTTATTTTTAATTTACGGGCTTCTGTTATTGGTTTTTTTACGAGGACTTCAGGTTATGTCTATGAAATTCGTGGCGTTAGAAATTTCTCTTGTGTAAAGGAATTTGCTAATTGTTGATTGTTGAACTATCAAGGAATTTAATGGTATTGTGCGGTTTTCTTGATAGGCTTTGTTACGGCTGATTTTTTATTTTAAGCTATAAAGTCAGTGACTTTTAGCTTAATTTAGGCAGTTTGCAGTGCATAGTGAAAAGGGTTGAATGTTGATTATGGAACTGTTAATAATTTGATATTATTTAGAAAAGCAGCTAGTTAGTAGTTTTAACTTGTATTGGGAAAGGTATGATTTTGGTGTTGGTATTTGATATAGTTAAGGTAATCATGCTTGCTTGTTTAAGCTGATTGTCGTAATGGACGTCCCTATTTTTGTTGCAAATGTAAATTATTGAATATTCTGTTGCTTGAGAGTTTTAGTCCTAAATGTTAACCGCTGATGGTAGGTTGTGTTTTTATTTTTAAATATCTACGAGGTACACTGCATGCTTTCTGTGTTGTTTTGTGCAAAACAATATAGCTCCTCTTATTTATCTGTTGGACCGTTCATGTTTAACCTTTCGCAAATAGGTTTTATGGCTACTTGTGGCGTACCTTGCTGTCATTCTCGTGGAAGCGCTTGAATTGATTCCTAGACTAGTACTAGTCTACTAACAACAAAGCAAGATTTTACCTACTGCTGAAACTTTGTGAAACTAAAGGAGTTAATACGAGACCATATAGTGACATCTGAAATTCCTCTTTTTCTTCTGTTGTTAATCTGATGATCATAGTTGTCAATCTTGGTAATACTACTTATCATCATTACCCTAATGCTTAACTTCTTGTAACACATAAAATGTGAGGAACAACCTCTGACATCCTGTTACTAAGATCTTGTTGGCTTTGTTAGTGACATTTTCTTGTTAGAAACTATTGTTTGCAACAATATAGAGTCCACCTCCTTTGCATCTGAAGCTGTTTCCATTTTACATGGTGTGAAATTTATTTTGTTTTGGAAAAGCTTTTTAATGTTCTTTTATGGTTTGTTATAATTTTTAAGCAGGATATGTTGAATTCATCTTAAACTCGTCTCATGTTCCTTATAGGCTGAAATTTACTCATGCGAAATGCTGGGTTAAGATATATGTATGGGATTAGTTGAAGTTCTGTGAGCTAGTAGGACAAAATTCTATCTTTAACCTGTCCGTGTATTTTCACCCTTGTTCCTATTGATGTTCTGGATATCCTCTTGGCTTGCTAGAATAGCAAGTCTTATGTTTGTTGGAACTACGTAATTTGGTGGAGAGAAACTTGCTGAATCTAATCTACACTCCCCTTTTAGTTGCTTTTCCAACAGTTCTATTCATTCTCATTTCGACGTTACTTGTTCTCTTTAGGAAAGAGAAGGCCATGGAGAGCTTTTCTTTTGTATGGACCACCTGGGACCGGGAAGTCATACTTAGCCAAGGCTGTTGCTACTGAAGCAGACTCTACATTTTTTAGGTAATTAACTGATAAATACTAATTTTGCTGCTGCTGAGAATTTTGGCAACAGGATTTACTAGTTCCAATGGTTCTTCTATTTGTAGCTCTGATCACATTGAGTGCTATGTCATCCACTTACCTTAGTTTGCTTTCTCCTATTCTAGGAACTAAGTTTTCCTTATTTCCTACCGCAAGTCCAACAAAATAATGGCATTGACAAATTACCCCAAAAATTTTATTATGTCAAGTGGTAATACCAGTTACACGAAGTACAACAATAAAAATAGCAATGATTGAGATAACAATCATAAGGATTTTTCAGTGTTTGAGAATGGGCCTTGGCTTGTATGATAATTATAGCCATACAATTAAAATGTATAAAATCCATTGATGTGAAGGTCTTTTATTATGATTTCAGTGTGCAGAATCTAAGGTTTCATGGTCCTAGAGCATAGTTTGTATAGTGCTGAGTAAGTGGGAGTTAGAAGTTTCTCTGTGGCTGTATCCTGCTATTACATTATTCGATTTTGGCATGTGCCAAAAGATGCATTATTTGATTTATGATTCCCTGTAAAACAGTTTATGTCAGGGAGAAAGGATGGTTGTCTGGAAATCTAATGTAACCTTGAAGATATGTTAGCAATTATTCCAATTTCTGTGTCATTGAGCTAGGATGTAGTCACTACCTGTCAATTCTTGTCATACTTCTCATTCCATAATTTAGTGCGATGTACTGTTGCTGTCCCTTTGCCAGCTCAAAGACATGAAAATTGCGTTTTCTTCAAGTTGCTTGGTTTTGATATTGGGTACCTAGGCTTTCATTTGTTAATATTATTGATTCTAATACAAGATTTTGCTAATGAGAACCTTAAGATTACAGTTTAAGGTTGCCATATTAAGCAATATTTTCTTTCGATGCGTAGAGAATCAACATGTTAACTGTTGACCACAGATTAAGTAATATGATAATTAGAATATTAAATGATCTTAAAGAGTGCCTGCCCCTAAGGACACTCATTAGCAAAATGCATTAATATATTATAATAAATTTGCCTTTTTGAATCATGTTTGGATATCTTTTCAAACGATTTTGTGGCAGTTAATCTTTTATATGCCTTTGTGCTGTTTATGTGCATGTTTACTAGGTGTCTGCTTGCTTCTCTTCTAAAATTAATTTCCCCTTCTTTTTTCTGCTAGTGTTTCTTCATCAGACCTTGTCTCAAAGTGGATGGGTGAAAGTGAAAAACTGGTTTCAAACCTTTTTCAGATGGCTCGTGATAGTGCTCCTTCCATCATATTCATTGATGAAATAGATTCCTTGTGTGGTCAGCGAGGCGAGGGCAACGAGAGTGAAGCATCAAGACGTATCAAAACTGAACTTCTTGTGCAGATGCAGGTATTTATCAGTGTGGTGAATGTGCTAATAATAAATTTTCTTTGTCCAAGGGTTTTCAAAATATTATTTTCTCATGATTTACATTCTTACAATCACCAAACAGAGTTCATTTTTATCTTAAGGACTTGCTGTTATTCTACGATCTTTCTTTTAAGTTTGACATTGTCTAAAGGATAGTTTGCACTTCATAAATATTTAACACTAGCTCCTACAGGTTTTTTCTATTGTAAAGTATATTTAAGTCTTAAGACCTTTTTTTCCTTTTTGATAAAATCATTTTGTTGATATAATAATTCAAGTCATAACATGAAAACAAAAATTTGAAGAACACTCATTATTCAACCCTTTTACAAAGACATGCAAGATAAGCAAATTACCTTTGGGTTTGTGACACAAAATTTCTTAATAATCTTGTATGTTTAGAAAGACTTTTCTTTCAAGTGTCTACTGTTGAAAGGTTATTAAAATATATCTATTATTCTATGTTAGATTGTGACAAATAGATACATGATTCCTTCCAAGTTTTCAAGCTTAATGAATGAATTTTATACCTAGTTATTTTTATGTTTTAGGGTGTCGGACATAGTGATCAGAAAGTCTTAGTGCTTGCAGCAACGAATACTCCCTATGCTCTTGATCAGGTAAAGGATAATATTATCATATATTTTGCATATATTCATCTTGAATCAGCTGAGGGGTTTCTTTGACTAATAAAATGTTCTTACAGGCCATCCGCCGCCGTTTTGATAAGCGTATTTACATTCCTCTCCCTGATTTGAAGGCTCGACAACATATGTTCAAAGTACTAGACCTTATCCCTGATATTTTGCTTTGTATTGGGAAAAAGAAAGAAAAATGCTTGGTTCATTTGTCTCCCTTTTCACTATAAAATCATTCATTATTTTTGACATGGTTGCGTTGATTTGAAACAATAAATTGCAACAGGTGCATTTAGGTGATACTCCTCACAACTTGACTGAAAGTGATTTTGAAAGCTTAGCTCGGCGGACGGAGGGGTTTTCTGGGTCAGATATATCTGTTTGTGTAAGTGCGCAACATCTGTCTGAGATGCTTGATTATTCTCTCATCTTCTTTCTCCAATTTCTGTTTTAACAGTGAATCTTAATATGTAGGGCCAATATCGAGTAACTCACTTGTGCCCTATTTTACTTTTCTTTATGTCTTGACAGGTTAAGGATGTCCTTTTTGAACCTGTTCGTAAAACCCAAGATGCAATGTTTTTCTACAAGACGCCTAATGACATGTGGATGCCATGTGGACCCAAGCAACCAGGTGTTGTCCAAATCACCATGCAGGAATTGGCAGCCAAAGGACTTGCAGCACAGGTATGGAGTTTCTTGAGATACAATGCATATGAATTCTTACGTATGAGTCTCTCAGTCCCTCTTTTGCTTGAGATTTACCAATTCTGTATAAACACGGAAAACAAAAATCAGAATAGAGAAATCGATCTGTTGCGCAATAAATATAATCAAGTCATTTGTGAGGATTGAGGTAATTAAAGTTTTGTTTTCATCAATTAATAATCATGCAGATTCTTCCGCCTCCTATTTCAAGATCAGATTTTGATAAGGTGCTTGCGAGACAGAGGCCAACAGTGAGCAAAGCTGATCTTGAGGTCCATGAGAGATTTACAAATGAGTTTGGAGAAGAAGGCTGATGGCTTTGATGAAACCGTCACATTGATCTACTCTCCAGTTGTGAGTGCAATCACTGTAATTTGTATTTTTATTAATAACCGCTTGATCATCCAAGGAATCATCTCTATTTAGCTTCGTCAAGCGGGGAAGGTGACTTGACCTCCCTTTTCCTGTATTCAGACGCAATGAAGTTAATTGCTTGTCTTTTTTACTGTGTAAAGAAGATTACCAAGAAAACTTTGGCTTCAAATACTTGAATTTATGCTGTGCCCTTTTTCACCTAAACTTGATGGCCTTTGTTTTTTAAATGCTTTTGAACTTTCAGGTTTCATTTGGAGCATTGGCTATTGCTGCCTACCAGTTAGGAGTAGTATGGTTGGATGGGTTGTTTGGAGGAAAAGTAGAGGGACGGGGCGGGCCGGGGGGGTGGATTTGATGATTTGTATGTATATATATTATTATAAATGTGTCATAAAAAGATTTAAGGTATATTATTACTTGCATAAAGATTTTGACAATATTCTTTTTCTGTGGTGTAATCGGGTCACGTCTAAAATTGCCCAATTCCTCTAGTCTGGCATTCGGTGCAGAATATGTATAGTGTTTTATTCTATAACTGAATTCCCAAAATACCCCCTTCATAGCTTTATGGTTGATTAATTTTCTGACTTAAATCGGGAATGCTTTTATGGGATACAAAATTACAAAAAGAAGGGCACGGATAATCTTTCGTTTATCTAGTGGAACTATAATTGCTTAATATATGGAATCTTAATTACCTTTGAATAAATCTGATGTCATATACTCGAGAAAGTTCCCAAATCATGTTTAATCAATTGAAATAAAACTAATTTCTCATTAAGTTTGATTATGTCTTTGCTAATTTACTTTAAGTTGAAGCGATGCTTTTTTTTTTAATATTTATTATACCTTACGTTTCGTACTTAAATATTAGTTATATGGTTGAGGGTGAATAAATTTTTAGTTGGAAAAAACTATCTAATTGAACTTTTTTTCATGAGGATGTAGAAAAATATTACTTTTTAGACATTTTACAATTGAATCATTGTTATGTCATATTCTCCCACAAATGAGTTTGATATGACAAGTGTCTTCTACGTTTTTATTTTAATATAAAAAATAAAATATTAAACATATAAAATAGAGTTTAGTTTAATTATTTAGATTTAAGAAAATCGTCAACCGATTATATTAAAATTAGATCTGTTAACCCTAGTTTCTTTTTCTTGGAAAATTTAATAATAGTCTCTGTTTCTTTTGCAGTCCTTTTCGTGACCCTTCTCACTCAAGCTTATAAAGATTAAAGAAAAAAAATATTTGACCGTTAAAGAAGACCGAGATTTATCCTTTTAGTTAACTCTTCTTTTTCTTTAGATTTTTTGTTTTGGCTTTTCTTAATCGAAACTAGGGCATTCCTTCTTACCAAAAACAAAAACCCCTTTATAGGTATTTTTAGTTAAGTTTTAAGATTCGGGAAAAAATCAATTTTTTTAAAAATAAATTATCTCTGCTTCCTCATGCCATTAACCATACCTCGACCTATAGCTTCTTCTTCGCTTGTAAGCACTCCAAAACCCTAAATTTTCATATTTCCCTTTCTTGGGTTTCTAGAAAACAAGGTAGAGTTTCCCTTCCTTTGGGATTTGGTCATTTTCCGCAATTGGCTTTTATATATATATATAAACTTCTCTGGGTTTTGGGTGCCATGAACTTTTTTACCTTTAATTCTCATTCTTAGCTGTGGGTTGGTTCTTTTTTCTCGTTGAAACGCTATGAACTTTACTAGTCCTTGCCCGAGTTTTAACCAAACATAATGAAACCAGAAGCAGAAATTTAGAGGATTATGCGAAGCAGCAAAAGGAGAGAAAGATGATTGCTGAGAAACCAAATTGGGTTAGGCATGAGGGAATGCAGATATTCTCGGTTGATGTTCAGCCTGGTGGTCTAAGGTTTGCCACTGGTGGAGGTGACCACAAGGTAAAACTTTCCTTCTTAGCACTTTATATTTCCTTTTGGCTTTGGTTTTCTACCGTTGGAGGTGATCATTGTTGCATAGTTAGCATTTATATACTACAATGATATGAGCAGATGCTATCTTAGTATGCTGAGTGCTGTCAGATAGAATCTTTCCTTGCTGTGTATGTTAGATTTTATGTTACCTTTTTTATCTTTAAATATCAATGTTCTTATACCATCTGAAAAATGCAGGTCCGAATATGGAACTTGAAATCTGTTGGCAGGGACTTGGAAAACGACGAATCTACACAGAGGCTTCTAGCAACTTTGCGTGATCACTTTGGGTCTGTCAACTGTGTTAGGTGGGCCAAGCATGGACGATTTGTTGCATCTGGGTCTGATGATCAAGTGATTCTAATTCATGAGAGAAAGCCTGGTTCTGGAACCACTGAGTTTGGCAGTGGAGAGCCTCCTGATGTTGAAAATTGGAAAGTTGCAATGACACTGAGGGGGCACACTGCAGATGTGGTAATCATATTGTATTTCATGTTAGGTCGTATTACCAGCAATAAGAGCTGAAGTCTCTATCCTGTAGTTAGTTTTGCTCTGCTGCTTGTTGATTGATTTTTCATGCTTGGAAAAGCTTCGTATTTTACCTAGAAATTCAGGTTTTACTATATCCTTTTCTGTCTCTACAGAAATTGCTAATGACTACCGTTTTGATTTTGTGTTTACTTCAATTTGGTGAGAACTGAGGGGTTTGGGTAGGAGAGAAAGTAGAGGAGAAAGAATGGTTGAAATTATCTACTGTAAGCCCTTAGTTTAAGTTAGTGGTTTCTTATAAGCACTGGCTATAGTCTAACTTGGAAGTTTCATTTGTTCTCGCTTGAAGTAGGTGGATCTTAACTGGTCTCCTGATGACTCAATATTGGCCAGTGGGAGTTTGGACAACACTGTCCATATATGGAATATGAGCAATGGCATCTGTACAGCGGTGCTGAGGGGTCATTCCAGTCTCGTTAAAGGAGTTGCCTGGGATCCCATTGGGTCCTTCATAGCAAGTCAGTCTGATGACAAGACGGTCATAATATGGCGAACAAGTGACTGGAGTCTTGCTCATAAAACAGAGGGCCACTGGGCGAAATCGGTATGTTAATCTGTGATGTTCGAAGTTTCTTTTGTCATAAATTGTGTTTCATTTTGCTGATGGAATTATGTTCTTTTCAGTTGGGATCAACATTTTTCAGGCGGCTTGGATGGTCACCTTGTGGTCATTTCATAACTACCACTCATGGTTACCAAAAGCCAAGGCATTCTGCACCCGTTCTAGAGAGAGGAGAATGGGCTGCCACATTTGACTTCTTAGGCCACAATGCCCCAATTATTGTAGTGAAGTTTAATCACTCAATGTTCAGAAGGAATTTTGCCAATTCACAGGAAGTGAAAGCTACATCTGTTGGCTGGGCAAATGGAGCTGCTGCTAAGATCGGGGGTAAAGAATCACAGCCATATAATGTTATTGCTATTGGAAGTCAGGACCGCACTATAACCGTGTGGACAACTGCAAGTCCTCGACCTCTCTTTGTAGCCAAGCATTTCTTTGGTCAAAGTGTTGTGGATTTATCCTGGTAAAGCTTTTCATCCTAGTGAGCAATATATATGTGTATGTGTGTCATCAATTTGCACTTTTTTTTTTGCATTCTGGTAGCTTTTTCATCTTAATAGTAATCTCTTTCCATAACAGGAGCCCTGATGGCTATTCTCTCTTTGCCTGTTCATTGGATGGGACTGTGGCTACTTTTCATTTTGAAGCTAAAGAACTTGGCCATAGGCTTAGTGATGCTGAACTTGATGAGTTAAAGAGAAGTCGTTATGGTGACGCTAGAGGCCGACAGTCAAATTTGGCAGAGAGCCCAGCACAGTTATTGCTTGAAGCTGCTTCAGCAAAGCAAACTACTAGCAAAAAAGTAGCTTTGGACGTTCAGGAGAGTCAGATACCTGCAAAACCTCCTGTTGAGTTGGGGCTCACAAACAAAAGTTCTGAGCCTCAGAATAATGATGGGAAGAAAAGTGGGCTTGCTGCTAGTGATGGATTAAATAAAGCAATGAGTTCTGCACGGATTTCTAGTCCTGTGAAACAAAGAGAATACAGACGTGCTGATGGCAGAAAGAGGATCATTCCTGAAGTAGTTGGTGTCCCTATTCAGCAGAAAAATATTAGCAGCAATGCTCAATCTCCTGCACTAGACTTCCCTGTTGGATCTTCTGATCGCAGAAAAAATGATAATGGTGCAGTTCCTTCTGATGTTGGTTTGAGAGAAGCTTCTGTCAGGGGTACCGTTGGTAGGAGCTCTGACTTAAAGGAGCGCTCAGGGGTCACTGCCAGGGCTACTGTTACTGACAGCCTGGTTATTGAGAAAGTTCCAGTCTCTGCTGCCCAAGATCATAGCATCAATGTAGAAAAGTCTGGAAGCATGAGACCTTCAAGTTCCACTGCTTCCTCTTCCACATCTCTTTCAATTAGTGTTTTTGATAAGAAAGAAGGCGAGGATATGACTCCAGTTTGCTTGGAAGCTTGTCTAAGGGAACATGCTATGAATGACATTGCTGGTGTAGGACATGCATGTATGATGAAAGAAACAGAAATTGTTTGCACAAAAGGGTCTCAAACTCTTTGGTCTGATCGTATCTCTGGAAAAGTTTCTGTTTTAGCTGGAAATGCAAACTTCTGGGCTGTGGGATGTGAAGATGGGTGCCTACAGGTAAAGCAAGAAACACTTTATCCTAGCCTGGAAAATTTTGAATTTTCCTCTCTTATATGTGAAGATGGTTGTATGACTTTTTTGCCCCTCTTCTCTTGTGTTATCATGTTCTATTATCAAGTTCATGATTTCCCCACCTTCTTTCATTTTTCTGGGGGTTCAGGTGTTATGAGGTTTCTGTAGGCATCTCTCCATTCAATGGTGGGCTCTAGACTTGGGCTTTGCATATGCTTGAATGATATTATACCTGAAAATGGTTACAGTGAGGTTTTATTAATTATTCAGCAAATTTACCAGTCTTTTTTCCTCATGTTTTTTAAGGTTTATACAAAGTGTGGAAGACGCGCATTACCTACCATGATGATGGCATCTGCAGCAACATTTATTGATTGTGATGAGAGCTGGAAATTGTTATTGGTCACAAAGAAAGGATCTTTGTATTTATGGGATCTCTTCAATAGGAACTGTCTCCTTCATGATTCATTGGCATCTCTAGTCAGTTTGGACCTTAGCTCATCTGCAAAAGGTATGCATAATCAAATCTAATTTGAGCCTTTTTATGATATTAGACGACATAATATTTCCTGAGACTTCTATAACTCTTTTCAGGCATAATGAAGGTTATATCTGTGAAGTTATCAAAATCTGGTTTTCCTCTCGTTGTCTTGGCTACTCGGCATGCGTTTCTCTTTGACATGAGTCTCATGTGTTGGCTGAGGGTTGCAGATGACTGCTTCCCAGCATCAAATTTTGCTAGTTCTTGGAGTTTGGGTTCAATTCATACTGGTGAGCTGGCCGCCTTGCAAGTGGATGTACGGAAATATTTAGCCCGAAAGCCAGGCTGGACCAGGTTTGTCACTATTACTATTTTTCCTAAAATAATGAAACCGTATCTCAGATTTATGCCCACTATATTTTTGACAGTTTATCGAAGTCAGATGTGACATGAATTTCAATTATATTCTTGTCCCACTAAAATTCCTTTGACAAAGTAGCTGTGTTGGTCCTAGAGTTTCACCAGTAATCTTGTTTTGCAACAGAGTAACTGATGATGGAGTGCAGACACGTGCTCATTTAGAAGCTCAGCTGGCATCATCTTTGGCTTTGAAATCCCCCAATGAATATCGCCAGGGCCTTCTTTCCTACATACGCTTCCTAGCAAGGTTCGTCTCTTCCCAAACCTACTGCATTTATGAGTGATGATAGCAGAAAAAACGTGTTACTCCCCAAACCAAAGTTTGTAGTCAGTGCTTTGTAATAGAATCTGGTATCTATGTATTCCTGCAGAATAATGTTCTCCATCAGGCTATTGGATCCAAGTATTATAATAAATCAATCATTGGCAAATTATACATACTTGTGTTTGCAGAGAAGCAGATGAGTCTCGTTTGCGAGAAGTCTGTGAAAGTTTTCTTGGGCCACCAACTGGGATGGCTTCAGATTCCAAGAATCCTGCTTGGGATCCCTATGTACTTGTAAGTCTTTCATCCCAACCTCTTAAAGTATGTATACTGTCTCTATTTATTTTTTCTTTTCGTATAATTAAGGTATTCTTCATGTCCATTTTACGGTTCATGAAGACCCTTTCGGGGTTAGTGGCTGCCCCTCCCAACAATGCCATCTCAAGGGTTTGAACCTGAGTTCTCTCCATGGAAGTGTTATGCGCCTTACCATTACGTATAACATTTTTTGGGACTCTCTCCATTTATTTTACTGCATTCTTTTTCATCAAATCCTAGAAATACCTCTGGAGGATCACTTCTCTGAAAATATATCACGTGCAATTTTCCGTAACTTTTTCTGTTCAATTAGTTTAAAAGTCTTTGTAGAGGGTTGACTGTTGACGTCCTCACAAGGTATTTCTGTTTTAAGCACCTCTAATCCTTGTGGTCCTGATTTCCGGTAACATAACCGGCATGGCTTTTGATTTGTACTACTCCTGACTGCATATTATTTCTGGACTCGACAATTCCTGTATACATGTCATGTTCATATATTTTCACGTGTCATATTTGTGTCTTGTACTCAAATTGTGTCGAAAGTTGTTAGGTGTAAACTTTTTTTCCCCTCCCTGAATCCCCAGTATCTGACATCATAGTTGGATGCTTTTGCTTTTCCAAGGGCTTTGAAATATTTTTAATGTTTCTTTTCTCTTGACCTATTTGGATGTTTGCAGGGAATGAGAAAGCACAAACTTTTAAGAGAAGACATTCTTCCTGCAATGGCATCCAATAGAAAAGTTCAGCGTTTACTCAATGAGTTCATGGATCTTCTCTCAGAATATGAAATCATTGAAAACAATCTAGACCAAAAATCACCATCTCCACCAACTACATCACATCCCGTTATAGATCCGATGGACTCTACCCCGTCTGCAGCAGCTCAAACAGATTCTCCCGTTTTGGCAACAGATAAGAAGGAAAACCCATCCCTTGGTCCAGATAAAATGCATTCTGCTCCATCTATAACAGGTCGAGTAAACACGGGCGCCCTATTGACCGATTCAAGTGAACCGAAACTCCAATAAATGATGAAATCTTCAATAATGCATAGCATACTAATTGAATGGTGTTCAACTTATTAAGTTAGGGGTTTGCACAGTAAAATATCACTTGCTGGTTAAATTTTTGCTATCTTCAGCTTATTGCTGGCTTGAAAAGGGCAGCCTCCAATGATGTATCTTTTTTTTTTTTTTTTTGGTGCATGTAACTTTAGAATCTCACTTGTTAGTTGAAAGTAAATTGAAGTCTCTCACCATTGATAGAGATGATCATTCTCTTGTAACAATTAATTGAAGCTTAATATTATTAGTAGAATCTTACTACAAGGAAAACAGGCTCTCAGTGAGACTTATATCCCACTTGGTTAAAAAAAAGTTAATTACTTTGAGCTTAATATTAGTAAATTCTTACAACCAACAAAAGTAGGCTTATATCCTCCTTTATGGGCCCTATGCTGTAAGTTTAATGAAAAAAAAATCAAATTAAACTTGTTATTAGTCGGATTAACATGGCTTTGGCTTTCATTAGCTCTCAATTAAAATTACTATATTGAGGATTATATTATTCACCGAGTATTAGGTTGGGGCTTGAATCATTAATTAACCAATTAATTTTATATTGTGTTTGAGGCTACTGAGAGTTGAAAGAAAGAAGTTCCATCACTCATTTGATCCAAAATTAAAATATTACATGATTGTTGGTAAAAATATCATCCTTTGTTGCATAATTAGAATTCACCGAATTGAAAAACGCTAATTACATTTTTATTTGAGTTAATTGTAACATATATCCTCAAATTATAACCTTCATCCTAAATTGGTCTCTAAACTTTAAAACATTCTAATTATATCCCAAACTAGTGAGGTTATATCAATAAGGTCCTTCTATTAGTATAACTATTAATTTAATCGTTAGATGAAATGTCAAACCTTATGTGCATGGTTTAAAATGAAAAGTTAAAAGAAAAATTAATTTAATCTTGGTTTTCAAGTTTTAGAAGTTTTTACAAAAGCTTTATCATTCACTCTCTCTTTTTTCAGTTTTACTTTATTTTCACTTTTTACTTTTAAAATTTATATAGTAATTTTACTTTTCTTTAAATCTTCATTTTAAATTATACCACATAAGATTTGACATGTCATTTAATAGTTGAATTAACAATTTTAATAATTGAAGGACTTATGATATAACGTGGATATCTAGGGAAGTAATTAAAATGTTTTGAAGTTTGAGAACTAGTTTAGAACGAATATTATAGTTCAGGGATGTTTGATGCAATTAACTCTTAATATTTGATTAATGGTGAAATGGATTAAAGTACCACAAATGCCCTTGTAGTAGGAGTTAGATTGCATTTGCCCCTCTACTTAAAAATAGATAAATTAGTTCATGTACGTTAGATTAAAGTGCAAAGTGACTCTTTTGTTAAAAATTTGATTTATTTCTAATGTTAAAAACTATCTCTTTATGGTAAGCCATGTGTCACTATTTGGTTATTCCGTTAGACACACTAATTTTTTTTTATAATTGGAAATAGAGAATGGGGTGGCTTGGGATCGAACTCAATCTATTATGCTTACAACATTATACTCTTGAAATTAAATCAAGTGGTTGCTAATAAAACATTAGTTTTTATCCATAAAAATAGATAAAATTTTTAAGATAAAGATTAAATTACTCTTTAATCTAATATACAAGGATTAATTTATCTATTTTTAATTAAAAAGATTAAAATACAATATAATTTTTATTATAGGCGCTCTATGATTTTTATTTTTTATTTTTTGTATTTCTGGGTATGGTTATTGATAAAGTTCATTACCTCCTTCCATTTTTGCTTTGCTTAATATAGTCATCGCCGTGCCGCCATTAATAATGTCAAAGGAGGAAAAGTAAGAAAGAGGCATAAAATTCATTGCTAAACCCACCGTTTCAATCGAATAAAGCAACCATCAATATATCAAAATAAGCGGCGGAATTAGTAATAATCTCAGAACAAATATATGAAGCGGGTCAAAAGGATGGAGCAGCGTCGCAATCAATGCGTGTAGTTTATTGAGGTCAAATCCAATTGATGGGTCCATAAATATGAACATCGTTGCCCAATGGCCGCAATCATTTTACATCTTTATTTCAAGTTGTCAACATTATTCCTCAATGGCCGCAATTATACTTCATCTTTCAACGCCCCACTTCAACTAAACCATCCATTTCATTTCACTTCTATCAGTCTCTCCCGTCCTACTATGTATTTCCTTGTTTAAAACGTGCACAACATGCAAGTTTCCTTACCCTACTTCACCCCCAATATCTCTTGTTTCATTTTCATATATTAGCTACACCTATTTCACTTTCATCCTTAAATTTATTCGAGTATAATTATGGTTTGGACTTTGATCTTTTCAATAGCTCGCAAATTGTTATTTTTTCTTTGATTTCTCTTAAGTTATTTTCATAAAATATAAAATTAAATTGTACTTTGTATTATCCATAGCCCAGTTCGAAGGCCTGCGCGAAATATAGAATGATTTGGACAAAAGAAAAAGACCAGTTTAGAAAAAGAATAAATAAATATGTTGTTTTGTCATTGTTTTGCTGTCATTTCACTATTATATTATTACTACTTTGTTGTTATTATTTGGATATTGTATGACTCTTATTTTACTGTTAGTTTTGCTACTATTTTAGAGACATTTGCTTGTTAAGTTGCAACTATTTTAGTGTTATTTAAGTATAATTTTTAAAAATTTATTTTTAATTTGTTGAGAAATATTTATTTTAGTGTTTTTGATGTATTATATTTTTTAAAATATTATATAAAAAATTTTAATACGGCCAGGTTGAGCCCGAGTTTTAACATTTTTATACAGACCAAACTTAGGCAAAAGTTTAAACCCATTTTTTAGGTCGAGCCGGGTCTAGACATATCAAACGAGTCTAAAATTTTGTTAAGACTCTACCTGACCTAACCCATAAGCATTTCTAATACCCAGAACTTTAAAAATTTTTAAACCATCTAATCAATCTATGATTAACCAGGGAAGATAGTGTTCAAAGATGTACATAATCGTTGTTTTTCTTTTTTTCAAAAATGTAAACTTTGTCACACAATTAAACTCCGCCACAAAAATAATCAAACACCATCCGGTAGGTACATACACAAATTGAAAAAGAAAAACAGAACACGCAATTATGTTTGAACGAGAACAACATAATTATGTTGTTTCAACCTTAATTTTCATCTAATAAATATTCTTTCAAAAGCATGATGAATTAATGCTGCAACATTTTTTAAAATTTTAAAGTGAAGAGTAATATTTTTAATAAATTATATAAAATTATTAAATTATTAATTAATTTATGTTTTCATCGTAAATTTTGAGTGATTAATATTTTAGTGAACTTTAATGTATATGCTTTCATATCTAAAACATACATTCAGCCTATAAAAACATATTCTTCAAATTACTTCTATTTTTTTTCTCTTAAATGCAGCTGCTGAAAAGATCTGTTTCAACAATTCCAACGTGCAGTCCATGAATTTCATAACTTCTCTTTTGCTTTGCATTTCCGCACGGCATATCTATCCATCACTGTAATATAATATTTGCAACTTTATATAATAATTTAAGAATGCCAATTATTGATGTTTCAAAAATTATATAAAAATAATAATATTTTAGTACTATCATGGCATGTATTACGGGGTTTTAAGTTGGATTCTATTATTAAGTAAATCTTATGTTAGTTCTTTATTCATAATAATGAAATATATTTTACGATCAATTATTTAGCTGTTTAAAGATCATTAAATACAAGAAAATTAGTAATTTCTAATAATGAAAACTTTAATTATGACAAAAAAAATCTATTAATTATCTTTATATTTATTAATTATTATGACTTAAATCTTAATACGAATCTTTTTTAGATTATATGATTGATTCGAATATATATTTTTTAAAATACTATAATAAATAAAACATCAATACATAGATATTCATAGGGCAAACTACTAAAATAGTCACTTTTGTTTGGTTCATGTTACATTTTAGTCACTTATGTTTGAAATGTTACGTTTTAGTCACTTATGCTATCATGTTGTAACATTTTAGTCATTGACCCGTTAGTTTCTGTTAACGGTGTAACAATAAGCTGATGTGACACGTTAAATCATCATTTCAAACAAAAATTCTAGGTTAATTTATACAATCGGTCCTCATATTTTTTCGTTTGGAGCAATTTAATTTTTTTCTTTTATGTTTTTTTAACTTTCTTTCTTTTCCATTCTCTTATGTTTCTCACTTTGTTTTCCTCCTTTCTCCATTTCTTTCAACGTAGTTTTGCTAAGTTTTATTTTTTTGAACAATTTAATTTTTTCAAGTGAGGCGAGCTTGTAGACTAGTTACAAATGGAAAACATAAAAAAACTATGTTAAAAGAAATGAACAAGGGAGGAAAATAGAGGGAGAAGCAGAAAAGAATGGAAAAAAAAGTTAAAAGAACTTAAAATAAAATTTTAAAATTGTTTAAAATAAAAAAAATATAGTGATCAATTGTAGAATTTAACCTAGAATTTTTGTTTGAAATGATGATTTAACATGCCACATCAGTTTAACGTTACACCAGTGTTGGCAATTAACGACTCAGTGACTAAAATGTTACAACATGATAACGTAAGTGACTAAAACGTAACATTTCAAACATAAGTAACTAAAATGTAACCTAAGTCAAATAAAAGTGACTATTTTAATAGTTTACCCGATATTCATATCTATCTAGCAACAACAAAACTCCAATCACATAAAGAACAAATAAAAATATCCTAAAAAAAAAATTGACGGTAACGATTACTATAAATAATTACTTAAGAGTTAAGATGCAAGGTACACATTTTTTACTACATTGCCACGTTTTTCCTGCTAGCTTAGCTACTTTTCGAGTATATAATAATAAATTATATAACAAAAATAATTAATTTGTTTCCTTAAAAAAAATAATTTGTTTTTTTTGGTCGAATTTCCTTCCACACAAAAACAACCAACCCGGACACCTCCCAACTGTCTATATTTATTCTTTAAGGTTTTTTTAATGAATTCTGTTGTTACATAATTTAAAATTACTTAATTAGTATATTATTTATAGTATTATTATATTAAGGGTATAATTCATCATTTATCCTGTTATATAATATAGGATTAAGTTAGATGCCGATTTAAATATATTAGCTATACTTTAATTTTTATAAATATTATCTGCCTTTGAAAACTAGTTAACATTAAATATTATTAATATATATATTATTTTCATAGTCAGATTCCTCATTTATTGTGCTAGACATAGAAAATAGTTAATTATAAATAATTATTAATTCATGAATGTAATTTCCTTGGAAGTCAATGGCAATAATGTTGAGCCATACGGAATCTTCTATTATGAACAATTTAATTTAGCAGTCTAATTTATTTAACTCCATCGTCGAATTGGGAAATTCCACTCGAAGTTTTTTCTCAAACCAATAACTTTTCTAAAATTACATTAATTATATTGTGAGAAATATAATGTAAAATGAAATTGTCTGCTGCTTTATATGATTTTCCCCCATTTTTTATTATTTATCTTGTAATTAGTTAAAACAGTTTAATTAACATTTCAGCATGATTTTCGTGAAAACTAGATTGTGTTTAAAAGTAAAATAAAAAAGTATATTTATAATTTCATCTTTCTAAATTTAGAAGTGATAGATGTTTTTCCTACGTTAACCTTAAAAGTTGGAGAAAAAAACCCTACATATTATGTGAATGAAGAATCAAATAAAAAGCATACATAACATACATATTGTGAATAAGACTTGTATATTACAATTGCAGACAGATAAAAAATGAATTTTAAAATACCAATAGCAATTTCCTTTTATTCTCAAATACTGATAGCAAGTATTTTTAAATATGAGTATTTTAATAAATTTTATGGAAAACATAGATTTTGAAAAAACCCACAAAATATTGTGGCTGAAATCTTTTGTTTTGTTTTTTTAATAATACATTAAACTGTTTGGTGGCTTTTTTTTTCAAAATTAAAATGGGGAAATGCATACCTCGTTTTTCAAATAAAACAAAAAAAAATAATTATGATTACTTTAAACCAAAATGTAGACACACTTTTAATTTTATGTTTATTTTACTATCTTCTTAAAATTCAAATTACAGTATGCCATTTATTTTATAATTTGATTTTTATGTTCTTTCTTGAGCTAATTTCTAAGTAACATGAACTTTAATTAAAAATTTATAATATATATTTATAGACCCTTATCGCTTATCAATGCCTTAGCATGTTACCTATTTATTTATTGCAAAAATGAAATCATGGGGCGGCGGACCACCTTGTCCTCCGTCGTCAACCTCTCATGGTGGAGGATGATATAATTTTATTTTCATTAATTTAAAATTTTAAAATTTTAAAATAATTTTTTTTCATTTCAGGGGCCAACAGGCTAAGCTCCTGCCCCCAAGGCCCCAACTTTCTTTTTATATTTTTTCTAATAACCTTATCTTAAACATAACTATTATCTAATAATAACTATATACTAGCTCCCGATCCCTCATCCCTAATTCACATTTAAAACTGTTGAATCAATCTTTCTAATATGTCTCTTGGATCATGTGAGAAATAGGGTGCATTATACAAAGGCTATTTTCTCTAGCTTTCCAAATTCCCAAGGTATGCTGCATTATTAATCATTTTTTAAAGGCTGAATAAAGTATATACAATCATTTCTACCTTTTTGTCAATATTCAATGGTCACCGTCTACAGTCTTTCATATTCTAATAAACATATAATTTATATTAAATCTATAATTTATTATACATAATTTTATGTTTAATAAAAATATAACGTTTTCATATTGCATTAATTACACTTCGTTATTCTCGTGTATCCACGCTAAATTCCATGAATTAGTGTTGACAAACATTGATATGCTAATGTCTAAACTTGAAAAGCTTATCCCATAATACGCTTTTGGTGCCGATTTAGATGATTAAAAAAAACAAACTTCTATACTAAATATGTTAGGTTATTATATAAAAATTAGATATTTTAAAATATATAATGCAATATTATGATTATTATCCTATGATTTCATTTTTTTCGATGATAATAAAGATTTACATGGTTCTAATATAGATTACTTCTGTAACTAATATACTAAAAAATACATTTATGAAACTATGGCCTTTTCTTGGACTAGAACCGGTAGGCCACCTCTGACGTTGGCAGTGAGACCAGGGGCAAACCTTGGTGTTTGTTTCGGATTGGAAACCCGAATGTTGAAACGACTGATAATGGCTAGAACCACGCATTTCATCTCCACCAAAGCCATTTCCTTCCCCAAACAAACCCTCTGCCCGGCTTGAAAAACTGGGTACTTGAACGGGTTTTCAGGAACATATCTACCGTCTTTCAACCATCGACCCGGTTTGTATTCAAGACAATTCGGGCCCCAAACCCGCTCCATCCGACCCATTGCATATGGATGGTAGGTCACCCTTGTCCCTTTCCTCACGAAGGTACAGTCAGGCAAAATGTCGTCTTCAAGAGCAAACTTTGAGTCGAATTGGATTGGTGGAAACAATCTCAAGCTTTCACACAATGCTGCATGTAAATAGTGCATGTCTCGCATTTGATCGTAACTTGCAATTTGTTGTAGACCATCGCTCGATCTCACGACCCTTTCGAGCTCCTCTCGAATGGCTGACTCAACTTCTGGATGTTGAGATAATAACCAGAAGAAGCTCGTTAAACCCGAGGCCACTGTGTCCCGACCAGCCAAGAGGAAACTTACAACAATGTCCCTTAGATACTTGTCGTCATTGATTGTTCCCATGAATCTCGACAAAAGATCATTACGGTCTGAAAAACCCTTTTCGCGCCTTTGGTTAATCATCTTTTGAGCCAACTCATCCACCAATTTAATGGCTTGTTTAAGTTGTTTTTCCGTACCCAAATTCAGTAACCTTTTGAGTTTCCATATCAAAGGCGACGATGCCCGCCCTCTTTGTGCCGATAATCTAGACGCTAAATCGAAAGCTTCAGCGAACTCCGAAACGGGCAATGATAACTCGAGGCAACCAGGGTCTAACCCGAAGGAGAATTTGCAGATATTATCGAACGAGAATCTTCGAAACACGTCTTGTAAATCTAAAACTTGTTGTTTACCAGAAACCGATGATAAAAGAGGGAGAAGCCTGGATTGAATCTCTGAGCTGACGATATCAAACCCGTGCCTTCTTATGGAAATGCTGCCAAGCTCAAGGCTGGCCATTTTCCTTTGAAACTTCCATGAATCACCATCGACGTTGAAAATACCTTTACCCAGAAGATCACCGAGGATAGCAGCGAAAGGCTTCCCTTTCGGGTAGTTTTCAAATCTTGTTTTGAGGATGTGCTCGACGTTTTCAGGGTTGACAGTGATGGTGTTGCCGAGAACATGGATATGGATGGTCCCAGTTGCAGATTTTTCAAGAAGGTGAGTGAACCAATCACAAAGATTATCGAATTCTTTGGTCCAGCTTGAAGTGAGATAAGCGTGACAGATTTCGCACTTACACCCGAGCTTCAACCTCAAAACAAAGATCACCACCGAAAACAAAGACAACAAGAGTGTAAAAGCGAAGAACATGAAGCAGAAAGCAGTGAACATGGAGGAAAACCACGAGTAAAGTCCTGAAACCATTGAAAAAATCAAAAAATAAATAAAGCTTTAACAATGAGAAGATGAAGGGAATGACGAGAACCATGCCATTTTATAACATTTGGTCTATCAATTGTTAATTAGGAAAATGAAAAGAAAGTGGGACCAATAAAAGGAAGAAAAAACCCAGTATATAATTTTATTTTAATTCGCATAGATTTTACTAATTTGTAGTCTGTAGCCGTTTGACACGAGAGAAAATATTCTGATTGTTACATGAATAACGCGTGCGCAAAATAAACACTGGGGTCCATTTATGAGAAAAAGGAAAACAGCCAATTTGGAACCATTCTAACCTCTCATTTGTTGTTAGCTGTGTTTCGCTGGTGGTGTATTTATTTCTACTTAATGTAAAAATAAGGGTAAACTACACTCATGGTCACTTTTGTTTACCTTAGGTTACATTTCAGTCACTTATGTTTGAAATGTTACGTTTTAGTCATTTACGTTATTGTGTTGTAACATTTTAGTCACTGAGCCGTTAATTGTCGTTAATGGTGTAATGGTAAGCTAACGTGGCACGTTAAATTATCATTTTAAACAAAAACTTTAGGTTAAATTATACAATTGGTCCCCATAATTTTTCGTTTTGAGCAATTTAATTCTTTTATGTTCTTTTAACTTTCTTTCTTTCTTTTCTTTATTTTCCATTCTCTTCTGCTTCTCCCTCTATTTTCCTACTTTGTTTATTTCTTTTAACATACCAGAAAGTCGAATTGGTAGTGAAGAAAGAAGCATGGTATGAGTTTATGAGTTTTGGTTATAGGCAAATGATGACAGTCGACTTCCTATTTCTTTTTTCACTGCCAATTTGACTTCCTAATATGTTAAAAGAAATGGAAAATATATGAAAACAGAGGGAGAAACAAAAGAGAATGGAAAAAAGAGGAAAGTTTAAAGAACATAAAAAAAATTAAATTACTTAAAATGAAAAAAATATGGGGATCAATTGTATAATTTAACTTAAATTTTTTTTGAAATGATGATTTAACATGCCACGTCAGCTTATCGTTACACCATTAACGACGATTAATGGCTCAGTGACTAAAATGTTACAACACAATAATGTAAATGACTAAAACGTAACATTTCAAACATAAGCGACTAAAATGTAACCTAAGGTAAAGAAAAGTGACTATGGGTGTAATTTACCGTAAAAATAATGATAATGATAAAATTAAATATTATAAAAATATGATAAAAGTATCGTATTACATTTAATCATCCATTCGAATCCCACCTTAAGTTTTTATTTGCTTTTTTAATATATTATATTATATCTGCGTCTTTATATTTCTATTTATAATTTTTAGATTAAATTATTTTCAATTCTTTGTTTTGATGAATTGCATCATGCCGACGAGACTAGAATGACGCTTGGAATTTGGACACAACGATGCAGTATTGACTACATCAAGGTGCTTTTTTTTCTTTCTAACCTGCGGTTTTATAATGTTGTTTTCAAAATTAATATTTATTTGGAGTGAACTGTTCGATTGGTTGTTTGATTGAATAGGTATAATTTAAATTTGGATTATTTTTTATTTTTTCAATTTTAAATTAAATAGTTTTAAATATATTTTATTTATAATTTTTAATGTTTTATTATTTTTAAAATTGTGAGATAATTTTAAATATATTTTAATAATTTTTACTATTTTGTTGTGCAAATTTAAGCCGGGTTTGAACAAAAAATCTTACTCGAGGCTTGAAAAACAATAAACCTTATTTTATCTGTACTTTTTCATTTTTTAACCTAATCTGACCATGAATAAATATACACTCTACCCAATTATTATTTTTTAATTTAAATGAAACATGATCCAATTCGATCATAAACAGTAAACATTGTGTTGTTAAAACATTATTTAATATAATAATTTTAGAAATCCTTTTTGAAACACTAGAATTTTTCATGCAAGTTAACCTTCTTTTTTTTTCTTTTTTTTCATTCTTTCTTCCTTGACGGTGCTTTAAGAATATTTTGATAGAACGGAGAATCAACAAAGCACATGCTTTGGAATGTCACCAACATGAAAAATCATAATATATATTTAATTCACTAAAAAAGAAAAAAGTTTACTCGGTGGAAAAGTGGATTTTAAATAAGGTAGTTGAGATTTTTTATTATAAGAATTTTAATTTTATATGTAATGTTGTATATAACTTTTGATTTAATGTAAATTTTATATAAGCATAGCACTTTTAACATTATTTATATGACACTATTTCCTTTAAAATTATGTGGAAATTATTAAGTGGCATTTTACTAAACTAAAATAATGAATGAGCAAATTTTAATATTCACAAAAAAATATTTCTACGTAAACTTAAATTATTTTTTAAATAATTAAAATCATTTTTACATAAGTTTAAATTATTTTTTATTGATATAATGATAAATTTGTGTATTTTTTAATTCATGTGAAAATAATTTAAAAGTTATACATTTGTTTTAGCTTAATAAAATATCATTAATATTTTCACATAACTTAAAATAATAGTATCACATAAATAATGATGTTAGTAAAATGTGAAAATTAAATTAAAATTAAAGATTTAAGTATATAATTATATCAAATCAAAATCAATACATAGATTACATATTAGATTAAAATTTATTTATAAATTTAAGATTTATTTTTTCCCTTTTTAAATTACACTTTTGAAAGATAAAAAACTGATTTTTTTAACATGTCTTTACTGTTAAAACATCAAAATATTTATGATAAAAAATCAAATATTTGACTCAATTAACTAGTGCATAGAGGTGATCATGGGCCGGGCGGCCCGACCTGGCCCAACGGCCCGCTCAATATATGGGAGGGTTCGGGTAAATTTATAGGCCCAAAATATGGGTTTAGGCAAAAAAACGAGGCCAGTTTAGAAAATAGGTCGGGCCTCGGGCACCACTTTTTGACCCGGGCTCGGCCCGAATATAATAATATTTATTTTTTATTTTTTATTTTTAAAATATTTTAAAATAATTTTTTATTTTTAAAATAATTTTTTGTGTTTATTTAAAAAATGGGTCGGGCCGGACTCGAGCTTAGGAATTTTTCCTGGGCCAAGCCTGGATAAAATTCCAGGCCCATATTTTGGGCCGGGCCTGGGCCACTGGCCGAAAATTTTTTCTGGGCCCGGCCCGGCATCACCTCTACTAGTGCATGCATGATGCTTTAGATTAGCAAACAAAATGTATCTTAAAAGATATTAATTTTAATACAATATAAAGGTGGGAATGTGATATTACGATCTGAGCTTATGTTTAATCAACATTTGGTAAGAGTTTTAATATTGATTTATATAAATCAAGACATCGTGTATATGTTATTTAAAATAAGTTTTTCATGTAAAATATAAAATAACCTTAAATGGAGAAATTGGCAGTGCAATAAGTGTCGGGCCTCATTAATTGACACATCAACATTTTATATATCAAAATAAAAATAAAAATACGCTATCACAATAAATATATATTTCATTTATTTTTAAAATTAATTTAATTTTACTTCCATTTAATAATAGAATAAATTCTATTAGACATATTTTAACATTGCTATTATAAATGAATGTCTCGTTTTAATGACATTTTCTAGTTTGTAGATTTTGAATATTTAGAATAGGATTTTATTTTTCTTCTATTTTTCGTAAAATTTTAAATTCTCATATAATGAAAATCATTTGATTTAGGGGTGTTCAAACAATTAATTGATTAATTGAACTGAACTAGTATTAACTGAATTAATCAAATTTTTTAATCATTTAACCATTAATAAATTAAAATATTTCAGTTAATTCAGTCGATTAATTGAATTAACCGAAATTTATATGTTTTTATTTTTTGGTTAAAACAAGTATAAAATATATCAAATAAATAAATTGATAAGGTTCATCGAGTTAACAGAATTAAAACTACATATAATTTGTATTATTAATTATTAAGTTTGGTTAATTCAATTAATTCGGTTAATCACCCGATTTCAAATCAAATTAACCAATAACCAAACTTCTAAAAAATCATTAACCCAACTCTGACTAAATTAAATCAGTTAACTGACTGATTAACCGAATTAAATTAATTCGATCAGTTTAATCTTAACAAAAATTTGATCACTCTAATTCTAACATCAACTATAAGTAGTGAATATTGCATTGCAGGAAATCTCATTTTAGTTCTTTTATCTTTCCATGGGGTGCCTTATTATATGCGAACTATTTAATTTGGGTGTTTCCAATGATGTATTATCAATGCTTTACATGCTGATATGATTATGAATCTAATGAGAGCAGAGAGCTTTACGATCGGGTATAAGGGGTAAGCTTGATGGTTTGGGGTTAGGTGGTTTTTTACTTGGTATTTTTATTTGTTGATTCTATTTGATTAATAAAAGTTGTATTGTATAAAAAAATATTTTAAAATTAAATATACATGTATAAATTTTAAAAATAATTTGATTAATAAAAGTTGTATTGTATAAAAATAAATATTTTAAAATTAAATATACATGTATAAATTTTAAAAATAATTTGATTAAAACATACAACTTACTTATATGTATCATATAGATTAAACTTCATTTTATTTGAACATATAAAAACAACGAATGTAAATTGGATAGTTAATTATTAATAATATTAGACCTTTATCTTAGACCCATTTGCTAGAATAAATAGAAAATTTGATCAACCTAACTACTCAACTTCAATAGAGGAAACCGACCTTATACCCTCGTTTAAACACTATATTTAATGGGTTCATGCAAATTGCACAAAACATTTTGAAAAAGCCTTTAATGACATCCATCAATCTTAGGCAACAATCCTAATCTCATCTTTTTAAGTTAACTTCTACAGTGTCCTAAATTGTCATACTATAATGCCATCTTAGCTCGAATAGTTGTAATCGTCGAGGTAAAGGAAACAAAAAAATAAAGCACTTAACTCTCACTTTGTCAAAACTCTACCACATTCCATCAATTTTCTAAGTTTAACAAATCTTGACGTTTTTTACAGAATAAGCCAATAACTCTGAGCACCTATTTTTGTGTTACAAACAAATAATAATATGCATGAAGATGGAGGATGTGTCGACCAGGGATGGGCGTGCATGGCTCTTGGTTTGCCATATACAAAGCCAATGTGGAATTAGCCTTTAGCTGCCCACCAATTTACCTAAAAATTCTACATTCAAATTTCAGATGTTGTTTTCTAATTTACTTTTAGAACCGCACCGCGACACAATGAAAGTTAAATTAGATCATTATTTAATATTTTCTAATTTTGGATTAAACAATTATTTAATTATGATTATATGATATAAATATCCGAGTTCCCCTCCTTTGAGATTTGTTGTCCCTTTGCGACCGACTAGCCTTTGCGGCTTGTCTCCAGCAAAGCTAGTGTCATTTTCGAACATGTTCATCCACGTTTTTTAATACCAAACTTGGCTGCCACGTTCCAGTGTGGCTTATCACATATGCGTCTGCTTCCTCAGTAAGAAAAAGCTGCCCACAATCTGTTTTGTTTTTCCTATGTTTCTATGAGACTGTTTATAACTTGTCCCATCACATATTTTCGTTGTTACGAGCGTAGCGAAATCAGAACAATTTTTTAAGGGTCGAATAAAATTTTAATTTTATAGTTTATGTTTATAATTATTAAAGGATTAAATTAAATTTTTATAATTTTAAAGGGGGCTAAAATATAATTTTACCTTTATTAATTTAATTTTTTTTTAAAAATTTAAGAACTTAAATAACAATTTTACATGTTAGAGGGCTGGGACTTATTCCAGCCCCCTTTAAAATCGCCACTGGTTATGAGGTGTTTATGTTCGACTTGGATCTCACCTTCAATTTTGTTTTTAAAACCTTTTCGGGTACATTTATTTTTTACATTAATAATTTTATACATTTTATAATTAAATTTAAATAAGTAATAGTATACTTAATATTAAATAATAATTTGCCGTTTTTTTTAAGGAAAAAGAGTAGTCGTTTGAGTAGGTGTGACTTGTGAGACTTTTAGATCTTAACTAAAGTTCGGTTCATACAGGTTAGGCTCATTGAGTCACAACATAGTGGGACCTTGGATAGAATGAAATAGATTTTCTTTTGGGCTTTTCAAATAATTAAAGTGTTATTGGTTAAGATGGCGCTAATAGAAAGAAAAATGCAAATTACTGCTTTAATTTTTATATTTTGATAAAAATAGTATCTTAATGTATACTTTTTTTTCTTAAAATAAATGGCGGCTATAGTAGAGGTGATCATGGACCGGGTCAGGTTCGGGCCAGGCTCAAAAAAAATTCAGCCTACATCCTAGGCCTGAGTCTGGCCGGACTAGGCCCATTTTTTAATAAACATCAAAAATTTATTTTAAAAATAAAAAAGTATTTTAAAATTGAAAACAAATATATATTTATTATATTCGGGACAGGCCGGCCCAGACTCGAGCCAAAAAAGTGGTGCCCGAGGCCCGGCCCGTTTACTAAACGGGCCTCGTTTTTTTGCCCAAACCCATATTTTGAACCTATATTTTTACTTAAACCCTCCCATATTTCGGGCAAGCCGTCAGACCGAGCCGGGCCGGGCCGCCCAACCCATGATCACCTCTAGACTATAGCCAACCTATCTTTTTTCTTAAGTATTCAATTAAAAATAACATTATTGAGACGATAAATTATTCTATTATCTAATTTTATTACTTAGACAACATGTTTTAAGGAAATATGTGTAGTAATATGATTTTTTTAAAATAAAATATTCTTTTAACTTTGTTGATATAAAATTTGATAGTGGATGAATTAAAAGTAGTTCACATCGCGTGGGTGTCAGAAACTTATTTTTTGATATAAAAACAATTCAAATTTAATTCTAATCCAAATAAAATAAATTAATTACGATTTTTAGGAAATTACTTTTTAAATAAGATTTAAAACTTTATTTTTATTTCATATATTTTAATTTATTGTATTTTTATTTGTACAAGTATCTTTTATAGTTTTAATAAATAGGGATTCGGGTGAGAATTTCTTGAGCAAATTACACCATTAGTTACTAAATTATAAGTAAGTTTTTGTTTTGGTCACTTAACTAAAAAATGTTACAATTTAGTTACTAAACTATTTGAAAATTTTCATTTAAGTTATTGGGTTGTTAAGTATTTTCTTTTAAAAATTTGTGCCAACGAGCTTCAAGTGACAATTCGATGATTAGTACAGTAGATCAGCACTCATCGATGGGTAGAAGAATATATGTTAGATCCAAATCAATTTTGGCGTTCAGTGTTGGAGATTCGGAGAAAAAAGTTATTTAAAAATTTATTTGCAGATTCATGATTTCCAATGCTGTTTTATGAAAAAAAAAAGCTAAACTATTAAAAAGAAGGGGAAATAGAGCTTTTGATTGGTATAAGTAGTGCAAATAGAGAAAGTTATATAGCATCAATTTTAACAGCCCAAAGACTTAAATGAAAACTTCTTAATAGTTTAATGATCAATTTGTAAATTTTTTAGTTAAGTGACCAAAATGAAAACTTACCCATAATTTAGTGACTAATGGCATAGTTTACCTTAAAATGTTTTAGACAAAGGGAATTTAATTTAATGTTAAATCATTAATTGGGGTTTAAACTTGATAACTATTCTCACATTAGGACTTAAACTTTTTTATTTGAGTTAGACCTTGAACTTGGTAATTGTCCCCCTGAAATTTTTCAATGTTAGTTTGTGATATTTCCTTAAAAATATTAAAATTCAAGTCTAATGTAAGAATAATTATCGAGTTATGCTTTAATATGGAAACAATTACCCGGTTCAAGAACTAACGTGAATAACAAAAATATTCAAATATCAATAAAAAATAATTACCAAGATCTAAGTTAAATAAAAATATAAACCTCAATAGAGATAATTATCAAGTTGAAACCAAGCCTTCCCTCGACACGTATTACAATACACAAAGTCCTTTACCTGTCTTTTCTGCCTTTTCAATTTCAGTTTTTCTTTTCTTTTAATTAATTTTGTTTGAAGAATGATTTGTCGTTTATTCAAACCTACGTTACAACACTTAAAATTAGACGTTAATGCTCCAAATTTATCCACAAAATCCAATTGGGTCCACTTTGAAATCTATTTATTGTTGAAAAGTTAATTTTATAACTGGATAAGGATGTTTCTCTTTATAGATAAATATGAACAAGCTCTTATGCAATCATTTCGTAAAATATTTTTATTTTATTTTCACACCAAACTCCTTCTAAAACAAAAGGGAGCACGAAATAAATGTTTTAACTTCAACGAGGCATACAATTTGATTACTGTTTACAATAGAATTAATGGCGAATAGTAATTTTGGAGTTAGAATGAGAAAATCATCAAATCCAATAAAAAGAAAGTGATTTTGTTTTCGCCTTTTGAACTGAGTCATGAAAATAATGTTGCCAACCCACTTTGAAATTTGCATCAACTTTCGATTTTCACATGTTTTTCATTCTTAGAGGACAGAAAGTTAAATTCAAAAGTTAAGTAGATAGATTTTCGCCGGTTTTTAATGGAAAAATGTATTTAACAGTTTCGAAATACTCCAGAGGTGTCAGTCTTTGCTTTGCAACTTCTTTGCTAAATAATTTTAGGGTAAATTACAATAATAATTATCTAATTATGGAAAATTACAAAATAGCCATTCAATTATTCAAATTTATCTTTTCTGTCATCAGTTGACTAATGGTGGTAACTTTTAAATTTTGCATAATAGTAACTTTAACTCTCAACATTTATACATTAATTTTAAAAAAAGTTAATCCTCAACATTTATATATTGTGTAATTCGATCTTTTTTGCAAATTTGCTTTTCCTTATAACCATTTCACCTAAAAAGCTGAAAAATAAATTTATCAACAAAATTTTATTCAAAATATGCAAAAAAATGAAAACACTGATAATAAATTTCATCTTTTTTCATTCTTTTAAAATTAACTCTCAATGTCATAAAGAAAAACAAAACTGCAAAAAATATCAAATTCCACAATGCATAAATGTTGAGGGTTAAATTTGTTTAGAATAAAGATTAAATTGACATAATTTATAAATATTGATAGTTAAAGTTACTATTATGCAAATTTTAAAAAACTGCCACCGTTAGCAAACTAGTGACCAAAAAAAATTACTAATAATTAGATAACTACTAATATAATTTACCCGTAATTTTAATTATTGAATTGTTTTATTTCTTCAAGAAAATTCAGTCAATTTAAACAGTTGATGCATATTGTGTAGGTTTTAATCAAGAAATTGAATTGAATCAGAAGGATCATTATTTTATTTTATTGGTCTTCTTTATCGCATGATAATTAATGGGAATCTAAATTCCTGATTTAAATATGTATTATGTATGTGTGCAGAATCTGCAATTCCAATAAACCAGCACTTTGATAATATAACTTTTGAATGTTAGAGATAATTTTAGAATTTTTTTTATGGAATCGAAATTAAATTATAATTTTTATAATAGTAAAAATGTAATTTTATTATTTTAATATCTTATATCTTTATAATTTTTTAAAATAATAAATTAAAATTTTATCATTTCTAAAGGAACTGAAATTGTAATTTTATTCTTACTAATTTAAAATTTTTAAAATTTTAAAGAACTTAAATGAAAAATTTTCTATTTGAAGAGAAACCGGGCCGTTGCGGACACCCTTAACTACCTCTATTGGCACTGATGGGAAACACGATCTCTAGTAAATACTGCACATATTTAAATTAATTTTGAGTGATTCACTTGAAAGAAGTTGTGAAGAAAAAAAAGCTTCCCTGTTTTAGTTAACGAGAGCTTTAAAGTCGACCACCTAAGATCCTTATGCAATGGAATAAACCTAGGAAACGATAGTGGAATAGAGAAAATTATTTATGCAAAGTTAAGGGCGTGTTTGGTTGTAGAAACAATTTTATTTTTATCTTTTTATTTGTATTAAAAAACACAAGGCAATATCATTATAGTTTATTTTCTAATTTTCCGTGTTTGAAAATTTAGAAATTTAAACTTACTCTTAAATTAAACAAACATTTCACAACAGTTTTATGTCAGCTTTAAATTTACTATAAATCCTATGGAATAAATAGGTAGTGAATCCGGCTTTCCCATTTTTGAGAAACCGGAACTTGATCAAACTTTATGGAGCCCGGTTCATCTGAATCGGGCTTCAAGGAAATTGGGTCTTTCTTTACAGTCCAGTTAGCATTTTTCTTCTGTTATTTTTCATTATCATTTTAACATTAAGCCTTCTCAGTCTTTCATGTTAAAACCGACCAAGATTATGCAAGATGAAAGCCCCTTTTGTCCTTTAGCCAGTTTTGGCTGCAATAACTAATCTAGTTTTCACCAAAAATTTTCTTTGCTCTTTAAACGAAAACCTTTCCATAGCTAAGAAAAAAGCAGTTAAAAATTGTAAACCCTTCCATGCAAGAAACAATTATTGACAATGGCATTCAGTATCCTGAAAGTCCTGCTTTCTGGGTGTTGATTCAGTTCATGCATGATGAGGTAACCCATTTTCCTTTTCTAATTTACTTTTTAGCTGTTTTAATGCAATTTGGGTTTTGTATTTTTCATCGTTTATCTCTGTTGTTTGATTGCAACTTAATTGCTAATACTTTATGGATTGTGAAAATCATCATAAAGTTTTGAACGAATTGATGAACTGCTTGCTTTTTTTTAAATCTTTTCCCGGATGTGATAGATATATGAATGTGAAATTGCTCATAGTTGTTGACGTGTTAAATTACTCTTCTTTCAAACAAAATGCTAACAATTTAGTGATACAATTTCGTCTCTTGATATTTCAGGGAAAATTTTTATCACCAATTCTATCAGCTGGAAACCATGAAGGGCCCAGTTAGGCCTATTTATATTGTTGGAGCATCGGCATTAATCTCAGGTTTGGAAATAGGGTTTGTAATACATGATACGTTAATGCATGCCAGGTTTCTTGATGGGAATGTTTCTTCTTATCTTGTGAGTGGTCACCCTGATGACTTTTCTAGATCTATGTTTACCCATAGGTGAATGCCAAATACGAGTATATGCATATGGTAAATGATGAATCTTGTTCCTTAAAGTAGCAAATCATACTAAGCCCCATAAAGTTTAAACTCATTTATCTAGAATTTTAAGCTTTGGACAATGAAGTGGGCAATGAATACTATGTTTTATGATCACTAACAATGTTTCTAAGTTGTAAGAGCTATTTGTTGCAACTAAAAAGTAAGGAGTTTATCGTTTCTAAATTTTATTAATATGAATATGTCAATTATAGATCCTTTAAGTTGGCATTGTGAGTTGTTTCAAAAAATCACTGCTTGAAATCCTAAATTCCGGGGTTTATTTCAACAAAACTTTGGAAGGTTCATACTAAACATGAAGGAGGAACATTTCAGTAGGGTAGAGCTATCTCTCGTTTAGGGGAGCTTTGTTTCTTCGTCATCAGGAAGGAAGGAAAATGTAACAATTTGCCATTACCACCTAGTTTTCTGCTTACCATTAACCGTTGTTAATTGCATATTGATACTAGTGGTCAAGCTTGTTGGGTGCTTTTGAAGTTATACAATATATTCGAAAGGGGTTATGATTTCAAAGTTACTTTTCATGCGGAGTAGCTGTCTTTCTGCTCATTAGCATTCTGATTTTTCACTATTGAATCGTTTCTTTTGAGCACTCTTGTCCAGGTGTTTTGTTAAAGAGCCTGAAGTATTTCAAAAGCTTTTACCTTTCTAGCTTCATTTAAAAAAAAAAAAATCCGCCGTGGATTTCTGAAGTAAACCATAAACATTAGGAAATTGGATTTGTTTTTACATGCAAAATTGAAACACCTTTAATACTAAAGTTCAAAGAGTATTAAGTTTGAAAAAGTAATATGAAATTCAATAACTTAAATTCCTAAGTTTTTCTTCCCAAAAAAACCCCTTAAATTTCAAAAAATGGTGTCTCAGGGACAAAAAAAAAAAACCCATCTCCATATAGAAATTCAAATAAACAAAGAAAAGTGGATATTAACATCTTTATAGAAACTGATGTCACCTCCATCTACTTTTGTGTAATAAAAGTTAAAATATACGAGATGCATGCCTACATCTTAAATAGAAAAACATGAATGTTAATTTGTATTTCCATTTAAGTGTTTTCAAGTTGCTAGTTTTCAGCTTGTTATACCAACTGATGATAATATTTCTTCGTGTTTTTCTGCTCATGATGTAGGACTGCATGATATATATCAGCCTGGTGTATTTGATCTCCTAGGGAAGGACTTAGGACTGAATTCGATGTTATCTAGGTTAAGCAGAGTATTTTGCTAGCCCCTTCATCAATCTTGTTGAAACTCTAGCTGCGCTGAGATTAATTCTTCAACCCATTCCAAGGAACTAGCTGATCATATACTAGCTTAAGTTGGCTTTGAACCAAATTTAGCTTCCATTGGTTCATTGAGAGTTGTGGGATAGGCTCCTGGGTGAACTTGAACTGCTTTTGATCAATGAGATGTTTAACGAAGAATCTGAGTAATACTATTTTGTCTATTGCAGCTACAATAAATAAGACAACTGTATATGGACTGTTACATTATGATTAGAATAATGGGGCCCAGTTGACAGTTTAAATATTTCTTCAATTTGAACATGTGGCATGGACATGCTGTATCACCTTACGTGTCAATAAGGTGTAAAGTGGACCCCCAATGCCTGTCAACTTGCCAAGCAGGATTAGATTGGAAGTGCTTTATAGGGTGATAAATTTTGGAAGTTCAATGGCAAAAAATTTTACTGTGTTTAATTGCATCATGGTTAGAACCATTATCTTTTGGTTAAATATCATATATTGAGTTGCATATAATCAGTTATGAGTTGGAATTTAGAACCTTCATCGTTTTCAAGATGTGTTTGGAGTCCTTGGTTTGTTTTTCTTAATGTGTTGTATGATATCCAGGAAAAGGCTTTGCTCTTGATTTATCAGTTACAAATGATCACAAGCTAACCCCACATTTCAAAGTTATCCAAAGACCTTTTGATTGACAACAGTTCAGGTGTTTTCTCACTAAACGAGACAAGATGTAATAAGTGCCAGAAACTCTCAATGCAAGAGGACAAAGAGAATTTCTTGACATTTGTCATTAGGTGTTGTTGGTGTTATCAGTGAAACGCTGTGCTAAACTCGTGTTTTCTGACAACACATTTTTGTTTGCAACACATTTTGCCTGTTAAATTGTCACTTTAAGGGGGTGCATCTCATGCAAAGACCTTTTCTTCTCACCTTGGATAGAATATTTCCTCCATTTTCAGTTGTGTTCATTTAATTAGCATCAGAAATGGCTTTTGTGTTCATTTAATTAGCATCAGAAATGGCTTTGTCTATTGTCAAAGGACTGCTTGAACAATATGTGCAATCACTGTTCAATGAGGTTCTTGGTTTCTCTTCCCTTTTTAAAATTTTTTTAGTATCTTTGGTGCCATGAGTGTCCTTTGGATTTAATATGCTATCTATGCATGGGGCTTTTGGTTAATTTTCCATTTGACCTTGAATCAGATGTCTAAGCATTGTAGGTAAAATTTTGGGGATTATATTAAAAATTTTTGAATTCTTTTATATATTTTTATCCTGTTTGGATTATAGCTTCTATTGTAGACATGCACTTGCTCAAGTATTTATGGCATTTTTGCATTAACTTACTATTGAATCTGTGTGGTTTTATGGTTGTTCTTCACAGGGAATTATAAATGAACAGTTTTCTCATATTCAACATTTGAAAATGGTTGGAAGAACTGAACATTTTGTCCAGTTGATCAATACGTACTGCCTCGATGTGGAAAGCATCTTAGCACAACTTGCAAGCTCCATGTATTTTGTTACTAAATTGTTTGAACTCAAGAAATTAATTTTCTTTTATTTGGATTATCTTAATGGGGCTACATATTTGCAGTGATCTCCCTGAAGTGGATTTTTCTAAGTTGGCTGCTCTTGCTGCAGAAGTAACAGAGAGAAGCTCCCGGTAATGTTGACCTTAATTTGAATCCTGGTTTAGTTCATCTTATAGGATGTTTGCCAGATGAAGAATATTGATTGAAATTTTTGTCTGATGGTGTTTTTCTTTTAAGAGAAAATTGTAGTAGTAAATGAGTTCTTCATTGTATGCTTAAAACTAATGTTGAACGTGGAATAATGTGTTCCTTGATTAAGAAAAGAGTGCATGTATTTATAGGTGAGGCATGTGTTTTAGGTCTGCAGCGAAGATTCGAGGTATGGCAAAATGCACAACTAACACATTAGTAGAATCACTGCCTATCTATCCCCTTTGATCTAAAATCATTGCAGATGCAGTGTAAAATGAACAAAAGATGTGGAGCACCTCCGCTGAAATAGGATGTTGATTAAATAGAAGCATCCATATATGCCAAAAATAAAATTCAAAAGGCGACAAACAAGTATGTATAGCCAGCATGCGTTTTCTTACGTATCAATATACATCATTAGATTTTGCAGTTGGAAGACCAGTTGGCAGAGAGAGAAACAGGAAAATAATTAAAAGATTGAACATTTGATCTTGTAAGGATTTGTGATGCTTCATTTTATGCAGCTTTAGCTTTTTTAAGAAAAACATTTATGTCCAAAGTAATATTTACTTTGTCTTGTTTAAATTGAAAGTTAAGGTATGATATTTTTATGTAGTTTAGTTTTAATTTATGCAATCATTATTTACGGATTACTGAGTGGCTAATATCCCTTGCCCCCACCAAATGCATTTAAACAGTATTGGTGCTGAGCACGTGAGACTCGCATGTGTGGATCTAATGCAGGCCTGTGAGCAGATGCAGAAGCAAAAGTATGAAACTTTCTTGAATGCACTTTTTTCACTGATCTTTTTATCTACATGTGCTGCCACGTGAGAAAATGTTGACATGTGTATTCATCAACGCTGCACTATGATCATGCTTTTACTTTTATGGCATAGCTAATCTTTTCATTGAAATAGGTGTTTCTGGTGTTTGATTTTATTTGTCCCACTTGCATTTATCTGGTCGAGATCATTCAGTCCTTATGCTGTATATTCTGCTTATGTTTTAAGGAATTATCTATTTAAGCATGTGCCATGTGTTTCTATAAATATCCGTATTACAGATTCCTCCTGGCCTTGGACTGGACAAAGACTGAGTTCACTCAAACCCAGAACAAGTTGCAGGTCCTTGTCCAGGTATAAACTCAACTTCAATTCTTATGACAGTTGCATTATATGAAATTTTTATGGACATTATAATGAAAATAAACCACACAGAGAGAGTAAGTTCAGATCCAATCAAGCTGGTTACCATTTTAGGCCTTGCATTAGTTTGTGATCACTTCGGTCATTTTGGTAATGCCTTTCTGGTTTTGTTTTCTGAACCGTAATGTCCTGAGGTCCCGGGGCAAGAAGAGTTTAGTCTCTTTATGACAGACCATACGTCATAAATCAGGTTAAGTGTTTAGACATAGTTATCCACAATGAGTAATGTTGAGCGTATCAATCATTAGAAGCTAACCTTAATTAGTAAGCAGAGTTTGCATTTATGGAAATTTATTACTTAGCGCATTGATAGCTTATTGTCTTGAATTTGAACTTCATTGAGCATAAATTATGAGGTTATTACATGATACACTTTGCATAGGAGATCGATAACAGTAATAATAATTGTGTGGTGGTGGTTGGAGGTTGTTAATTATTATTGCCTCGGCTGCATTGAATGCAGATGGAGCGGAGGATCATGAGACTGGAAGCAAAACAAAAAAATTAGTGGATGGTGCTTGCTGCATATGGAGTAGTATACTTGTAATGAGCCAGCCTATAGAAATTTCGAACAGACCTTGGTGGTTTCGTTGGGAAAGTTTGGGAAAGACAATGTAATAGCAATCGTAATATATATGTTAGCAGGAAACTTGAGGCAGTAGTTTGGAAAGAGAACATTTTTCACAGAGTAGTTAGTCTCATACTGCTCTGCTCATCTTGTGATGGTTCCATCCGCAGCACAGATGAGAAACAGAGCCTACCAACAACTCACTGCCCTTATAAATGGATTGTCCCTTAATTCCATTCCATCAGGACTCCGGCTTTCCCCTCGATCAAATGAAGTGTTTTCTAATTCGAGCTGGATGGATAATTTTTTAAATAATTAACGATATTTTTATTTAATTATATATAAATATTAATAAAAGTTAATGTTTAATTTTTTACAATTTTTTATGAATAGTACTTCAAACTATATATCATTATAATGTTTGAGATAACAAAAGTTTTAATGTTAACCAGAAATTTTATCACAAGTGCTTATAAGTGTAGAAATCACAAATTTATTATTACTATATAGTCGATGGAAGTAACAAAATATGTATAATAAAATTATGAATGGTAAATTACAAAATTTTACTAATTTAGTTCATTTAGGTTATATGTATATTTAAAAAACTAAAATATTTTTAATAATATAAATTATTTTAATTATGAAAAAGTATTTTCATAACTTTTTTTGAGTTGATGTTATTATGTTAAGACAAAATGTTAATAAAATGTTTTATAAAGGTCATAATTTGCTTTTCTTTTTCAGTGTGCATATTTCTAGAATTCTAATTAATATTAAAATAATATAAAATTGTATTAGTAAATACATTTTTAAGGGACGTTGGAGTTTTGAGTTTGGAGACGCATTATTTTTGGTTTTACAAGAAATGGCCACATCCACTGTCTTCACCGGTGTCAGCCTCTTCAAGTCCAAAAACTCCACTAAACTCATCACTTCAACTCGGTTCTCCGACTCCAAGCAACAACTCAGCCCCAACTCAGTGAAATGTTGCTCAAAAACAACCACCGCAACAACGGAGGAGGCGACTGGTCGTCTAGTCACGGTGAAGAACGGGAACGATTCGCTCGAAATATGTCGAGTCCTTAACGGCATGTGGCAGACCAGTGGAGGTTGGGGCAGAATCGACCGAGACGCCGCCGTTGAAGCCATGCTTCGCTACGCTGACGCCGGTCTCTCCACCTTCGACATGGCCGACCACTGTACGCTCAATTTTTTCCGTAGACGTGGCGTTATTTAATTGGTTTGTTTTATTAATTTTCCTGACCACACAACAAAGATAGCTTCCTTAAATCCACGTGCCACGTTCTTTCATTTGCCACGTTCCTATGCCTCATGTTCTATATTTTTGGCATACGAATATGGCACTATTGGATGCTTTTTTAGGTGAAAAACAATTTGAATGGCAGAATTCTTACAGAGTTCTTTAAGCAACTTTACTTTGAATTCGGTTAAATGGGAAGCAAAAACTGGGTGTAGTCCAATAAGAAAGTTGACCCCAAACCAAATTCAGTGTGTCATTACTGAAGATAAAAGAAGAAGCATAGTTAAGAATGGAACTGACTCATTGGAAATATGTAGAGTTGTAAATGGGATGTGGCAAACAAGTGGGGGATGGGGTAGAATTGATCGAGACAATGCTGTTGATGCTATGCTTCGATATGCTGATGCTGGACTTACCACTTTTGATATGGCTGATATATGTAATCCCCTTATTGCTTTTTTTACTTTTTTGTAAATGAATGTCTTACTTTGAAATATGTAGTATGTGCGCCAGTGTTTGCATATGTTTGTTGGGCGCATTTGTTGCATCTGTTTTGGTTAAGTAGAAAGTTTATAAAGTGGAAATGATTGTTTGTGAAATTAGGATACCCAAGTTTTTAATGGTAAAGATCTTTGCATGAGTCTAGACAAGTTTAGTTGATTGTGGACTTTCTTCTTTTAAGTATTTGAAGCATATAAAAGGTCTATATGTGAATTTTCAGTAAGTCGAATTTCTTACAGTGTTACGAGTTCTTTCGTTGTTAAGCTTCTATGGTTTCGCAGACGGGCCTGCAGAAGATCTTTATGGCATCTTTATCAATAGAGTGCGTCGGGAGCGTCCACCAGAGTACTTGGAAAAAGTCAGAGGGTGAGTCGTAGCCATATCCATAAGCAGCACAATGTTTATGTTCTTCTGCTAGATTTGGGTTAATAAAAGCTTTCTTGGGCACTAAACTAGTTTACTCTGTGCTATTCTACTTTGTAGGCTACTTAATTTTGTTGGGTTAATAAAAGCTTGTGGACCAAAATAGTTTGGGAAGAGTAATTTTGTTGGTTTTCCTTACCCTGTTGCATTATTCATGCAGTCTCACTAAATGGGTACCTCCACCAGTAAAGATGACAAGTGGCTATGTCAGGGAGAACATTGATGTCTCACGCAAGAGGATGGATGTGCCTTCATTGGATATGCTTCAGTTTCACTGGTACTATTAAGTATCTGTCACACTTTCTTTCCACTTAGAGTAACTTGCTGCGGAAATTTAAAACCTCCCTTCAAAACTTGATAGGATGATGCAAGCTTGATTTTTAATTTCACAGAGAACCATATTTCTTTAAGGGGATAGGGAGCTAGAAGCTTCAAAGTCTCTTGTTGATTTTATATTGTTTGTTCTGATTAGTAATGGCATTAGGTAAAAGCTCGCATTATTTGTTACAGAATATATTATTGACTTCAGCATTGTTGTCTATTAAGGTAGACAGAATTGGCTGAAAGTATTTGCTCAATTTACTTTCTTACTGTATCAAATATAAAATTTTTTATAGACTATGTATTGCATTCTAGTGATATTTGGTTCATCTATCATTCAATTCTTAATTATAATGAAGTTTCAACATCAACAATCCTGTATTGATTTTGAAGAATTTTCATATTTGTTTGATAAGGAGACTCGACTTGTTAATTTCCTTCCTACTGAGTACCGAATGTTTCTTTGTATCTATTTGAAACAGGTGGGATTATTCGAATCCTGGCTACCTTGATGCTCTAAAAAACCTTACTGATCTGAAAGAGGAAGGTTAGAATTCATTCTCTACTATTCTAGTTTTAATTTTGAGTAGCCTGCAATTCTTGATTTAATCAAACTACTACTCTGATCAATGTGCAGGTAAAATTAAAACTGTTGCTTTGACAAATTTTGATACGGAAAGGCTGCAAATAATACTAGAGAATGGAATTCCTGTTGTTAGTAATCAGGTATTTATTTTCGAGTAGTAATTAGGTATTAATTTTATCACTTTCCTTGGTAAATTATATTGTCTGTGGCATTGCTGATAATATATATGGTGGTTCCATCAGGTGCAACATTCAATTGTTGACATGCGCCCCCAGCAGAAAATGGCAGAGCTCTGTCAGCTTACAGGAGTTAAATTGATAACGTTTCTCTCTCTCTCTCTCTCTATATATATATATATATATCCCCTACCCCACACAGACATCTTGTCTGCCTTTAGCTTGGGCGTTGCAGATATAGAACCAGCTAACCAGGATAAATCTTCCAATGACAAGTAGTGAATTTGAGGCCAAATGTGCATACTCAATCAATACGGCATCCTTAGATAATGGCCTAATTTCATGCTTACACTGATTTTATGTTTATTGATCTCTACTAGATGACTAGGCAATGCTCTACCTTAGTAGTTTGATGAGAATTTCAAATGCAGGTATGGAACGGTAATGGGCGGTCTATTATCTGAGAAGTTCCTTGACACAAACTTGACCATTCCCTTTGCTGGCCCTCCGTTAAATACTCCCTCTCTGCAGAAGTACAAAAGGGTACTAACTTTTTCCTTTTTCGCATATTTTTAAGAAAGCATTTGAATAAGTTTGTCTTCTATATGTCATTTCTCATCAAAATTTCATCTTCTATGTAACCAGTTTGCGATTGTTAAAAACACATCGACTCCATTGATAAACATGTATTAGTACTAATATGTCTTTTCAGAGTGAATATATTATATACCTTTTATCTTTTGCTGGTAGTATTTTAACGTCAATATGGATGTGGCAGACGGTTGATGCTTGGGGAGGATGGAGTTTATTCCAAACTTTGCTTAAGACTCTAAAAACAGTAGCATCTAAGCATGGAGTCACAATCCCAACTGTTGCTGTTAAATACATACTAGATCAGGTAATTTACATGCAAGGGTTTATTTTTGGTTGGGGTTAGTTTGATGCATTGAAATATGAGAAAGTATCTGTTTGACTTACAGACAGCAGTAGCAGGATCGATGGTAGGTGTTAGACTTGGTTTGTCAGAACATATCCAAGACACAAATGCCATCTTTTCACTTGTTCTGGATGAGGAGGATGTGAACAGCATACAAGTTGCGCAAAGAGGGAAAGATCTGCTTAGAGTGATTGGGGATTGCGGAGACGAGTACCGGCGTGCATGAGAATCACTGCTGCCATTGTCTTTTAGACCAAAATTTATGTCATGTTCGTGATGTTATTTTTCCTGTCTAAGATGTTATATATTTTATATAAATTTTGACATTTTTATGTGTTATATAAAATTTTGATGTTCCCATGTAAATTCATTTTGTGTTTGTTTTTTTTTTCTTTCCAAATCTTGTTAAAGTTTGAAACAATTGAGATTTTTTTTTGAAGATTGGATGCAGTTACTAATTTATGATCTGGCATGTACAGAATGAAAACTTCATTCTCGATTCTTCAAAAATTTTTATGAAAGCCTTTCATTTGTTTTTTTGCGATGGAAGTTTTATATTTCTAGAATGTATCCTAATTTTTGGTCTAATTCTTCTTCTGATGATCGATTCAACCTCTGATAAAAAAGATATACCTTGGTTATATTTCATCTCTTCAACAAGTTTAGTAATGAGCATAACGGCCCTATTGTTCCGATGGAGAGAAGAACCTATGATTAGCTTTTCAAGAAATTTCCAAACGAACAATTTCAACAATCAGTAAATAATTAGGGTTTCCAGGTTCCCATTGCAGATATTCAAATATTAACAGAGTAAAGATCATCAACTTTTTACTGCAGTGTTTAGCTGCTAGCGTACATCCCCGTCATTTTATGCATGAAACCTCAATGTATAATTTATCCTAGTTCGATAAATTGAGAACAAATATGTTATTACTTGGTAAGCATATCACACATACTACACAGTAAAACACATTACATGAACTGTACTTTACTAATTCGTTTATATTAGAGTACAAATAAATTATACATATTTTTCATTATTCTTTACGCAAATAATTTGTTTAATCCATCAAAATGTATTTCATATTTTAGTATCTTGATCGACAATGATACAAATATCAAAACGAAACTTGGAACTTAATGGTGTAATAAAAAAGCATGGTCACTCTGGAACCGTTAGCAAAATTTCATTAATAGAGAAAATTGAACCTTATGATATACGCATGATACATTTCATGTACAATACATTTTTAATAAACAAATCTAATAATAATATATGTACATTTTCAAAGATTTATGTTAAAAAGAACTCAGGGTTGAGTGCTAGTTGATTTGTAAGATCCATGAAGTACACTCCTGGAGGAGTTGAAACTTTTTACGAATGGCTATGTTCAAGAATATCTGCATTTTGCTGCGAAACTCAGATACATCTTCCTTGCATTTAAAAGAGCCTGCACACCCGCATTGTTCCGCTAAATGTGCTGCTTTCACCTGTCTGCACCTACAGCACACTAGATCCTGTAGATGATACAGTCTTTCTCTTTGTCGTACAATTTGCAAAAGTGCATTCTCCATCACCTCCCGATCATAAGGCTGCCCACACTGGGGGACAGCACAGCACCACTCGTCAACCAGTAAAGCCGAGTCCCGGCATAAATCCAGGTCTCTACAGTCGTTGCAGTAGCTGCCAAAAGATTATGCAAAATCAGCAACAAGTTTCAAAGACAGTAAAATTGATTTTTGCATATTGATAAGATGTTGGATATCTAAGTCAATATCAGAAGCTTCTCAAGCATGTTCAACACGTAGCCTTAATAAAAATTTCATGGTAAAGACTAAGTGCACATTCTCATTAAGAAGACCAGATGCTATCTAAGAAATACAAATTTAACACCTTTCTATCCAAAACATTAACTCAAGCAACTGCCAGTTAACATTAACCGGTAAAAGCAATTAATTAGTCTTTATCTAGATGAGTTTAACCGAATACAAAGACATTTAGCGCCAATTTCAATACCTGCAAATCACATTGGGTAAGATGAAAGAAGGACATGGATCATGAAACTCAGCTTCTGGAGCAAACTCCTTGACATGTACATATTTCAGTAGATTCTTCCTTAATACCTGTATAAAGGACCCATGAACAAAACAATTTCTTATTGTATGACATTATTGATCGAGTTAATTAACACAAATAAAAATTGCAGAAGCCTGCTAACTAGCAAGTGCTATTACCAGAACATCGTGCTGAATACTATGGTCAAGGGCCAGAACAGTACAGACATGCTTAATAAACTCCAGTGCAGCATCTCCTTTGTGAGGAACATTATGCACACTCTGTTGACCAACTTTGCCAGATCCGTTCAACCCTTTCATATGAAGCACAATATCACGAACAATCCCTAGAAGTTTTTCTGTGAAGTAGGAGCTAATCTGTAAAGCATGCACCCAAGTTAATCTGATTGAGAATCCACTGGCAACAAGTCAAGGTATTAAATAACCTTTAACCACTATATTCCCAATTCCTACCTGCTCTTTGAGATATTGTACGATATGGGCTTCAAAATTCTCAGCAGCGGTAATAGTGATTGATGGAGTGCATAAGCTGCCATCCAGAGAGGATGTTCTATTTGCAGCTTGCTCCTGTGCATATTTCCAGGGAGTATGCAGAAACTCGGAGACAATTAAAACAAAATGATCCTGCCAAAAGTCCAGAAGATAATCAAGTGAAGTACAAAATGCAACTGAGGTTCGTATGATGTTGTTTGACACTGGGAGAAGTAAACTCAATATCTAAGATAGAGGGGAAATGGGTACAGAAGCCAGCATACCTGAATCTTCTCAGGTAAATACTGAGCAATGTTCCAGTTAGAAACAATATCCACTTCTGACTTTTCTTGTGAATTTTCATGAGATTCCGCCAAGATTCCCCCATGGTTATACTATCAAAGGTAAAGCAACATTATCATAGGTTTACATGACAGATAAACGTAAATTATCTCAAATTCTCAGCTATTAGTGCAATATGATTGAAAACCAGTTGAACCGTTTGATTGATAAATTTTTATTCCAGAACTATGGATTGTGATGGGAAAGTAATGTGACACGACTGAAGGCACCATAAATACAGCGATCATGAGCAATGCTAGTTACAGGACACCCATGCCATGGCAGACAACTCCATCACCCAATAGACTTTCACTTTGGAATCAGATTGGTAATTCTCCAATACGTGAAACTCAATGGAGGTTTCACACTAATCGGGTTTTGAGACTATCAAGATATTGAAATTTCATTAAGGCTATATTCGCAAGATATAATTTCTGAAGTTGTAGCTCTAATTATATATTATTACAGCGTACAGCAATCCCTTTTGCAGTAATGAAATAACTAAACCATAAGAAGAAATCATACCTGATCCATAAATAACAAGGAATGCCAGAAGTGAATCGGCTCAAGTTCAATCCATTCAAATAGCTCTCTACCAATCCACAGTAAAAATTTAAAATATATAAATATACATACCAAAAATTTTAAAAAAAAAATGAAAGATCTAGCTGAAGTTTTTAGGCAAACACCAACCTACTCTGCAGAGCTTTCAGCAAGCTATCACAATAAGCTTTAGCTGCTGATATATCATATTTTCCTGTGTCAATGATAACCTTGGAGAAGTCTGCAAATATAATTGTGGCACCCAATTTGCGGAATTCGGCCAACAGCAAAGCAAACACCTTTTGCATGACCTGCAGATATTAGAAACGAATCAGACATATAAGACCTAAATCACAAACCAGAAGAATTATTAAAAAAATCAGATTTTTTAATTGTAACAAGCTCAATGCAACTTATCTTAAGGCTAACACAGAAAAAAAGAAACTTATTCATCAGAAAATTGCCTCAAGTTAGTATTGCTTTTGGAAGAAATTTATAAAGCACTTAATCAAGCACAGCAAAATCAAGATCATCAGATGAGAGTGACATTTGAGTCCAATTTTCAACCAGTAAATATTCTACTGATGAACAAAAAGATTCTCAGTATCCAAATGGTACATACCTTGTGTAGTATGCGGTGAAGAGCTGGATCATGAAGCTTTGACTGAGGACTGTAATATAGAATGAGAAATATATAATCATCCAAAACAAAGGTGAAAGGAAAATGAAAGAAGATAAGAAACTACCTGCAAAGCCATCGATAAAGATGTTGCAGTATTGCATCAGCAAACACATTTCCAGAGGAAACTGCATCAGCAAGGCACCTCTGTATCAGTTGTTTCATGACTCGAAATGCAGCAGCAGATGCATTAGCTTCATCAAAGCCACACTGTTCATTTCCAGAATGCACATCTTGGTCAAATCCTAATAAAGCTCCTCCTTCCATTTCATTGATTTGGTTACTTTTAAGAAGAGCATCTACAGCCAGGTTATGAATCTGAACACAGACAATAAACTAGCTTATTCACAATCACCTTGGTTAACAACCAGATTATACCACCCTACTAATATAGATAAAAACACACAGTGCAACATATAAGAAAAAAGAAAAGCAGAAGGAAGCAAACAATATAGATATTCTAGACCTTTAGCTCCACGGAAACTTTTCTGTATGCTCCAGGGTATGTGATAACAGGTTGACAGACCTAAATGAAAGTAGACAAAAAGTAAGTTCACTGAATAAAATTGGCATTCCAGACAATTTAAACGCACTGACATTAACATAATAAATAAGAGGGAGCAACTGTCTGGTTACAAGAGGAATTAAATTTATTCCCAGAACTGTCAAAATAAACTGCCATATTCATTACAGCACCCAAAAGGAAAAGATTATTAACCTGCTACGCTTAAACATTAGTCAAACTAACCTCATCAGCAAAACATGTATCTTCTTCACCAATGCCTCCTAGGTCAGGAACACCATCATCAGATATCCAGAGAACCTAAAAATCAATATTTGATTTTGTTTCAATGAGAAAACTGCTATGAAAAATGCAAATTACAAATTACAAATGGAAAAGGCTTTGGTTTGCCTAAGGCATTAACCAGTAATCTTGAAACATTTAAACTATCAAGAGCACCCATAGGAAAACCTGTTGCTGATCACGCAAGGCTCTAGAATAGAAGACATCTGCGGTATATAACAGCCAATCAGATTGAAAATTGCCCAAGGGTACCTGTCCAAGCAAAATTTAAAAGTTAGCATCCATAGTAACAAGCAAGGATATTTAGGAATAGATAAGGTAGATATGGAGGTAAAAGTATTACATGCGCATATCTTGAGAGAGAGATCCTCTCACTCAACCACTGAGATGATGCAGAACACCGCTGCATTCCAATTTTTGCTGCTGTTTGTTGCCATACAAGAAGCTTTATCGAACAAGAAAATTAAGCAAAAAAATGAGTTTAGACAAACAATGTCACTCCATTAGTAACTGCAAATAAAAATATGTGAATCAAGTATCTATTAAACCACAGCTCAGCTACCTGATAATCATTATCACGAGCATTGGAAGGTATGCTCACACAAGGGAAATCTTCTAGAGCTTGTATACCTGACTTCATCATTTGAGTATTTGGGCATTCAATGACAGCAAGAATAGGTCCTTGATGTTCATGCCTGTCATGCAACATAGGTAAATTGATGCAGGCTTGTGTAAACAAAAGAAATAAGTAAAACCAGACAATGATTGTGCACAAGATGATAACCTCTTAGCTAAACAAGATGAACCTCATTCTATTCACAGGTACTGATCTTTGATACTGAATTTTGTTTCTTTTCTCATCCCATGACCTAAACAAGCCGCACTTTCACCCTAGTACGTGTTCCTCAGGCTGAGGACATCCCCCAAGAGCAGGGGATTTCGTGACATTTCTAATTGGTTGTCTTGCATTTCAAATAAGTTTTAATAGTTGCCATGGGAAAGGCTCAACTTAATTAACTCACCATCCTTTTCTCCTTTTAACAAATATCCTAAAAGTTAACCAGGTAAGATCTATGGGATTATAGAAAATTAGATTTGTAGTTGAATTTTCTTTTAATTTTCAGTTGTGTTTTTCAAACAAAAGAGATTCTAGATTCCGTAACTCCCTAACAAAATCTCAAATTTACCAGATTTAATAATAAATGCTCAAATTCTAAAATATACTTAATAACTTGATGTAACAAAAGGAAGTAAGAGTTCATATCATGATTCAGGAACCCTAATTCCTGGTATCCCCAGAAATACTTCAGATGTTGCTATTACGATAAAGACAGTTATACACACATATGCATGTATATAAAACCTCTAGGGAAAAAATACTTTAATATACAAAAATTGTAATAATTGTTACAAAAATCTTGGATAAAAACATAATTAGTATGAAGTAAAACCTGTGTTCACTTATAGCTCTTTGTAAATTTTTTTCAGCATCCTTGACATGTTCAACATAGTTCACCTGAGATAAGTAAATACAAGAATAACATAAAGATAACAGACAATATAGACAAGAATAAATCAGGAAAGCTACAATAAAGAAATATAAACTTGCCTTGAAAGAAATACCATTACGAGCTGGTGGTTCAATAGACAATGCCAGGCAAGCTTCACGAAAATATTTCTCAAGGATAAATGGAGATATACTTTCACTTTCATGGTGAGGATTAACTACCACCACAAACACTGCTCCCGATGAAGAAAAATAAGCAGCATATATGGCACGGTCTTCACAAATACTGAAGCAAAAAGCAAATCAAAATCAGCAATGTAGCACTTGCAATTCTTCTTTTTCATGAAAAGACAACATCAAGAATGAAAAGGAAGCTTGAGACCATTTGATATTGGATTTTTCCTAATTAAAGGTTCAACTATAGACTGTCCAAAATCATAGAATAAAAGAATTTTAAATTGAAAAGTTGGTTGAATTGGCAAACTATCACTCAGAGATGCCTGCCTGCAAAAGTCAGAATATCCACCACATAATGCATAGACAAAGGGGCAGGTATATTCATGTGCATGAAGAAACAATTGGTTTAGTGCCACTTTGAGAGCATCATTATTGCAAGTTTTCTCTGTTTAAACCAGTAGGTAGGTTTTAATACAAGGGATAAAATGTTCTGCAAATCGAAAAAATAAGGGAAATAGTGATCTGACAAGGTATTGTTTGGCATCAAGATTTATGATATAATGTATATGATCTAGAAAATTTTTTACATCTTCTGCTTATACATTATTATTTTGCCTCCAGATGCTTAAACTTTAAAAAATAATGAATTTTATGCTTTTGGAATAAGTAGAATTAACAAGGCATGTCACGGTCAAAGTAAAAGTACTAAACCATTAGTACAAATTACTAAAGCAACATTTCAACTTCTTACAGTAAAGCCTCATTCCAAGAAACAAGGAACTGTAATTACCTATGATACAAGTAAAAGAAAGGGATTGCCTGCTCCAGATAAGCACATTCAGTTGTAGTCTTCATATGCAGTTCACTCAGTCTCCAACCATCCTGGGCATTTCGTTTCTTGGCTGTCTTATCTACTTTACAAACACAACCAAGCTGGAGAATAGCATTAAACTCCAGCGGAATCTTTCTTTCATAAATTCCCTGATCAAAAGACGCATTCTTATCAATTAGAGATTAAGATAATTAATCCATTTAACTAGGCATCCACAAACAAACATACTTAAGATTATAAGAGTACAAATAAAATTCAAGCAACAACTAACTCATTGTTGGTTCAGCCTTATGACATAAGGATAACAGGTTTCAAGGGCAAAAATATTATGATTTACTTTCAATTCTTCTCTTAGATGAAGTTTCAAAGAAGAAAGGTTCATGTACTTTTTTATTTATTGGTTCCATGCAACTGGAAGAACTGACAAACCAACTCATAACCTACATCACTTTTCCATCAGGACTTGGAAATTAATTCATAAACAACTTCGTTCACTATGAATCAGAAAAGAACTGGAAGGGAACTATGAAAACTGTTTTAAGAACATCTTTGCCTAACAAAAGGTTTCTTTATAAGTTTTTGTTAAGATAGAAAATCATTATCATACCTTAAGGTCCTTCTGACAAAATCACAATGCTAGACACGCATATAAAATCTTATAATATAATATATCACTATCCATTGCTAACTAGATTCTTAATAGTAACATACTCATTGATGTTCAGTTAAATTACTCTTCAAGTTTACCATAGCCTAGTTGCGCATAAAAGCATAATGTGTATGAAAATCAACAAGGTCTTTGCAAGGGAAGGAGCAGTATTATCCAAGGAACATAGTCATAACCTATAAAAGTCACAAAATACATTGGAAGTATTCTACCTATGGACTAAAATAGATTGCATGTTTCATTGGTAGAAACCATTTGGATTTGGCCAATTTTTACCAGGTGTTGTTAATTCTTGTCTATTTTCTGGGAAGGTGGTGTGAGAATAGTGATGCTTAAACAAGACAACAGGCACCTTAAGCTTCCTTTATAAGCAAGAACATGAAACAATATTAGCTACAACAGATAATATACATTTCAACAAGTTATTGATTGGTTAAAAGGAAACAAATTAAGATAACACAATGAAAAATGGACTTTTATCACTAAATAAGAAGTTCAAGTACAGCATGAAGTCAAATTCCGCTAACCAAATGAAAACTACCAACTTATTAACAACATAATAAGCTTTATCTAGAAAAAAGTCAAACCATTGATATATCTATATGTGTGCATTGTGTCTCAAAACGATTGATATACAAGGACATAAGGACATAGTATGCTCACCTCAATTTCTGGATCAGCAAGAAGAGCAGCAAGCTTCTTGCTCTCCCTCCGAAACTGATCTTCATCAATTATAACCTATTAAATCCAAATAAAAGAGCAGAAAAAGTAAATCTCAAAACTTTCATGGATGAAAAATAAATAGAGGCAGGATCTAGCACTAAATATGGAAATGCCAAAATACTTGCCTCAAATAGGTTATAGCTCTGCCTTCCATGAGGCAGAATCTTGTTTACCCGTCTTCCAGGAAAATTTTCTGATATAGTTGCTTTAGAGTTCAAATAGAACACTCTTGGAACAGTTATGGGAACCTTAAGCATAATTCCTTCAACAACAACCCAAGCCAAAAATTGACCATTCTGTGAACCTGGAACCAGCTGCATAATCTGAAACATAAAAGAAGATAAAGTGATCAAGTGCATTCCACCCACATTTCGCCATGAAAGAAAACTAAACTACCTGCCAATAGGAATTTGTTAGAGATACTTCATGTCTTCTAAAATATGAACCAACACCAGTTCTTCCAGAGGCATCTTTATGGTTTTCCATGGCACCCAGCATTTCAGAATTGTGACTGACGTGATTTGATGTCCTTAGATTACTCAACCTACCGAAGAAAATGACATTTTAAAAAATATATGACATTAAAACATTTTTTGATACATAAACTAGAATCACCACAAGCCCGAACAAAAGACAACTAAAACTAGGGTGTGCGCTTGAGAGTTATTCAACAAGATTGCATTAAAAAAGTTTGGTCTGTAACATCCAACTGACAACTAGATTTATGAATTTGCTTAAATTAAACACGTCAAAAAACAATGATGTACCTTTCCATATACATTATCAGAGAAAAATGTGTTACTAAATGAAAGTTTTGGTTAAACCATAGAATTCAGCCCTTATAGATAGAAGAAGCAACAAGCATGCATCTCCATTGCACCGACTTTGCATTAGAAAAGTTTTAGTATCTGAAAAAAAGTCTCTTTTAATGGAAGTGCATAATAAGAAAAGATGTGTGATGTAACCATTATATGCATGAACTATTTCCTCCAATAAATACCAATTGCACACAGGAGCTCTATGGAATTATTAAAATAGACTATATCCATAAGCAACAACAAAACTACCTTTGCCTCTTCCTCCTTTCCAGATTATCCTTCCATTTCCTCTTCTTCAGTTCAAGCCATCCTTGATAGTCAACATTTCTGTCAATATTTTCAGTGGATTGAACATTTGGCTGCAATATTGACGACAAATTTTGCTCACTTCCTCTATGATCAGTTTGGCGTTGCATAGTATTGCCTTGGACGGCTGCCTCGATTGGACCTTGATCCTTATTCATTTCATAACTACGAACAATTGGTACAGGTCCTTTCTTAGAACCCCTTTTGTTTTGGAAGTCTTCTAGATCTCCAACCACATCTGTGGTGAGAACAGCATCATTTGCCTTTTTCACTGTATCATTTCTAACTGATGAGCCAAAGATATCAACCAACTTTCTTTGACGGAATTTATCCTCCTTTTCACGAACCCTTTTATGAAGCCAATCAGGATGAGCAACCCTTGGGACAGGATTTGTAACCTAACAAATCCAACTAATTTTAGCAGGTGACAAAAGGAGAGATTATTATGATAAGTGATGTTAAACAAACAATGGAACCTTTTGCATTGCGGCAGGTATAGTGATAATTTTCTGAATTGCCGAGCTAAGCCGTTGCTTGTAATACAACCAATCAACAATAGAACGTATGCCAACATCTGAAGAAGTTTTGCACCACTTGCGTAGATAGAACTTCATTATTTCTGATTAGAAGCAGTTAGTTATTCCATTTATTATACTAAAAAGAGAAAAACCAATTGAAGTTAAAAATAACAGAACTAACCAGGATCAGTTTCAAATATTGCAACAGGAATAGCACGTTCACTAACAGGTGTACCCTGCTCACATTACAATTATGAAATCTTCAAAACATAACATTCCAGAGAAAAAGAAAAAAATTGAAATGCCAAGGTCATGGTGTTGACTATTTCCAAGACAGTTAAAGACCTAAGAGTAAGAATGTCAGAAGAAAATGTCAGACCCCCTACATCTTAATAAACTAGTTGCATGCACGCGAATTCCTTAATGGAAGTCAGAACTGAATTAGTTGAGTATTTGGATCAATATGGCTTCTGAAAGATTGCTCCAAGCTTTCTAGAATAGGAGAAAATGAAATGTATCTTAACAATTTTGCAGTAATGTTGGTTTATGGTTGGTTTTTCATGGAAAAGCAGCTACCGATAAGACTTTCAAATACAAGGTAAGAGCCTGCTTGGTTAGCATGAACATTTGAAACTTTTCGCTGGTATGAAACAAGAATTCTCATGATATGGCAGCATCAAGAAAAAAAAAGGCATCCAAGTAACGACTCTCTTCTTATATTCCTGTGTTTCTTTCAACATTGTAAACCAGCTCTGATTGTTCCTCCACTTCCAAATTAAGCATGATCATATGGTTGAAGTTTTGACATTCGTACTTTTACAGAATTATATAGATTAAATACACAAGAAAAGATTCATCACATTATCAACTATTAAATAATAGAACTTACTCTTGGTTCACATGCCACTATATACTGGCAGTGCAGTCCTTTATCTTTAACCATAGCATCACCAAGAAAATCAGCAAGGCGCCTTGCTGTGGTCACTGCACATGACTTTTGTTCACCATAATCTGCTAAAGACTTGCTCATTGTGCTAGATTCCGATATGTAATCCAATAACTCACTATCCGCAATATCCTTTCCTTGACTCTGTGAGATAACAAAAAGAAAATATTTTAAATAAAACAAGTTGCTTGGTCCACATTAAATTTATATATATAAATTACACAGGTAAAAAGCACAAAAATGATGATGGAAGACCGAATTTTAGGAGCTTAATTTCATACATCAAGAAGATCAAGCCAGCGGTTTGCAACAACAGCGACAGCTGAGTAGCATTCCTCTAAGGTGGATCCATTAAGGAACTTATCAAAAAGCTCTGCCTGCAAAAGAGAAAGTATTTCATGTCTAGAAAATGCCAAATGTGGAGGAGAGAAGTCCTAATCCTGAAATATGAAAATTGTGGTACATACAATAATAACATAATGCAAACAGTTGAAGAACGAAAACAATTTTTAACTTTGTTCCTTGTTGGGAATGTATTGAAGCTAAACAAACAATGGAAGACAACTTTTATCAAATTTTTAAGACCTAAAGCATTCAAATACAAAGAACTGAAAATTCTGTTTTATCATAAGCTGATTACAGAAATCACATAGAATTGTTATGTGCACACACATATGCCACGCACTGCACCAAAAATTAATGTAATATTATGGAGCGCAAGAACTAAATATCCCAAAATTCATAACCCCAAAGGTCAAAGCATTAGCTTTGTTATATTGGCAAAAACCATCTCAAGATGCATACTGTAAACAGGGTATATCGAAGAGAGTGGGTACCTGGAAAACTTTGATGAGTTTCAGCTCACCTCTACGCTTTATCTCAAAACCTTTCAGTTCCGCAAGGGTTCCATCATCATTAAAAACAGCATATCTTTTCTTGATTAATATTCCTTCTTCCTTAGACGCAGGTATAATCATTGCCTAAATCCCATAACCAATTTGAGCCCTCAAAAAAGGAATGCGAAATTTAACATTCAATAACAACTTAGTTTTCAGTATTACCTTGTATGGGCCATCTACTTCAAATTCAATTGAGCATTCACTATGAATTGTGTATATTTTATTGACAGGATTCACAAGTGTCTGTCAAAAAAACGTAGCTTAGAAAGTTGAACAAAAACAAGTCTTTCAAAATACCAAAACTTCCAAAAGAATTTATCAAATGCATTTGGAAGAAAACAATTCGAACATAGATTAGAACAAAGTTCCATGAAAACCTGGTACTGATCATTTGTATTATTTCTTGCCACATCAACATTAAGCATAACACATGGATAAGAGATAGTCAGCTTCTTCTTCAAGTCACTGACAGACATATTGTACAGATTATCAGAATCTTTAAATAAATCATGAAAAAAAAGCAACATATTCTCTCCAAATATGAAATCTAGAATCATATTTCATTTCAACTTTAAATACAATGAAAAAGTACTCAGAAATCAGTCACAAGTCCCAACTTCAGAGCACATATGCAAATAGGTCATGAATATAGCTTACTTAGTTTTAAAAGTAAAATTTTCTGGAAAAGACCCAGGAAGCGCACACCAGATACCATCTGTGTCTAATTCAAGTGGTTTCCCAATTTTTTCAACAAGTAAGCGAGCATTCTGAATGATTTTAGCACCAGTATATGTAACTACACCAGCCATTTCCATTGAGTACCATCTCGCACCTCTGCAGCAGACATATTTAGAACATTACTCTAAGCATGAAAGATATGTTCTATTTTTTTATACTAAAAAAGGAAGATATATACAGAACAAGTAGACAACCAAGTTCAAATTGTGGGAATTTAGAAGTAAATACAAGCTTTGAAGCCTACCCACACCCCACCCAAAATAAAGAAAAGAAAGTGAAGTCACAACTTACTTGCGCATGACATATCCATAGAATGAGTTCAGAATACACTTATGGGCAAGTTGTAAGGAATCATAAAGCACTACCATGTCCTGAAAAATATTGAGAAGAAAAGGAAAAACCATAAGAAGTTTATTTGATTATTGCGAGTCAACTATAATGGTAGACAAATGAAGAACATTTAGCATACTTGTGCTTCTTGGATCTTCATAGGGTTTCCACCAGCCTTGGCTTCAGACAGCTTCCCTTTCCAAACTTTATTCAGTCCTTTGTATTCATACCTTCTATCTCGAAAGCTTGAATAAGGTTAAAGAAAATATGATTTAGTAAGAAACCAATTTACTCAAGGTCACTTTAATAACTCAACTTCTTGTCATTAGAAGAACATCTAAATAATAATCACCGATGCTCTTTTACAGCAATTATAATCCATCCATGATGAGAAGCACTATATATCAACATAGATTATGCTACTAACAAAATAGAAATGATTATTTAGTGGTAAAATTTAGCATATCAAATGTAAGACAGGAAATATAATAGCTTACCTGCGAACTGTGTCAACGTAAAAAGGGTTTTCACGCATACAGATCCCTGCTTCTCGAAGTTCAGTGACTGGCTTGTCCAATACCCGTCTGTAAACCTATAGAAGATACCAAATCCCATTATGTGAACTATTACTCAAGCAAACATGCTTACTAAAAACAACCCTTATCTTACCTTCTGACAGTATTTCTTCAATCGGTCTTTCAGCCTGGACTGCTGCTCCAGTTTAGGCAGGTCAAGAAAAGATTTTGACAACTGATTATCAGTACCATCAAAAAGTTCAGACTCAATTTGCTTCTTCAGGTGGTAATAATCACTGAAAACATTGAGAATGATGTTCATGTACAGATGTTTGGTAATTGTACAAACAGAAAGCCGCAAAGTAAGAGAAGCAAACCTTTTCTTTGCCATGAATATCTCCCCACGCCAAACCCATTCAAGTTTCCGGAGGCAAGTCTTGTCCGGACGATTGAAATCACATGCAGTACAGACCTCATCTGTAACTATTGATGGTGGCTGGAATTCAAAAAGAAACACCTCATTGCTTGTTAGTTAACAAGAAACTTCTAAAGGATAAAGATCCTTAAATGAAATGAGAACACTGTCAGATCAGAAGCACCTAGTACTAAAAAAATGACTTGTGTAAGCACACAGTGTTTAGTTCAAACATTAAAGACTGTAGATCAGCATGTTTTTGCTATCTATATTCTAATGTCATGCCACCAAATAGCTCATAGGTATGCACTAGTCAATTATTTTCATGCTACCAAAATTGAAACTCAGTAACAAGTAATCCTTGAAATTAATCAAAATCATTGACATTGTCATCACAATGCACCAAAAGCAATTTATCAGTAGCAAACCTGAAGCCTGTTTGTCAAAATAATATTCGGGTACATTGCAGCAACATCTAAATGATAAATGAGAGGGCATTCTTCACGGATAGGTTCATCTCGTAACCTCACAAGCTGCATCAAAAGAAATAATAGATAAATAAAATTTTCTTACTCAAATGATATGATAAGTATAAATTGCAAGCCTTAAAATCGTCAGAAAAAAACTTAGAAAAGAAGCCAATGCACCTAATGAGAAGAGTGAATGCTTGGATAGAAGTATATAAAAAAATCAGTTTACCAAATTTGACAGCATGCATGATTATAAATAAAAAGTTGACCTAGAAAATACATGTAAGTTAACTTCAAAGAAACAGCAAGGAAGAATAATTTTAAGCAAATAAGTTGGAAATTGCAGCACAAGTATCAAGGCAGCAATCAGACACATGGACATCAAACTCAACCAACAAAATATCTTCACCTTTTCCATTATTTCATTCTTTACTTCGTCGTAGTTCAAGACTGACTCCAAGTCCATCTTTCCCTCAACTCTAATAGCATACTGTAGATCTCGGTCAAGATTACTGATCAGTTGCTGGATTCAAAGTAGCAAATGTTAGCCAATAAAGTTAATAAAGTTTACATCTCAGGTACCAAGAATCCATGCACTCGAGGATGTGACAATTAAATGGTGCAGATTATGTTAGTGCATCCACACTAAGATTTTCCAAAAGATAACATAATGCACACCAACTCAAGCACATGGCATCAAAGATAGAAATAAGCACTTCTTTCAAACAGAAGATGGGCAACAATGTTTGTTTTCACCTATATGAGATATGTGTTACCCATTTTGAATTTCAAGTTTCAACACAAACTCATTTATTGAAAACTTCTGTCAAACACAAATATGAACATTAAGAAAAACAAACAGGTCTTGATGGTTTTCTCCCCAATCTTTATTTGGTTAGATGATGGTAAACCAATAATACTTTGAACAAAAAAAAAAAAAAGAACCATGATATATCAACATTATTTTCCACCAGATTTCATGATGTATCAAGGACACAACAATTTGGTTAAAAATATTAAAAGAAATGCATTTCTCTGTGTTCTTATAACTTCCAACAATTTCAAGTCTATGAGTTTCCATTATTATTTTACAGGTATAATGTAAAATCTAATTGCATAACCTTGATCTAAATAGACTGAAATAGCAAATATTCAACTACAGAACAACTCTGGCCAGCAAAAAGAAAAACCATAGCAGCCACTCAGTAGTTCATAACAATAATCTGTTGAATATATTAAAATGAGTGATACAATCTGCCAATACCTAAAGCAGTATTTGATTGTTGAAGCTAGCAAAATGAACACATATTAGATGCCATATAGACTTAATGTGTAGATGAATAAAGACGACTTCTGCCAAGCCATTGTACTATAGAGCCAGAAAAATCTTAGCATAAACCTGTCAAGCCTGTTCCTACACTACATACAACTAATTCAAAGGTACTATGGTCGACAATAGAAGAATAGAAGACCCTTGAAAACAACATACCTCATAGCCAGATGGGTCAAGTTTAAAGCTAGTTGGAAGATCAGATCTGAAAACACCACTTTCAAGGCATTCCACATGGCCACCTATATAGGTCTCACTCTCAAGAAGGTGATTCTTATAGAACTTCTCAGCATCCGATTGGTGTTTGTTAGGGCAGATAACATTTGCCTTGTAGGCCTGTGAAAATGCAATATCATATTAAAATTGTGAAAAACAAATAAAAACAATTTTGTTCGGTGAAGAAGCAACAAAGTTCAGTAAAAATGTTCACTAAAACTACCTGAACCATCAGAAGCATTTCGCAAAGTGTCCCACTTCCTTTGCGCAAAACCTCGTCAGGTGACATGGGAATAATAGTTGCCAGAGAGAAAATAAAGGGATGAACATAGGTCATATACAAGTAATAAGTTGCAACAGCATCAGAAACAGAATAGGAGGCCATCATCTGTCATAATATTGCCAGTAATCCAAACAGAAATTTAGTGAGAAAAGCTCTAGAAAGACATGCAGGGTAGGCAAAATTCTGTGCCTTAAAGATGTTTGCTAAAAGCTTGATGAATGACAGGACATATCATTAATATCAACATCATATATTACTAGACCCACATCATAGCAATTTGCAAGAACTAATCAAATTCATAGCAAGCAGATAAATGCATATCTGTAAGTACTCCTATTCTACTCTTCAACAATTCCTGCATCACTTCTAAACCATCTTCACTTGTATAAACCAAAACAGGAAAGAAAACAGATTCATTTTTTAGCCAGTTATACCTGGGGCTTTTCCTTTGCAAATCGAACCATATCCTCTGGATTCACCTCTAGTGGATCATAACCCAGCTTTGCCTTCGTAACAGCCTAACATATTAACACAAGAAAGTTAACCATCTCAAGTGTCATGAAACATATAAGATCAGTTTAATTGCAAATAAAAAATCATTCTACCTAAATTAAACTTTAGAATGACTAATAAATTTATATTTCATTGCTCAAAGTACAAAAAATTCTGGAGCTTTAATGCTTTTGGCATTCCTTAGAACATAAATATTTAGTTGATTACTTCTACCCAACAAAACTAAACACAATGCATTTTGTTTCAGAAAATCATGGTATTTCTTAACATGACTAAGAAATATTAATTTTCCCCTGCAAATCAATTACCCAACTGCCTTAAATGTGAAACATAACTCTAATTTCAGGACTGAATGTATGATGTGAAAGTTTAAGCACTAATAGTTATGCATACAATTAAATTCATTGTATCTAGAAAATAATGTAGTCAAAACCTGGACATGCTGCGATAACATTGTAGCATTACCCGTATCTCTCACCAAGGCATGGACATTAAGTAGATCATAATTATTGTTTGAATAAATAAAATAGCACTATCAGTACGAGGCAGCATGTTTCTATTTTAGCCATTTTATTCCTTGAGAAAACTAGTGAGGATGTCGTTATTAATACAGAGACATAGATATAAGTACCTTCAGTTCAACAAAAAGAATTATTGCAGAATACAAACTAAATATAACAAACAAAATAACTCAGTCTGCGTGTATGCACCTTGAGGCCGTGGCTCCCCTGAGGAAGATAACTATCACGTTTGACCCAAGCAAAACAATCCAAATGACAAGCAAATTTGGCTCGACATTCCCCCTGATTTTCATCACATCGAAACCCTATTTCCTGCAAAATCACCAAAAAAGGTGACAAATAAAGCACAATTCTTTAATGGAGTAAATGAACTGAAGTTGAGAATACATACATCACTCATTCTAAATCCATGATAAGCAGCTCTTTTTTCTATGAATGGCCAGTCAAAATAATCACCATTGTATGTAACAAAAATACCAGGCTTGACCTCTTGCATGTGGGTAAACCACTGCCGTAGAAGTTCTATCTGCAAGAAACATCAAAATAAATAGTTAAGGAAAACCAGTATCAGCATCATGCAGCCCCCATCAGAAGAATGTGTATGCAACTTCTGCTACCTCATTTTTCACATTTGTGACTTTGAAAAATCCTTGAAATTCTGGTTTAGGAGTATACTCTAAGCCCTCTATGTCTTGCCCTACACACTGCGGACAAGTGAAAAATCAGGTACTAAGTTGAAAGGAAAAGCTTGGTTAGAATACTATTTCTGGCAACACGTTTAGTGTGGTTCCAACTAAAGGAAAATAGATAACAAACTGGAAACTGCAAAATTACGCAACGGCAGTAGATGACTAACAGAAACACATACAATTAACCATAAATTATTGATGAATACAAACAACCAAATAGTACATATTACAAACATGACTCAGGAAACCTTTCGGGCCAAATACAGATACAAATAAATCACAATCTTTGAATAAATGAATTAAGTAATAAAAATACATCATATATACCTCTCTGTTAATAATCAAGTAACCTTGTCCGTCAACCATGTATGATATCATCATTATTGAATCATACTCAGCATCTGGAAATTTCAAAGGAAGCTTTGTCGTCTCAATATCAAATGCACAGACACGCACTTCAGCACGTTGCAAAAGATCAGTTCTCTTCTCTAGCATGACTCCAGTACTAGAAACACTTACATCGTACCACTGTCCACATCTCACATCTGTGCTCCATCAAGTCCTCAGAGTTAGAAAAGTCAAGTGCAATACAACTACGGAAATAATAACAAGTTACAAGATCCGAAGAATAAAGGAAGAAATTACCATTGTCAATGGCAAAACGAACATGGTAAGGAACATCATATTCACGGAGATCAACTAGAAGATCTAAAAGATCTAGTGGCCTTTGTTCTCTGCAAGATAAGCCAGATTATGCTCAGAACACACATGGAATTACCATCTAATAAGTACTTGATGAATGGAATTCAAACTATGAACTGCCAAAAGAAAGATAGGTACTATTCTATTAATGAATAGACCTGCACTAAAAGCCAAGCTGAACTTGCCAAAGGACCATAGAACCTTACCTATTCCCCATTAATATCGACTCGTATGCTTCAGCAGCATCAAATTTTGTCCGGTTTCTTTCAACAACATGCACTAGATCTCTCTTCACATCCATCAATTGTTGAACAGTATCAAAAGATATTTTTAAATAACGTTTGTGTAGACCAGACAAATGGTTTTTCTGTCCATAAGCATATGAAGCAATCAGAACTGTTTGTTTGGAGAAACACAAATGTAATGAAAGCTATCCAAATCAACCATGAATAACCATGATGATTCACAAAATATTTAGCAATTCCAATAACCAGATAAGATACATTAAAATAAACAGCTAGAAAAAGTATATTGAGGTACCAATATGTCAATTATATGAATAAATGAATTCAAATTATGGGAAAGTATTAAACAATATAATAGCAATGTGCTTGCACCAGATAAAAGCCACAAATTACGACAGTACAACATAATTCAAAAAGGTGAAAATTTGAGGAGAGCAATCGAAAAGGGCAGGGCATCTAATTCTTCCATCATTAACTCTACCCACAACTAGAACAACAAATGAGATAAAGAAATCAGATTAACCAACAAAGAAATCAAAATATAACAAAACCAAATGCTCTCTTTAGCAAATCCACTGCTCAGACAACATTATATTTTGATATTAAGGACTAGTTTTAATTATGAAGCCAATTTCAAAGTACAGGCGATAAAGTAGCTCACAAGATCAAGATCTTCCTTCTCCACAATTTCAATCCCTGCAATTTGAGTTTCATAACGTCGTCTCAAATAGGATTCCACATCCATTTCTGCTTTGTTCTGTCATAAGACAATCACTCATCATTATCATCAAAGAATTAGCATCAACTTAATAGTTCATGGAAAAACAACATTAGAAAGAGAATAAACATATATAGAAAATGTACCTTTGCAGCTGCGTAAAAGTAAGGACGGAATTTGAACTTTGACTTAAAACAAGAACCATCCTACATTTCAATTTAAAATTTAAAAAAAATGAATAATTTCCCAAAACAGAACCAATTTTCGAAATGAATTTCATCAACGAACGAGAACTTTATTTTTTACCTGAGAAACAAAGTAAAGATCGACGCAACTATATACTTTTCCTGCATCCGAATCCTCCAAAGATGACTGCAATTTAAAATAATGAGATCCTTTTTTGTATAAGTAATAATGAGAAACGTTAATCTCATTTGATTCAATTGCTGAATACGATGAAGAGGTCGAACTACCGAAGCGAAAGTAAGTAACCATCCGAGACGTTTTTCGCCTTCAGTGAAGAGATCAAAGCCAAGCTTGGACTCGAGCTCCTCTTCTGCGCTGCGGATCAGCTTCTGCTTCTTCGATCTCCAAAGGTCTCGCCGGTCCAGCCGTCGGTTATCTCCGCCATTCATTTCGCGCGGTGGTGTTTTCAATTGCTCTAGTAACCTATTACTAGTTAGTGAATAAAAAGAGGATTTTTATTATTATTATTATTATTTCAAGACAGAGAAAAACAGGCTCAGGCAGTGAAAGGGGGAGGGAGGGATAAAGCGTTTTCCCGCGCTTTGTTGAGAGGAACTAAATGACCCAAATGCCCTTGATATATGGGCTTCGGCCCGTGTATCCTTTTAGGGCCTCTTGTCCTTTTGACATTGGGCATTTTGCTTACTAGGAAAAGAAAATACTAATTCCAAATGAACGGCCACGATTGAAATTAGACGGTCCTCACCAAAAACCAAAAAAAAACCCTAGCAACGTCGACAGACACTTGTCAATATATATTCATTTTTTCTGAAAACCCAAGCGTTTTTCCTCCGCGGCTCCTTTTTCCTTCTCGCTCTCTAGGGTTTTCGTGGTCAAGTAAAAAAAATGAAGGTGGTAGCTGCCTACTTGCTTGCCGTCTTGGGAGGGAACCTTTCCCCTTCTGCCGATGATTTGAAGGATATTCTCGGATCTGGTCATTTTTCTACTCTTTTGTTTTCTCTATTTACTATATTTTGAACATCTTTGATCCAATGATGTTCACTTCGTTTATCTATGTTTAGTTGAGCTATGATTTAATTTTCTGTTCTTATGTTCGTTGGATTTGAATCGAATTTAATAAAATCTACGTAAGGAATTTTTGTTTTTTATTATATCAAAATATATTATTTGCAAATAGTGAAATTAGCGAAATAGCATGGAACTGTTATGGAAGTAATATCCGAATGAAATTGAGCAACTGGAATTAGATTCTAGTGGACTTCTTATGTCTGGAAAACTTGAACTGTAAATGCATATACTGCTCATAAATTAGGTAAGATGCAATATGATTGTGTATTTAAACAGTATAAAAACAGGATCACAAAACAGGCGTCCAATTAATTTATGAATTTGGAAAAATCAACTATGAATGATACGTTCCCGTGTGCTGTATTATGCAATTTTATACAATTTTGCGAAATCCAAGTTCTCGCAAACTAGCATCCAGACAGTATTGACTTATTTTTCTTTTATCATGTATGTTATAGTTGGAGCTGAGGCTGATGATGATAGGATAGAGTTGCTATTGTCCGAAGTCAAAGGCAAAGATATCACCGAGCTAATTGCATCTGGAAGGGAGAAGTTGGCTTCAGTCCCTTCAGGTGGGGGTGCTGTTGCTGCTGCTCCTACCGCAGGTGGCGGTGGTGCCAGTGCTGCACCAGCTGCTGAGGCCAAGAAAGAGGAGAAGGTCGAAGAGAAGGAAGAGTCCGATGATGTAATGATTGTTTGTTAAAGTTTTACCTTGTATATAATTCTTTATCGATTTGTTCTTCGCTAACATAATTTTCATTTTTCAGGATATGGGTTTCAGCCTCTTCGATTAAGCCAAGTAATGCAGATGTCAAGGTTTTTCTTATGCGGTTAGTGCTTTTATTTCAAGCGGTATATGATTTTGTATGTTTGTTACTCTCTGGTCGAAAGTTGTTTCTTTATCAACCTTTAGGTTCGAGTTTTCTTTGGAAAATGTAGTTAAAGATAATCCATTCAAGTTGTAACTTTAATTTTGGATTAAAACAAATTATTATCTATGTTTTATGTGTTTGGATATGAAGTTCAGATACAGGCTTACTTAATTCTTTTAAGTTATAGCCGAATTGTGGTTATGTATTTAAAGGACTCCCAGGGACTTGGTTTTCGGATAAGAAAGATCAATACTCGCATGGAAATAGCGAAAGCAGTATGATCCTCTAGACCAATGAAATCTCCAAGGCCAGATGGACTCCACCCATTTGGAAGTCTAAATTACTTGAAGGTATCATTGAAACACTATTGTGCTTATCCGAAAAATGCAAGAACCTGAATCAATTAAAATCTTCAGATCCATTAGCTTGGGCAACGCTACTTGTAAAATTATTACCAAGCTAATAGTCAGCAGGATTAGATGTTTCCTTGAGAAACTGATATCGCCTTTATAATGGAGCTTTGTTCAATGTGCTTGGGTGACATGGTTATAAAAATTAATGTGAAAAAAGGGAAACTGTTAGGAAATCCAAATAAATGGGAGGAGTGGGCATTAGAGCTTCAAAGCCTAAGAATGAAGCCTTTATCCTCAGACTTGAATGAAAGCCCCAAGTCGGGGGCGAAAATTGAGTAGCCTTATTGAAAAAGGTTTATGGTCGGGGATGGGTCAATGGTTAAATTTTGGATGGATAAGTAGTCGAGGAAAGGACCGCGGAAAGCTCTGATCCAAGGGGCTCTGATCCAAGGGGTTGAGACCTGAGTTCAATCAACTTAGTAGACGTAAGGCTAGTTCTTCATTACTTAAAAAAATTACTTCTGACTCTAAAAACATTTTTGAAAAAAATCTGTGAAAAATAAGTTGCTTTTGGTTGAAATTTTTAGCTTTTCAGAAGTGCTTTTGAAAAGCGCTTCTGAAAAAGAGTTGAAAAGGAGAAGCAAAAAATTTTAGTTTTTCTTCTCCCAAAAGCACTTTTGGTGCTTAATTTCTTTTTCACCCCTCCTATAATATAGTATTTTTCTTTTTTTTTTCTTGGTACTTAATTACAATTGTGTTAAAATCATTAATTAAAAATAATAATAAAATATTTTTTAAAATACTAATTACAAATATTTAATGGTTATATTTAAATATTTAAAATATAGTTTATATATTCTAATTAAATTGTATAAATAATTAATATTTATTGCTTAAAAATATTTAAAATTTATATTTCATATATTAAAATATTAACAATAAGTTATAATATTTTTTTTATATTCTTACTAAAATATAATAATATTAACTAATTTAAATATTATTTAAATGCATATTTGTTAGTTGATAATAACATTTCTAAAATGAACATTTTATTTTTAAAAAATACTTTTTGACTAAACACTCAAATTTTAAATTAAATTTTTCAAAAGTATTTTTCCACAACACTTTTTAAAAGCAATGAAGAACTGACTCGTAGTGAAGCCTATGTCGCCAAGTTTGAGAAGCAGTCATCAAGGGAGAGGGAGTCGGAATGAGGGAATTTGGAAGAGGAGCCATGAGCGGGAGCAGTGAGAGAGGAAGAATCAGAGTTGGAGGCAGAGCCCGGACTAGCATTGCGATTTATGGTGGTGTTGGAAGTGGAGGTGAAGCTTGGGCTTCTGAAATTATCAACCAAGTCTTCAAGGCACGAAGATAAAAGAGAGGAAGAAAATTCGAAGGGCTGAAGCTAATGGGTTGAATTTGGACTTGGGGTTAAAAAAGGACCTAAACAATTGGTTAGGTCTTGATATTTAGCTTCCTCTTACTACGAGGTGTCCCTTAAAACTTTATATAGTGTTTGCTATTAAAAATCAAGTCAACACTAAGTTTAATACCTTGTTGTTTGTCACTAAAATAAATTGTATATTTAGAAAATAAAAAGAAAATGACATTATCCTCCTGGAAAATAAAAAAGAAAAAACATTATTGCATCCGGAAAATAATAAACAAACAGATAATCTAGAAGGGATTATTAATTATATTGATGCTGGATTTAGAAAATTATGTTCTGAATTCTGTACTCAGTAAGCTTATTTGTGTAAGTAGCACCATATTTTTTTTCCAACATGAACTTAATTAAGTATAGGATCTCAAGTCGGCGGTCCAAACCTACATTTGACATACAAAATAAACTAAAAAGTTTTCATATTTTGCATAGAAATGAGACCTATATACAATAAGTATAAATATACCGAAAGGAAATAATAAGAAGTGTGAATTGGAAAGCAAGAATATATAGTGCTTTGATTTGATATGCCGCTTATCTTACCATCATCAGGAATATTTTCCCAGCATTTTGTAGCAAAACGGCACATGCATGATAAGCGATTGGATTTAACGTTTGCAAATGAAAATAAAAGTAGGACAACTAATCGGGTTTAACGTTTTCATTTATATGGGTGTCATGCGACATGGAATTTTCTCTTTCTAAAGTCCAGAAATGGTGGTGAAGTTTATGGACAAAAAAAAAGATTAATAAGCAATTAATAACTTGATGAAAACTCCACATAAATTACTTGGAGTTATTTGTTTGTCCAACAATGATAATTTCCAAACTTAATATGGATCACTCGCCGAATTCAATTTCAGCTTCAGTTACCCGTAGCTAGCTTTGTTATATTATTTCATCGTTTTTTCTCTCTTTGTCACCTTTTTAGAAAAGGGGTATTATGAATGATTCGAAACCCTTTCGAAGAAATTGCCGCCCATTCAAACAATCATTAATTAGCTTCATCAGTCAGTTCATTAATAGTTAACCTTTTTTTTACCTACCAAACACGTAAAAGCAACCAAAGAATTGTTTTTTTAAAACTCTTTCACATCTTCATAATTCATGTACTGCTTTTAATTGAATTTATATTTCGAATTAATTAAAATTTTTTTTAATTATAATGGAAAATGATTTTTATTTTTTGTATTTTATAAATTAATAATAGTTAAACTCGCAATACAATAAATTTTAAATATTTAATTTTATCATTTAAATTAAAACATTATTTGATTTTTGTATAAATTTTAAATAAATATATTTTATGCATATTTTTTTTCTCTCATAGTAATTACGAGATAATCTGTAGATTAAGTCAAATTCGTTGTAAAGTATATCATTTGCCTTCAAGTTTAAAGCATTCGGTGGAGCACCAATCCTTGTTATTTTTTTTCTTTCCTTTTTAACTTTTTTTATTCACGTGTTCTTCAACTTTTATTCATTAACCTTTCAATATATATAACACTTTGAGAAAGTGCCGGGAAAAAGGATAATTTTACCGTGAAATGTTAACAGCCATTTTAGGTCATGACACTAAAAGAATCTAAGACAATTAGAGTTATTAATCTCATTGGAGAAAAAAAACACACTCAACTATCGACGGCTAAATCATTGTATGCATAATCATATGCATGTTCTTAATTCAATTTTATAATTTACTTCAAAAATTCCAAGGTTATAAATGCCATAGATGCGTGCATGGACAGAAAACATTGAAAAAAAAATTATTCAATCTAATCATATCTGTTTTTTTTAAGATAACGTTTAAAACTACTCATAGCTTCCTCTCCAACCCATGAAATAGGAGGATAATGCGCTCAAAATCACGTCTTCCTACATTGCTAACAATACTTATACCAACCGAGTTAAGACTCAATCAACTTATCTAATTATTTTATAAGATAACTTTAAAAGCTAACCTTAAAATGAACTAATATTTATAATCTATTTCTCACTTATAAATCATCGTTGTCCTTGTATTTATTGAAAAAACTTTTACTTCTTCTGCATATCCAATTTATATTAGGTATAAATTAACTTATTTACGTACGAGTTGGTAAAAGATTTGTATGTACTTATTAATTTTATTCCTGGAGATAAATATTAAAATTATATATAATTTTGTAGTCAAAACGTGAATTTTTATTTTATATAATTATATACATGAAATTTTAATTATAATTCAAATATATATATATAAATTAAATTTTGATTCATTTATATGTATTTAAAGAAAGGAATATATTAAATTCTTTTATATCGAGTAAATATGCCTTTTTTTTATGTATGTTTAAATAAAACTATAAAAATTAAAAGTTTATGTACAATTTTATTTTTTGAGTGGTGTTTATGCATAATTTAAAAAACAATAAAAGAACAATTTTATGAGGCTTTACTGAATTGCTCTTCAATCCTAGACCCATATATCCCTAGTTCAATTCATGGTCCATTCATGGTTTTAATTTTCAAATTTGTCACTTCTTTACCGACGCAGTATATGGAATGTAATGGGAGGTTTTCGGGTCCCTGAAAATTTTTAAATAGCTCTTTTAAATATAAATTATTGTTTTTGCATTCTTTTATTTTGCATTTAATTTTATTCATTTCAATAAAGAACACATTATTATTTATATATTTATTGTATTAACTAAGCATAATTCACGAATCTATTAAAAGGGTTAGATCTAAATATTAATTTGTAATAACATACTGATTGAGTTTTAGCTCGATTGATATTAGAATTGTTTTCAGTATAAGAAGATTGAAACACATTTATCTTCTTATTTAAAAATAAGGATTGAAGCCCTAAAATGAAAAATTTTCTATTTAAGTAATTTATAATTTATAAAATTTTAAATTAGTAATAGTAAAATTGTACTTTGGCCCTCCCAAAATAATAAAAACTTGATTTAATCATTTAAAAATATAAAGATATAATCTATTAAAATGGTGAAATTATATTTTTACTATCGTAAAATATATAATTTAATTCCGCCCAAAAAATTTTCTGACTCCACCAATATTTGTATTGTTTATTTGATAAAATTAATAAATGTGAGACGTTATTTTTCCCTAATTATATAATTGCTTACAAATAACTGTATTATTATTCAAATTTATTACTCGAAATCGAAAACTAATATTTACCACTGAGTTACGTCGAAATTATTCCATGATTTTTGTGTCGTCGTAACAAAAAAACACTTGGGAATTGGTTTGAAGACATTAGAATTATTAACGAGAGACACTTCACGAAAGAATTTTTATTTTATTTTTCTTTTTGCTTCTTTATAAAAGGGTGGTAATACAATTAGTTATCGTTACATTGAAATGGAATAAAACCAATAAATTAGCGTTAAAAATCATAATCAAATGCAGTGTCCAAAAAACTCAACATGACATATTTTGAGTTGGATGATCCTCATGTAATACTAGAGATATTACACATTCGCGATTTTTGTGAGAGGAATTGGCTTTTTACAATTGCGCCATGTGAAGCGGAAAGTGAATGATTGTGCTAACCAGCTAGCAAAATAAGGGGAACTCTGCATACCGATATGGTTGTATAGGATCACCCACCGTCTGAGGTGGTGCATTCGTTAGAAAAGAAACCTATTTCTTTCTTTTATTAAAAAAAAATTAAACAAAATAAGAGTTTTGAAATGGAAAAGAAAGAGGGTAGAAACAGTAGGCAGTAGGTAGCCAAGCCTTTCAACTTTTTTTTGAAGTAAATGAAAAAGTGTAAAACTGTAGAGAAGCTTTGACTACCCAACGTTGAAAAAGAAGAAAGGGAGAGAGAGTTGGGAGTTTGATTGATTTTGCATATTTTTTGTCGTTCTTGTCTTTTATCCCTTTGTGAACCATCATGTTGCTCCTCCTGAATCTGAAGTGAATGCCACCGCTTTACTATATATATATATAGATGCTAGTACATTTTCGATTTCATGCACTTCTGTTCTTTTCTTTATTGTTTTTTCCCCCTTATATAATTAGTTTGTTATACGATGGCAATTCATGGTTGCTATTTTTTTCCGTTCTTTTTCTCTCTCATTTCATTTTTATTTTTTAGGTGGAAAATATAGTTAAAACTTGAAAGATGAAAAGAAAATTAAAAGCAGAATTCATTTTATTTATTCATTTATATAATACATTTTTTTAATTTTATTATTCCGCCATTACAGTGTAAAAAGAAATTGTAGAGCAGCAGTAGGTCGTAGTAGCATTTAGTAGAACAAGGTGAAACTTCTCGTGAGTTATTTAACTTTTGTTTTCTTTTTCCCTCTATCTCCTCTTTCTTTCTTCGGTCGTTCAATTCACAATTTCCTTTTCTTTTTCCTCTCTCTTTTTTCCCTCCTTTTGTCCCAACCCTAATTATACCCTTTCTCTTTCTCTAGATGCCCAAATTTCCGACTTTTCATTCTTTTTTCTTCTTGTTTGGCATCTTCAAGGCCACCTCTTTTCTGGGTTCTACGTAATTCCCAGTTTATAGTTCCCTTTTGATATTTTCCTCTGAAAGTATTTTTGAACTGCTCTGGTTTGGGGGTTTTTTTAGTTAGCTCTTACCGTGCTTTCCTTTTTGTATTCAAATCTTCTGCTATTAAAGTTATCTTTGTGCTTTTAGAGTTTGTATCTTTTTTATTGCTCTTGCCGGTTTTTGAGAGGTAAAGTTATTTGATTCTTTAAAGTTACTCTTTTTGGATTTGAAAGCTTAAGCTTTTATGCCCCGTTTAGGTGCTAAAATTTGTTGTTTGCACATGGTGGTTGGTTGTGTTCATTAAGCCAAAAGCCTTGACGTGGGCATGGGATTTCAGTTGAAACTCCGTGTTCAATGTCTGCAATCAATAGGGCTTTTAATAAAATTTAAAAATACATAAAGGCAGTTGTTGTACAGCTAGGGTTTCGTTAGTCTTAAGCTTCTTTAATTTCGAAAATAGGAAGGGAAAAAAAAAGAACCTTTTAGTACTTACGACTGAATTGGTTTGATGAAGTTTAGTCATTTTGTTAATTAATTATTCACACCCTTTCATGTATTTGTGCAGGTTTGTTCTTCTTCATTGACAGGTTTGTTTTATGGCTTCTATTTGTCTAAACTTTGTCATCATTGTGGAATTTGAATGATCTGGTTTGAAATTAAAAAGGTGCGGTTTGATTGGCCATCCAAACCTGAGGACCATTATGATCCAAGGTAATCTTTAGGGATACGTGAGGTTGTTTTATTGCTCAGCTCTACTCAATCTTCGAGATCGAGAAGTTTCTTCGGAATTAGGTAGAGTAAGTGTGCAAAGCACATAGTTTTCTCCTTATCCCTCTAGTGTTGTCTTTGAGTTGAATTCTGAAAAGATGGATATGGGGACTAGTACTTCTGAAATCGTCGAATCGATTGATGAATTAGATGCTGAATTGAAAAGGGGAGAACCTGCTAAGAACCGGTATATGCCAAAATCAGGAAATAAGTATTCTATTGAAGATGACATTAACCGTCTTTTTGAAGCAATCGAAGTTAGGACAGCTTCTAGGGTTTCTGGTTTCTCAAAAGAAATCGGTAGAGATGCTTTACGGAAGAGTGCAATGAAAAGACCAGTTAGAGTTAGTTCTTCTCATGCTTCAGGGATTGGAATTTCTGAACCAGTGAGTTTGAAGCAGGCACTTAGAGGGTTGTCTATATCTCAGGCATCAGAGATGGCTGCTATGAAGAAGCGATTATCAAAGCCATCAGGTTCATCTGGTGTCTCGGAAGCAGGAACCATCAAAAGATTGTACAGGGCTGTAGTAGTTGAAGAAAATGGATCAAGAGTTCCTCTGAATGAAGGTAAAGGGAAGTTGGTGGAAATATCACTTGTTCCCGAAAAGATTACATCCAATACTTCGGAAATGATGCCTGAATCTTTGCAAGTGTCAAACAAGGAGGTATTCAACCTAAATTCTAGTATTTCAGACAATGCAACAACAGAACAGGTAAGAACCACCAGATTGCCATCCCCAGATCAGATTGTCCCTTTGGTCATGGAGTCTGAAAGTGAAGTATCAGAAGCAGAACTTAAAAAAGTAAATTCTATAGATTCTCCAGCTGTTAATCATGCTGTCAAGGAAGCTTTGGAGATTGGTTCTTCCTCTATCCAGACTTGTGTTGAAACTCCAATGCCTAATAAGGAGCCAAAGGGAAAGTTGCTTGCTGAATCTTCTCATTCAGTCTCTGGTGCTGCTGGTAAGGTGAAATCTGTTTGCCAAAATCCACGTCTAATCAAGCCAGTCTTGAGAAACAAAAGCTTTACAAGGAAGAAAGCAAAACAGGAATCAACTACCGTTGTCAGCAATTCCAATTCTTGTAATGGTTGTTTAGGCAATGATCTTGGACCTAGTACTAGTTATTCAGATAGCCTACTACAGAAGCCTGCTTCAGGCAGTGGAACAAAGGAAAATATGGAAGTGTCTCGTGTTTCGAGCAGTACAAGTTGCAGCAATGAAGTTAACTCAAGCATGGTGGGTACAAGTGGCAAGTCTATTTTGAGTTCAAACTCTAGTAACAAATCCAAAGGATTGTTGGCCAAAGCTGATGACAAATCAAGATCAAGGGAAAAGGGAGAGTTTTCCCAGAGCTCGAAAAGTAGTATTGGCGAGTATAGTAGTAGCACTGCCACTAGTGAAGAAAGCAATATCAGTGGGTCTAGTCGGATTGGTAGTAGACCTCACATGTCAAAAGATTTGAGGTGGGAAGCTATTCGCTCCATTCGCAAGCAGCATGGAAGCTTGAGTTTGAGGCACTTCAAGCTCCTCAAGAAGATTGGTGGTGGGGACATTGGCACTGTTTACCTTGCCGAGCTGACTGGTACAAACGGCTTATTTGCTTTGAAAGTGATGAACAATGATTTTTTGTTGAGTCGCAAGAAGATGCTCAGGGCACAAACAGAAAAGGAGATAATGCAAATACTGGATCATCCTTTTCTTCCCACACTATATGCCTATTTCACAACAGAAAAACTTTCTTGCTTGGTTATGGAGTATTGTCCAGCTGGAGATTTGCATATTTTACTACAGAAGCAACCTGGCAGGAGTTTCTCTGAACAAGCAGTAAGGTAACATCTATCTCTTAATGATGTTAGAACATGCTTCTAGTTTGTGCTGACAAGAACTTTAGTGTGTGCATGCATTGTTTGCTGTTCTTAATTTTATCTATTTCTTCCAGAAGGACATACAAGAAAATAGGGAGGAGAAAATGCTGTCTCATTTTTGTCTGAATTACCCAATCGTTTTGGTACTCGTTTTTCTTGTCATTTAGTCATTTATAATCAAGTTAAAAGATTATGGATTTTATGTGGAAACTCAGAGGTTATAGTCAAATTCAGGCAAATTATTGAGCTTAAAGTCAAATTCATAACAATGGACTTGTGAGGTTTTGATCATAATTACGATTGTTAGAATTAGATTTGAATACATTATTATGGTTCATCCACGATTTCTTGTTGCCCTGATTTTCTGATATTTTTGTTCCGATTTTTGCTTTTCATTCTTGCAGGTTTTATGGTGCTGAAGTCCTGCTTGCGTTGGAGTACCTGCACATGCTTGGTGTTGTATATCGAGATCTAAAACCAGAAAATATCTTGGTTAGAGAAGATGGTCACATCATGCTCACGGATTTTGACTTGTCACTCAGATGTGATGCTAATCCAGTGCTGCTAAAGTCCGCTTCACCCGTTGCTGAACCTGCAGAGAAGATGTCAAGTCCATGCTCTCAGTCCAGCTGTATAGAGCCTTTGTGCCTCAATCCATCCTTTCAAGTACCATGCTTCACTCCTAGGCTTCTATCGCTTGCTTCCAGATCAAGGAAGATAAAATCTGATCTAGCCACTCAGATTAGCCCCATGCCACAGCTTGTAGTGGAGCCAACCAGTGCCCGGTCAAACTCATTTGTCGGAACTCATGAATACCTTGCTCCAGAAATCATCAAAGGTGAGGGTCATGGGAATGCCGTTGATTGGTGGACGTTTGGAATCTTTCTGTTTGAGCTTTTGTATGGTAAAACACCCTTCAAGGGTTCAGGAAACGATGAAACACTATCCAATGTGGTGTCACACAGCCTTAGGTTTCCTAGCAGCCCTATAGTTAGTTTTCATGCAAGAGATCTGATAAGAGGGCTTTTAGTTAAGGAACCTGAGAACCGGTTAGGATCAGTGAAAGGAGCTACGGAGATCAAACAACACCCTTTCTTTGAAGGCCTAAATTGGGCTTTGATACGATGTGCAATACCACCCGAGATGCCTAGGTTCTGTGACTCGAGCATCTGTTTGCCAACTGCAGCTTTGCAGAAAAAAGACAGCTCCAGAGGCGACGAGTTGCCGGGTACTGGAGACCATGTTGAGTTTGATATGTTTTAGCTTAGGTTTTATCCAATGTGCAAAAAGGAAGATATTTTAGCTTCTCTTTTTAACAGTGAGTTTGTTTTACGATCCTGTTGTAACTGATCATATATATATACTCATACATATAGCATGTGTATAGTGTAAATGTATTTCAGAAAGTTGAGGCAAGTTATTACTGTCATATAAATATACAGTAAAGCTAGTCGTCTTCAAAAAGTACTGCAATCTTTCAAGTTTGTGAGCTCTGGTGTCTGAAAGAAGAATTTAACAATTCTCATACATTTAATATTCGAACGCCTCCTTGAAGATTGAAGAGCATTAAGCCATTAACCCAACCCATTTCTGAAAGTCCAAATCCATTATCAGCCTCATGTTTCTTTATGTTTTTATCTATCTTGAATCTTAATCTACTTCTAACAGTCCCAAGTCCCAACTCCTTTTTATTCTAAATCCACTCCGGTTCCCACGACAGGCTTTTATTTTTTGCTTCTAAAATCTCCACATTTGCAGGAGTTATGAGGCCATATCTGAACCATGCCACAACTAGACCATCATCATCAGCAACTCCTCCATATTTACCATTTTACCACCACTCTCGTTTCCTTTCTCCCAAGACCTCTTTTATTCCTCTCTTTCATTCAACCAAATACCCAACTATTCAAAACCCGAAATCCCCTTCATATCCCCTGCAAGACCCCACCAATTTTCCTGCTTTTGTGTCGCTAGTGAAAGCATCGATGGCCTCTTCAGCATCAGGAAGGGCTGCCACAGAGACAAAGCCTTTCTCTGTTCTTTTCGTTTGCTTAGGCAACATCTGCCGGAGCCCAGCTGCTGAAGGTGTCTTTAGAGATATTGTGAAAAAGAAAGGCCTTGACTCCAAGTTTAACATTGACTCTGCTGGCACCATTAATTACCATGAGGTATGGCCCATTTCAAATATGCTAAAGCATGGTATTTTTGGACTGAGGTTTTACATTTTCTGTATGGTAAAATATCTGCCTGGTCTTGGTTTATGATTTTGGTTATAGAATCAGTATAAGTTCAGATCGATGCTTTCTGTCAAAGGTTTTAAAGGATAAAGATCGATATCTCCTAGGACTCCGAGCAATGTGACTGATGTGATTAGAAACCTTTTCCCTAACCTTTTAATATTTTCAAAAAAAAAAAATTAATTGTTTTGTTGTTTGTGAAGGGAAATTTGGCAGACCCAAGAATGAGGGCAGCCTCAAAAAGGCGTGACATTGAGATAACATCTATTTCAAGGCCAATCCGGCCATCGGACTTTAGAGATTTTGATCTTATTATTGCAATGGACAAGAAAAATAGAGGTAGTATTCATGGATTGGCTGTTTAATTTAGCCTTAAAATTGAATTCATCGGTGTTCTCTCACTTTTGATTGCTCAGATTCACTTATGTAGCAAATAGAGTTAGATATCTGTGTAGTGATAGTTACTTTTATTGCCTGCAGAGGATATATTAGAGGCTTTCAATAGGTGGAAATCAAGAGACAAACTCCCCGCTGATGCCTATAAAAAAGTTAGTAGAATGTTCAGAGTGAAGACTATCAGTCAATTATGTAGGTGGCCTTTTTATTCTGATATTTGTAATGGTTATGCAGGTTAGACTGATGTGCTCTTATTGTAAGAAACATGACGAGACAGAAGTCCCGGATCCATACTATGGCGGAGCGCAAGGTTTTGAGAAGGTAATGTAGGGGAGTTTCATATTTTTAAGGTAGATTTTAAAAGTTGATATGGTATTCAAATCATAGTATTTCTCTTGGCATATCTGGAGCCTGGGGTATACTTGATGGACTTTGCAAAACAGTGAGCTTTTTAGGTCATTAGAGGTTTGTGGGAGAGGTTATGGCAAGGAGACAAGGAAGAAGCATGTGGATATGGTGAATTATGGTGATTTTTTGTGATCTGAAAAGAAATAATGAGGAAAAAGGAAAGATGGGAGGGAGGAAACTGAAAGTTCTGTTTGCACAAGTATTTTCCCACTTATATATATGATTTTTTACATGTACTTCATTGTAAGGTTTGAAAGACAAAGGATACAACTATAAAGTATAAACGATTTGAAATGCCTTAACATTTGAGGTTGGAAGTTGGCATATGTATGTATATCTTGCCATTGAGCTGGTTGTGATACTGCGTTTTTAGTTCTTGATTAGCTAAAACGATATTGGGTAATGTGGTTTTTTTGTTACCTTACCGAGCCTCCCATGTTTTGATTTGTTTTTCTTATGTGTGTGTTGGCAATTGGTGTAACAGGTTTTAGACCTGCTTGAAGATGCTTGCGAATCCTTACTGGATAACATCTTGGCCGAAAACAGCAACATTCATGGGTCGTAAGTGTCTACTTCAAACCTCTGTTTGATCCTCAGTTCCAATATAGGCCATAATTATTGGCCGAGAAATTTGTTCATATACCCAACGTATTGAACTACTTATTATGTGTTTGAAAGGGACTTCCATTGGTGTTTGCATGTATTTAAACTCTTTTTTTTTTTTTGTTGTTGTTGTTGAAAAGCAATGTGTCCCCTGTTAAGTTCACTCTTAAAATTTCACTGACTATCCATGAAATGATTTCTCTTAATATATTACCTCAGAAATTATGCTACTTATATTGGCCAGTTGGATGGAGATGGGTGTGTCATTTTCTTTTTCAGGTGATGGCTGAGCCGAAAGGCCATCTTTTGAAAATTGAGAAAATAAAATTTATGATGTTAAGATAATAAAATTGATTGTCAAATGATTTGATGGTCAAGATGTTCACCGTTTCAAGTGTGACCTAGGTTGGATTCGAGTCGCACTATTCGCGTTTGTTGTTCGGGTTTTGTCTTGTTATTGTTTTTCAAAAATAAAAAATTATTGTCAAATGGGATATCCCAAACTTCAAACAAATATTTATTTAAAATCATGGAAATATTAAGTTTCAAATAAAATACTGAACCTAAAGCAATGTGCTGAACAGGATCCTCTAAGCAATCTACTGAATATATTTCCCTATCTCTCTGCCATTTAAACTGTTAAAGGGCTTAAACCTCTAGATTTAGCAGGGCCCAGGATGGTCAATCTACTGAACCTTAAATAGAATTTTATTTAGATTTTGATTGTCACATTGATAGGTTTGATTCTGAGTCAACTAATTGACCAGCTCTATCCCTTTCAGGGGTTTTCCAGCATGAAGTTGTAAGGCAACATCACCAATCACCTGAAATTAACAAAATATGAGCCAAAATCATACTTGGAAATCAACATTACACAACTAGTAAAACAAGCCATAATAATGATGATTAGAGGAAAGTAAGAGAATGCATTTACAATGAAAAATGAAATCCATGTTACTTTTAAGAATATTGATAAGAAGCATACCTTAGCCATTGATCTATATGAATGTTCGGTAACCCCGGCAACATGAGGTGTAAGTATAACATTCTTAAATTTCAAAACTGGGTCATTAGGGTCAAATGGTTCTTTCCATGCAACATCAATTCCTAAGCCTCCCAAGTGTCCAGACTCAAGATGTTGCACAACAGCCTCATAGTCAAGAAGACCCCCTCGAGCAATATTCACCAAAAGGGCTCCCTGAAATCACACTATTGTTAACATAAACATCCAACAACTTAAATCAACCATGAGTGCAGCTCTTTCAATACAAAATTAAACGTTGAAAATTTATAGAAGATAGCTAACATAAATATAAAACAAACGCTATGAAAACATGCTTTCTGAAAATTTTGATTCCTGTTTTCATATCTATGGTTGCAACTAAAAAAAGAAGAAAGAGTTCTCTCTTCAATTTTGGAGTGCATTTGAAACAAACCTTTTTCATTGAAGATAAGAAGGGCTTGTTCAGAATGCCAACCTGAAAATTTGAAATATCCTTATTGTATTAACTATGGTTGGAGAATAAGTATTTTAGCATATGTATGTACATAAAACATAAGAAGACAATACCATTCCCTCTGAAAGCGGATATTTTAAGTAAAGAAGGAAAAGAAAAGCCTTACTGTTTCTTTATTCATACTCAAGCAACAGACAACTATGTCAGCCTTGCTTGCAAACTCATAGATATCACCATGACTGCCTTTCTCGTCAACCAAATCATCAAGAACCCCATTTTGAGTTGGAAAGGCTGAATGTTCAATACATAATGAATGAAAATGCCATCCAACTAAGCTACACTATTTACATAATAAATCCTCTATACCTTTCGGGATAAGAACTTCCGAGTTGGAGGGCCAGCTCCTTTTTGTAGCAATAATTTTAACATCAAATGGTTTCAAGCGCTTTGCCAAATCAATTCCAATATTTCCAAATCCCATTATAAAGACCTACACAAGCAGGGGATAATATGTGAAAAATAAACTAAAACATAATCTCAAATTAATGTCAAAGCAAAGGGAAAATTGAAGAATAAAGTAGAAACTGACTGTTTTCCCAAGAAGTGTTTCCCCAATAGGCTCTCCAAGCATTTTCTGCTGTACAGATATTTGCATTTCATTCTGCAACACCACCATAATCAATGACATAATAGAAAATGGATTTAAAGGTGCAGATTTGAAAGAAATATGCTAAAATGTGAGTCGAGTAAATGGTAATGAGATACTGAAGACAAGAGATGATAAAAGGCTGCCAGTCATGAAGGATATGAAGTAAATTTGGTGAAGCTTTGCATATGAAATTGGCTGAAATGATGGCAAACCTACTAGAAAATTAGTTTGCGATGTAATGGCTATCCAATGCATTGAACAAAATAGTATTTAATCAAACGAAAAAGTACAGAAATGAGTTTGCAGTCTAGCTGAAATGCAAGAAAGAAAACAATGCTTTCTCTCTTTAATTCAAATTGTGAAAGAGAAAATGCGTGATCAAGCTCACCTTCAATATGCATAAACCAAGGTATGACTGCGTTATTGAATTATTCATATTTTCATATTTTCATATTACTATATTAGGCACACATCCTTAATTTCGAGGCTTGATCAAAATTTTCTGGTAATAGAAAGGAAGATAGAGCACTCATGCCAGCAAACATTTATATCCATTCCAATTAGACTTGGAGGCTAATCTAGCTGATAAACAGCCATAGATCTCATAGCAGTTGTAAAGCCTACGGTTTGGTCATGGTTTATTCAACTGATAAACAAATTGCATTGTAAAGTCTCTTTCATTTCTGTAACCCAGACGGTGGATACAGCTTTCAATTGTTTGCAACAACCAAGCCAATAAGATTATAGTGAACTACATCACAATAAAAATAAAGTCAGATATTTTTCATGTTTAACTATAATCATAAGAACATGCTACAGAAAAATGCAACTTTTAGTTTCTAAATAAAATAAATAAACCTGTTTCCGAAGAAGGCCCAACGTTAGATATATAGCCATTTCAGCACAAGATGCAGCATTTCCAGTAGCATCACCAGGAATTCTGGCAACTTTTATCCCATGCTTTGTAGCAGCATCAATATCAATGCCTTCATGCCGAAGTATGAAAACCAAAAATTTAATACAGTAAATGTAAAGTGGCAAAAGCTTTAAGCTATGGAATATTAACATTAAAAGAATAAGGACCTTCTAGGCCAACACCAAATTGCATTATAAGCTTCAACTGTTTTGCACGAGATAAGACATTTGAATCAAACAGCATGTTTTTTGAAACACAAAGATCATAGTTCCCAATATGATCAGGAACTTGCTTGAGGGGCACATCATCAACCTACAAGAAGTTCAATATAGAGAAGATCAATATGAAATAGGAAAGGTTCAAATCCAACAGAAAAGGAAAACAAGAAATTTGTGTGGCTTGCATTTCATTGGAACATTTTGGCATATGCTTGCTAGTGCATGTTTGGTTTATGATAATGCTTTAATATTTAAGTGCTACTCTATAGCAAAAAAGTACATAAGCTGGACAATTTGAGAAAAGTACTTGGATAAAAGGATACTTCTCCAAGTACTCTCTGGTATAAATTTGTGAAGCTGGAAAATGTGGTCCGCAAAAAAGAACACGAGTGATGGGTTTATCTTTGTCCACATCTTTCTTCTCTGCCATCGAAGACATACCTGCACTGAAGGACCTCAAAATCAACACAAAATACCTTGGAAAATTAGAAGACAAAGCAAATTATAATTGAACTATATGCAATCCAGAATTTCCTGAAGCATTTCTCTATCTGATCGTCTAACCTCTACTGTAACAAAGACTAGCGTAAGTCTGCCAAGATACAATATTATAACAGAGACAACAAGTATTGCCATTAAAAAAAACATTGAAAAAAAAATCAAACCAGGGCTACCTTTAGAGCAGAAATTAACTACCTCAATCTGGTATGTAATGACCTTCATTTCATCAGGTACTGCAGATAAAAACCAGTTTGGCGGTAAAGCACCAAATTCTAGCCATTATGAAAATTATATTGGATGCTACTTGTACAACTGTCTACCAAGGGTAGCTGGATAAGGAAGAAAATAAGTACTCTCACAGCATATCCGAGGACGATTAGGACATGATAATCTATGAAAGACTGCATCACAGTCTCACAGGAAATCAACATATTGATTTCATAGACCTTAACACGGTTAAACAGAGTTCCCCCTTGTTGAATGAGAAAGTCTTAATTCTTCTCTACAGTACCTCAAGTAACATTGAGTTTATTCCCAGGACGAAAGTGGGTTCAATTTAAATAGACTCTTTCCCATTGAAAACCAAGGATTCCAAAATTCCATTTTCATCTCAAACCTTCTGCTAAAATACTTCTCTTTTAAAGGAACGTTAGAAAACAAATAGAAGAATCGGGGAGTGAAGATTTGGTGGTGTACCTGCGAGTAAGTTGTGATGAGAAACAAGTGAGACTCAGAATCAGATTTTTGGCGTTGGCTAAAGCAATCTGCCTTTTAATACACCAAACGAGCATTTCAATTTAAACACGAAACTCAGGACAGAGCAGTCTGCACTAACTGTGAGTCTGTGACCCCCCCCCCTTTTATATATATTTTTAATCAATCATAATATTGGGGTTATCCCCAATTTCCCCTTATAAAATGATGACGAAGTTCGTCGTAATATTGGTATTTGTTCTTTCACATGTGTATGGGTTTAGGGTTTTGAATCTGTTTTTTCCTTCTCAAGTGTATTGGATTTTTCTTAGCTCTGGTCGTTGATTTCATTTATTTATGTACTTTCTTATGAGTTATTAACTGTTCTGTGTAACGGCTTCTATCTTTTTCGTGTTTATATTTATAATATATCTATAATATATATAAAAACAAAGTTGGTTTTTCACAGTATTACTAAATTATCATTTAAAAATATTTATAATTTAATTTATTTAATTTATTAATTATAAATTTATTTTTTTAAAATTTGTGATAATTTTGTTAAATTCTATAATAAAAGTACAGTTTGAATAAAAATCTAAAGCATACTACTATTAAGTTAAAATATTTAATAATTAAAGTTAAAATATTATTTTAAATTTTTTGAATTATATTTTTTTATAAGTAAACTGTTTTTATTATTTTGAGGATTTTATCTTTAAATTTTGATATTTTTTCAAATTGTTTTTGCATGATAGTTAATTAATTTATCAAGTTATTCTTATATCAAATCTCAATTTATCTTTTATTTATCAAGTTGAAAAAAAACTCGTGTTTTAATTTTTTTCAATATTAAAAACACGATTTTGTGACCGAATGGCCACTTCCGTGTCAGCCGTCAAGCTGGTTCAGCCAAGCTATCACAAGTTCATATTTTTAATACCGGAAAACAAATTAAAAACATAAGTTTTTTTCAGCTAATTTTTTTTTCAAAATGTTTTTGGGTGCAGCCTGACACATCGGCGGCACCAAATAAATTTTTTTTTTACTTTTTTCCCGTCTATTGAAAAAAATCGAATTTACCATGCAAAATATGGGTGTCGCCGATTGATCTGACTACACCCAAAAAATGATTTTTTATTAAAAATAAAGTGGTGTCGCCGATTGGTCTGGCGGCACCTGTATTTTACTATATATTTTACCTATTCTCGTAAATATTATTCATGTTATACTATTTTCGTATACATTGATATGTTTTGGCTATTTTACTCATCTAACCCAAAAAAATTTAATATTTAAGAAAATTACCCTAGTTAAAAAATATTCACCCAAATGAACAGTAAATTTGGGTTATGGAAACTCAATGGCCGACACCCCCTTGTATTTTGGCCCCATGAGTGTCTAATGATTGTGTGAGGCTTTAAATATATATATTTTACTTTGGGACATCAATGGTCGGAATCAGGGTATTTTTTTAAAACCGTATCATATTGGTATGCTCAAATACCGGAATTTGAAAAAAAAAATTTGGGTTATGGTCATCTAATGGCCAGCACCAAAGTACTTAAAAAAATTTTAGTTGTTAGCAAATAAATGATCAACACCAACACCTTTTTCAGGTCCCAAGATTATTTTTTTTTCCTTTGGGACATTGATGATCAGCATCACCTTTTTTAGGACCTGAATTTTTTTTTTATTTTCAGACACTGATGACCAGTACCGAGTATTAAAAAATTATTTCTCTTAATTTTGGGAATCATATGGTCGGAACCCTCCCTCACTTTATATATAGGAGCTTGGTTTGGGTTCTGATAATGTCAATGGATGAGAAAAAAAATTTTGAGAGAGCCATCAAAATGAAAGTGTTTTGTAATGGATTGCATATGGGAGTTTTTTGTAGTGTACAACCAAATTTTGAGGTTGAATTATATACTATCATATTTTAATGGAGTTGAATTATATATTGTCATGTCAACCAAAGGTTATGCCATTAAGGGTTAGATGACTTTCTGCGCAATAGATGACTAACTGAGATGTCCAAAGCAAATAGACATTATCTACACTGTAAGAGTGTTTATTCTGCAACTTATAGGTGGGGTACTAATGCAACGTATACCTGATTCAAGTAGAAGATGACTAATTGTGAAAAATTACTATTCAAAAATTTTGTATTACTTATCTTTAAATCAAATTTAGCCTGTATTATTTGTTGTTCGAAATTTATATTTTAGTGTATTAATTCTTTATAATGTTTGTGTTTTTTTGTATTTGTAAATTTAGTTTAGTCGGTATTATACTATTATTTGTGGTTTCAATTTTATATTTTCGTCTATTAATTTCTTAGAATGTTTGTATTATTTTGTATCTGTATTTTTTGTATTTTTTCTTAGAATGTAGTTTCAATCAGGATCCATTAAGTGATCGGCAGTAATCAGTGGTGAACGACGGTGATCGAACGTGATCGGTGACGGTCGATGGTGAATGACAATTATGGTGGCGATCGGGTTTTGAGTTGAAGTATGCCATTTATAGTGGGAGACCATAGTGGTTAAGCAATGGTAAAATATATATATTTTATGTCTTGACCTGTTGGGTCACGTCAGAACAGGCCTAACCTACTAGTGCCAGCCATTCAAAGGTTGCCTGCCACTTGGACCCTGTTGGTGCTGGCCAATTGATTTTTTGTTTTGAGTGGCCTAACACAAGCCTATCATGCTATGGGCCAGTTCTTTATTATTTTTGAGAAATACTTTTGAGAAGTACTTTTGAGAAGTATTTTTGATAAATTTAATTGTTTGGCATTGCTGTCAAAAAGTGCTTTTGAAGAATAAAATGTCCATCCATTTTAGACATGAGATTATAAAGTAACAAATATGTATTTAAATAATATTCAAATTAGTTAATATTATGATATTTTAGTAAAAATATAAAAAAATAATTTATTATAACTTATTGTTAATATTTTAATATATAATATTAATTTTAAATATTTCTAAGTAATTAATATTAATTATTTATAAAATTTAATTAGAATATATAAACTATATTTAAGTATTTAAATATAAAAATTAAATATTTGTAATTAGATATTGACACGATTGTATTATTATAAAATTATTTTTTATTTTTAATTAATGCTTTTAACACATTTGTATTATTTTATTTTAAAATGTATTTGAATATATAACTCATATTATATACTAACATAACATAAAAAACATAAACCTAATGAATTAAAATATTACATATATTTGGATTAAAGTTTTAAAAAGGGATAATATTTATATACCAAATATAAATACTAAAAATTTGTCAATAGCATTTACAATTTAAAATGAATTCATTAAACTAGATGCTATATTTGATAAGCATATGAAAATTATTTGGTTATATTCAATAAATGATTTGGTTAATACAATACTTATATTTGATAAGCATATGAAAATGATTTGGTTAATACAATACTTATATTTGATAAGCATATGAAAATGAAAGTCGAGACTGTCTGATCAAGAACGCAAAAAAGAATATTTCATGGAAAGAAGATTGTTAGGATGAATTCTTCAATTCCAAAGTCTCAGGAACCAAGCAATATGCCAAATTAGTGGACAGTCCACATCATTAACATTGCATACTGTTTTAAGATGAACAAGAATGGAACTAAAGTGTCTACCGAGGAGTAACATACTGCTATTTTTGTAAATAAAGTACAGAAAGTGTATAAATAGATGGTTGAATAATACACATCCAGAAAAGATCATTGCCAATAAGCCACTAACAAAGTAGCCTCATAAACAAAGAAATAGTTTTTAGGTTCTGCCTAAATTTCATGATAATGACATAAATCTACATCAAAGATCAGAGTCGAACTTTGTTCATAAGAACATAAAATAAATCATTGGCAAGAAACAATTTTGCAGCATGTCATATGTGTTGAGCATCCAAAGGAAATAAGAAATTGTCAGCCAGTGGCTCTCATCTTACTCGCCAGCATAGTAGTGTCGCCTCACTATGGCATCCTTAACCCCCATATGACATGTATACAAACAGCCACCCCTAGAAAGGCAATTCCACTTCATATGCAGCGAAATAAAAATACCATGCTTCATACTTTTTCCTCATTTAGCAAGAAAGTTTCTTTACGGATTATGACCAAACATAACTTCAAAGCATTAGCTGACTTCATACTCAGAAGCCGACTACTCATTTGGTGACCAGTGCTCTCAACGACAAATCTAAAATCCGAAAGAAACAAATTGCTTCTTAACACAATTATAATAGCATTACAAAGTAGAATAAAATAGCAAAAACCATGACACTTGCAGATAAATTAGGTCCAAGAAGGATCTAACTGAACAACAAATCGAAAAAGTGAGGAGACCTATGATCAAGGAAACTATAACTCTAAATTTACCTTGCACTCCCCGATCCATCATTAGCCTCCCATCTGATAGTAGCATGATAAAATTCTGGCCGAATTGGATCCGTCTTTAGGAAGGGAGGTGCTTCAGAAAGAACCTTCAAGCCTAATTAGAGAATTTAACCTTACACAAATTTTGTTTTAGGAAGCTGAACAAGCTTTTGAGAAGTCATTAAAATGAAAACAGTAGGCAATGTAGTACCTTCACCATAGTAACACCAACTGTAGCAAGTAGTCCCACTTCTGAAGCAGCTAATCTTTCTCCTGATTTTAGAATTTACAGTGTATCAAACAAAGAACTAAAGCAATAATACCAAACAGTAGAGTTTAAAACATATCACCAGTTTTTATTTGTCTAAAAAATGGGCATCTGTGAGAATATATATAATATAAACATCAGAATCAATACTGGAGCTGGACGTTGACCAACTATGCAACACTTTACATAGATATGCTGACCTTTTAATTGAAAACATAATACAATCATAAACAGCCTAAACTGATGAAGGGTTAAATGAAATAACCCTACAAGTGAATCAAGCTGAAGAGTGCATGAACATAAAAAAGAACAATATAGCAAGCAAGCACTTATGAAGCAGCTATAGCAAGGATCATTAACGTTTAACAGTATCCTAATAACTTCAAAAAAAAAAAAGAGTAGTTCCAAGCTTCTAAGAAATCAAGAAAAAAACATCAATTCATGCACATAAGCAATTCAAAAACATCGTTGCCCTCTCCTCGTAAGCAAGTTAAGATATATTAAGATAAAACCATGCAAATAAACAAATAATAGTACCATTAGGTGGAGCAAAAAGAAGTGAAGAACAAATAGTATAATAATAGTTACAAGAACCTAGTGTTCAGTGTTGACAATTTTGTTGGTGAAACAATCAAAAGACCCAAAATTCTATTTCCATTCAGCAACAAGGCCTCTTGATTCCCACTCAGTAACAACGCTCAACACATCGAGATTTGTCACTGTGAAATAAGGAGCACCATGATCGAATAACAGCTCTCTCCCATCTTCACTTATCTCTCTAAAAAGGAACCTTCTTTGAGACATGCGGCCACCAGGACCCCTGGCAGAGTCAAAAAGGGTCACTGAAATTCCATTCCTTGCCAAAGTAGCGGCACAAACAGACCCTGAAACTGTGAATTTCAAGTTTTTAAAGTTAACAAAATAATGATAATAATAAATCTAAAAAAAAGATCAGAGGAGTGGGATTTAATTTTTGTTTATTAGTGGGTGGAGAAAGAGAAAGTGAGATATTATAGTAGATAGTAAGTATGGATACTTCCGCTTCCCACCACGGCAACCTTGGCGACAGTGTTTTGCATTCTATCCCAGTCGGTGTCGTAAACGGTGATGCTAATCAATTGGGGCTCATCTGTAATTACTGTGCCTATTAGACAAAGCAGTTTTAACAGAATCCATGCGTTGGGGTTCGGAACCCAGAAGCAAATTCAATAGAGAAAGGGTGAACAATCGAAGAATGTAAAATTTCTGTAAAATTTTTGCTAAACTCTAAACAATCAGAAAATAACTAAAAACAAAGCAGAATGAATAATTAAAGAGAAGAAGAAGAAAAGAAACTCACCGGCGGAAGAGGAACAAAAAACCAGAGGAAAAGAAACAAAGGCAAAGAACTTGATATCTCAGGCAAAGAACCAGAGGGAAGAACGGTTTTTGGGGGAGAAAAATGGAAATTACCAGCCAAAAGCACTTTTGGCTGAAGAAAAGGAGAAATTTTAACTTCTTCATCTGGAGAAAAGGACTTCTCCGATGGCGAATTTTTTTCTGAAATGGAGGCCGTTCTTCGTTCCTTTTAAGAGAAAAGGACTTTTCATTTCAATTTATTTTTTAATTTCAATTCAAATTTCATTTAATTTTATATTCATTTCACATTTCATTTCATTTAATTTTATTTTTTCATTTAATTTTTTTCATATTTTATTTTTTCATTTAAAATTTTTTCTTTTTCCATTTTTTTCATTTCAATTTATATTTTAATTTCATTTCATATTCATTTCAACGTTATTTTCATTTCATATTCATTACAACTTTCATTTCATTTCATATTTCATTTCACATTTCATTTCTTTTTTTTTTCATTTCAATTTATTTTTTTCATATTCATCTTTTCTCATTTCAATTTTTTTTAATATTCATTTTTTTCTCATTTCAATTTATTTATTTTTCATTTCAATTTATATTTTAATTTCATTTCAAATTTCATTTCATTTCAAATATTTTCTTCTTTAATTAAATTTCATTTTATTTAATTTTTTCTCATTTTAAATTTCATGTTATTTCAAAATTTTAAATTTCATTTAAATTCAAAATTTTTCTCATTTAAATTTTTTTCAAATCAAAGTTTTAGGCCCTGACCCGTCGGAACAGGCCTAGGCTGCTAGTGCCAGCCATTCAAAGGTCGTCTGCCACCTGGGCTCTGACTGGTGCCGACCAATTGATGGCCCGATTTGATAGGCCTTGTAACACCTGATTTTTTAGTGGTGTCAAAAACAGTGGTTTCGAGGCCACCAAATCCGATAATTAAGTTCGTAAATATTATTATTTAATATTTACGAGTCAAATATGGTTTTAAAAAGATTTTTGATTTGGTAATTTATGTTTTATAATGATTTATTAGGTTCAAGTGGTAAGACCCTAAGGTTAAATACTTTTAGAAAGTAAAGTATAGGGACCTGATTTCTATAAACCGGGCCGTAAATATTTTTATAAATATTTACGGAGTGTCACTAAGGTGGTATTAAAGTTTTGTTAAAAAATTTTAAAGTTTCGTTTCTATAAACCGAGCTTCTGTTCAGCTTTCGAGCTTCTGTTGGAATATTCGAGAGGACCAACTCTTATGAGCTTCTGTTGATGATGTACTCTTATCCTTAAGTCATTCTTCGAATGGAAAAATCTCGATAAGGTGATTTATTTAATGAATTTGAAAGACCTATTTATTTATTTTTATATTAATTTGAATATAGATGTATTTATCGATTGAAGTTGTGAATGACAATGAGTTGTCATGAATGATTTTTATTATTTGATTTATTATAGTTAGTTTGGTAAGATTTTTGTTTATCTCGTCGAACTTACTAAGTTTCGTTAAGCTTACTTGTGTTGTTTAATGTCATTGTAGATTTTCGGAAGGTTGGACAATCGGACCGACACTCAAGTCATACTATCCAGTTTATCTCGGTAGTTTTTGAAACGTTAAATTCTGATTATATGACATGTATAGACTCTTGTGCTGTTTTGTTAATGTTTGGCTTATGTAAATGTTATGAATGATATTTTGTGCAAATAACCAATTTGCAAAGGCTATGAGAATGAGGTATAGTTGTTACGCTAGTATGTGTGGCTTATATATATTTGATTTGTTGTGGTTGTGGTAACTTTGTTTGATATTTTGATTTGGTATTGCTTGAATGAGCTGATGAATTGAATTAATGTGTATTTTGAGATTAAATTGTATATAATTGTGGTACTAATCAGGGTACATTGGTTAGGCACATATTAGGTTGATTTTGATGTGTTTTTGACTCGATTAATGTCATTTTGATTTTGTATTTTGGTTAGTATTTGAGTTTCTTAAGGTCCAAGCAATTTGATTATGTTTGTATTGATGTATGGTTTGAATGATTTACTATTCCGTTGTCCTGTAATACTCTGAAGCCGTATTCCGGCGACGAACACGGGTTAGGGGTGTTACAAGCCTGACACAGGCATATCATGCTATGCTTTGTCACTTTTTTTTATTTTTCAATTTATTTTTTAATTTATTTCATTTCACTTTTTTTCTTTTTTAATTAAAACTTAAATTTAATTTTAATTTCAATTTTTTATCTTTTTCAAATGTCATGTCAATTTTATTCTCATTTCAATTTCTTTTTAAGTTTCATTTGAATTTCGATTTCTTCATTTCAATCTTATTAAACTTATTAAAAAAAAATCAATTCAGCCAAAAAATCAATTCATTTCATTTCATCTGATTTATTTTTAATCTCATTAAAAAATCAATTCAGCCAAAACAGGCTTTGTTATGCGGGCCTTGACCTTGGTACTGGCCATTAGAAACAAATTTTGAAAGGCCTGTCATTTCAAATCAATTTTTTTTTCTTTCTTTAATTATATATTCATTTCAATTTCTATTCAATTTAAATTTCATTTCAACTTCATTTCAATAAAAAAGCTTAATTTCTTTTTTAAATTTTACTCATATATCTTTTTTAAATATAATTTCATTTCATTCCCAATTTTAATATAATTTTATTTCATTTCATTTCAAAATAAAATTCAATTTCTTTTTTAAATATAATTTCATTTTAATTTCATTTCATTCCTAATTTTAATTAATATATTTAAAGTGTTTTAAATTAAATATGTATGTATATTGTATTATAGTTTGTATATTATTTAAAAAATTGTATTTATTAATATATTTAATCAATTGTATCATTTGAATAAAGTATGTCATTTGTATAATTTATATATTTTTACAACGTTTTTACAAAAACATGTGCTCAATAATATATCATTTGTCATCTTCCAGTCCGACATTAGAAGATGATTGACCGGAAACATAGACATGATGTGGGCAAATTGATTAGTTGTGTCTGAATGTTCGGCACACTGTGTACAATTTAGGTTTGCATGTCTCCCTGACGTCCATGTCATTTCGAATTCTCGTCGATTGTGGTCAACCTTGATGTCTACGGAGACTACGGCTAGACATTATCTCAAAAGCAGGCGGTGGAACTTCCTAGCTCGAGACATCAGGGATTTTAGGAAATTCGTTTCCCTAGATATGCAATGTGTGTTGCAACGTGTAGATCTCGTATATGAATTGTTCAACATTTAAGTTTGCTCTCGCACACATTACATGAACATGCGCACACGGATATCAGAGAGTTTGAAATATCTTGCACTTGCAACGCCTATTTTGCAAATCAACTGGGTACGACCTAGGCAGAAGACTCGAGTGATGGCTGATGTACTCTTGAACCTGAAAAGTCTCCAAGTTGCGCAAATACAAATCTGCAATCATCATTTGCACCCTTTGACTGTTTACTGCCGTGGCCTTTCGGATGGCCTCAACGTACACGTGCCTGGCCTCGATTTGTTTAGCTTGTCTCAACCTTATCCTAAGCATCAATGTGACCAACCTATAGAATGTTACTGAGGAAACAACAGAAAATGGCAGATGACGTGTGCGCCTCAAGACGGAGTTAACCGCTTCTACTAGGTCGGTCGTCATCTAGCAATACAGAAACCCCTCATCGTAACTTTGAGTCTATTTCCAGTTCTCCATGCAACCCAACCATGTCCGGAGATCTATTGGTAAAGATGACATCTAAGATTCAAGCCTCGCAAACCTTAGCCTGAGTCTTCGCGGTTCTAACTCATGAGCTGCATATGCAGTTTGGAATTAGTATTTTAAAAAATTACAGACTAATAAAATTTGAAAAGGAATTTTTGAAATAAATACAAACAATAATTTTTGAAATAAATTTGAAAAGGAATTTTTGAAAAGGATGTTTGCCGCAATGTGCTAAATGCAATAAATAAACCTCCACGAAACACCCGATCGCCTTATCGCAACAAGTAGTCCCTTTGATCTGTCCAATATAAGGCAAATGTTATTTTCTCTGATAACGTGCCTCCGCAGATTTCTAAGAAAAAATTCTCAGGATTCGAAGCACTCACGTTTTACGATGGCAAAAGCGACTGGAATTACATTTCGATTGTCGTCTTCTGCAACAGCCATTAGGAGTATTTGCGTGTATTTACCGTACTACCAAGTTCTATCCACCTGCACCATCAGCTTGTAGTGAGGGAAGACCCTAACACATAGCTTGAATGTCCAAAACAATCAGTGAAAAACTCATTTCCCCGATTACATCTCGTCATTCGGGCCTTTATACGACAGTGTTTGCAAATCAGTCATCGTCCCCGGGACTTACTCCCGCATCGCGGCTGATGCATCCCAGTCACCATACAACTCCCGCATTGCCATTTGCTTCGCCCACCATGCCTTCCGATAAGACACTTTGTACTTGAATCGAGCTTGCATGTCCGCAATAAGAACCGACACCTGAATAGTGGGCAACTCTTTCACCAAATGGATGACGCAGTTGCATATGATTTTTGCATCTAACTTTCGATGGTCTTGCGACATACGAGCAGATGTGCATGTATGTGGACATTCTATTTTCCTTATCATTTACATCTGAGTCTACTGCATTAATGCAGCTCGAACACGCTAGTTACACCTACTTGAGGCTTTCCAACATTCTGCGATGTATAAAGACTGCGTCAATTTCGTCACTTTATAGTCCATACCTAACTTCAAGTTGTGTTGCTTTATTGCATGTAAACAATATTTCTTGTTATCGAATTATTGTCCTACAAACAACTCTTCACTGTCGAATTCTTCATCAAGTAGGTGAGCTGAAAAAATGTTTGTATATTTCAGAAACTCGTGTACAAGAGCCGTATAAAGATCCACGTCAGTCACGAAAGACTTTAAATTATTCCTTATAATTATACCGGGGCCCGTGTTCCCGACCGAATGGGGGTTTAAATTTTCACCCTCCACCGAGCCCTCTTCGTCAATGTCTTCAGGGATGTCATCCAAATCGAGGTCACTGAAATCATCGTTAGGATCACGGTGGGGCTGATCATCATTATCGGACCGTTCATTCCCATCTTCTATGGTGGCCACCACCTCTGGATGGATTTTTAGACGAGTACGCGAGTTTGGGATGTTATACGAACATCCACGAGTGTTTGGATTTTTGAGAGTTGGCATTAACCCTTCACAACCCGACTAATATTCCCAGTAGACGTTAAGATCAAAATCAATTCCAAAACGCTGGCTTACTGGAATTACAACTTGAATGAGATCCGATTTAGCTATCTCAGCAAACAACTCAATTGGGTTGGGATTATCCATCTTAGGAGGGTAATAAATTGATATCATTATCCCTAGATAGATCATCATCATCTTCAACATTTGCTTCCCGCAACGGTAGCTATCTGTGTATCGATCTTTCGTTTTAAATCCGCCAGCGAAACACATTTGTTAAATCTCATTCCTATTTTTTTCGACTTTGAAAGATACAACCTTCTTCAGTTTTATTTATCATTTCTCCATCAAAATGAACATAAACAAACAAAATCAGGGAACTTAAAAGAAAGTTGGTGTTGGCCGTCAGTGTCCCAAAATCAATTTTTTTTAAATCTGATAAAGTTGGTGTTGGCAATCAGTGTCCCAAAATAAAAAAAATTCAAGACCCGAAAAAGGTTTTGGTGTCGGCCATCTATTGGCCAGCACCAAATTTTCTTTTAAGTACTTTGGTGCTGGCCATTAGATGGCCATAACCCAATTTTTTTTCAAATACTGGTATTTGAGTATACTAGTATGATACAGTTTTAAAAAAATACCCTGATGCCGGCCACTGATGTTCCAAAATCAAAAAAAATTATTTTTTTAAAGCCTGACACAATCATCAAGCAATCATGGGGACAAAATACAAGGGAGTGCTGGCTAAGGATGAGTAAAATCCGATTCAATTCGAAAAACTCGATAAAATTTTCAATGTTTAAATTAAATAGTTCGAGTTATTTGAGTTAATCAAGTTATTTGAATCAACTCAAATAAAAAATTAAGTTTTTCGATTTAACTCGAATATGAATTACACAATTCAAGTTATCCGAAAATCCGAATAAGAAAAGGTAAAACTATGCCATATTGATAAATATTTATCTTTTCTAAAGTTAAAAGTCAAAGTCATTAAGTTAAAAGGCAAAACTATGTTGTTTTGAAAAATGTTTACTCATTAAGTTAAAAAGCAAAACCATTATATTTTTTATGTAGTTAAATAATTTTATACTTCGTTTACTAGTTAAATAATCGGTTCATGTAAACGCAACATTGAGTATAAATAATAGAATTCGTTAACTTGACTCGAAATTTTTTCACTTGATTCGATCCGATTCGAAAAAAATTCAAATTGAGTTCAGTTGCTAAAATAGGATTTGTCAACTCGACTAACTCGAAATTTTTTTACTCGATTCGACTCGACTCGATTGTATACTCACCCCTAGTGCCGGCCATTGGGTTTTCATAACCTAAATTTACTGTTCATTTCAAGTCATTTGGATGAATGTTTTTGAACTGGGATCTTTTTTATAAATATTAAATATTTTTGGATTAGAGGGGTAAAATAGCCATTTATTTTATATTAATCATGAAAAAAAACCTCATATTTATTGGATTTACATAATGATTTGGCTGATTTTAACAAAAAAAAAAGTTTACGTAAAATATTAAAAATATAAATTTATTTAAATGATTTTTATAATGATTAAATTAAGGAAAACATTTTATTCCTTAATTAATTTTATTTTTAAATATATATTATTTAATTTTACAAATTCTATTTAAAGTTTTAAGTTTACTCATTGATTCAAACCTGACTTAAAGATTTGTATTGGATAAAAAACTTAAAAAAGGTTAAAATAAGTTATAAGTTTATGTATTTTTTGTAAATTTAAAATTTAATCTTTATATATATTTTTTATTTAGAAGTTAGTTATTTTATTTTTCAAATTTTAAAATTTAAGTTCGATACTATTAATATCATTTTGCTAAATTTAGGTTCATTTGCATATATTATCAAGTGAGTATTCTTTTTATTTCAAAATATCACCTCAAAAAAAATAAAAATTAACAATATTAAAATTTAGATCTGAAAAATGAAATCTTAAAAAAAAGAATTCTAAAAGTAAAATTATGATGACTAAATTCTAAATTTGTAAACAATACAAAGACATATGATATATTTTAACTAAATTTAAATATTACTCGAATAATGATTATATTAATTTTAAATAATATATGTAAAAGAACGAATATTAAAGTGTTGGTTTCAAACATTTACTCATATCAAATTAAAATTTTTACTTGTAAAATATTTTTATTTATTTTTAAATATTATTTAAAGGAACTAGTACATTTATTCGTAAGTCAATTTAGATTTTATGTCGGATTCACTTAAAAAAAAGTTATTTTTGTTTTTAATTATTTTGAACTGAGAAATACAATTGCAAGCACAACCCAATTGCAAATTCTAATGAAATATCTATAACTGTTCAATACTAGACTTAATTATCAAGTTAGTGTATCTAATTCTTAAATCATTATCAGTATATAACAGAAAAGAGAAATAAAGAATCGGAGACTAAGGTAAATTATATTTAAAAGAAGCCGAAGATTTTGTGGGTTTACCTGCGAGGAAAATGGTGTGAGAAGAAACAAGCGAGACCCAGAACCAGATTTGTTGCGCCTGCTAAAGCGGTGTGCCTAGCGAGCATTTCAATTTAAACACGAAGCTCATTACAGAAGACAACGCACTAATTGTGACCCTTAATACTTTAGTTTTTCAACTCTGACCTTTACTTTTAAAGTTTTTTTTTTTATTTAGTATAGGTTGCTTCTTAGCTGCGGAGGTTGAGTTGTTTACATATACTTACTACCTCTCCCCTTGTCTGCTTGTCGAGGATCCAGACCCAGTGCAGTAAACAAGACTCATTTATATATTTTCTTGCTACATTTGACTGTAATGTCTTCAAGTTGTTCAAGTGTGTATAACTCATTAAAATCAAAATACATACTATCAATTGTGATTTTATGTGCGTTCAATCCATCGATGATTTTTGTAAAAAAAATGTGATCTATCGATTCCGATTTTTCCAGCTATGAGAGTTTCCAGCAAATGCTAGGTATCAAGGGGTTAAGTTTCTAATGGCTGGAATCCTCCCTTTAAGCTTGATTCATAAGTAATATCCCATTAAATCATTTTATGTATCTATTAATATTATTGATGTTTTGTAAATGCTTCAATAAATTTTATGTTCATTGAGACGACTCACTTGAATTGAAGGAGGCATCATAAATTGCTACATAAAATTTACATCTAACTTGATTTCCTAGGCCAGCGTTTTTCGGCCGATCAGTCTAGGCCCAATTAGATAATAATTTTGCATGTGGGCCAAGCCGGTCTAGGCCCGTACAAATATTTACTACAATCGTAGTCTCCTGTAAATAAATATAAAGACCATTTCGTGATATGCTTAGATTCATCTAGAATTTCTAAGGTTTTGGCATCCAAGGGAAGAGTTAATTTTCTATCAGGTACTAACTCTCTATTGTTTCCGATAGGTGTTTGATTTCACATGTATTATTTTCCTTTGTGTTATATATCTGTGGTTGAATCAGCTGAATTTTATTTAGTTGTGAAGCAGAATGTCGGAGCCACCGTTCAGGCCGAGGGAGAAGCTTATTGAGAAACAAAAACAGTTTCAAAGCATTCATAAGCCCACTTACCTTAAAGGACGATATGATAAGATCACTTCCATTGCCATTCCCGCTGCTTTGGCTGCAACTTCACTTTATTTCATTGTCAGCTTATCTCTACTTTTTGAGGTTTTCTTTGTTAGATTTGAGAGATGTAGCTGTTGATGATGTTGTGATTTTTTGCGTGTGTTGTTACAGGCAGAAGGGATTTACAATATGTCTCATGGGATTGGAAAGAAAGAATGAGGCCTACGCTACTCATGGCTGGAAAACATGTATTCCTCGACTTTTGTGGGTTTTTTTAGCATCTTCATTAGCTCTAATGTTTTAATACATCTTTATGAAGAATGTGAAAATTCCTTCAGAACAATATAAATAAACATGTTTTAAGATAACATCATTTCTGTCTTGATGTTTAGTCAAAATGTAGGTTTCTTATTAGCTTCAATTTTCCAATTTTTTAAACTTTTTATCCCAAGTATACAACCACAAAAACACACCCCTCGGCCTTGGAGGCCAATTATGGCCATCAAAAAGGGTTAAAAGATATATGTTGATGATTGGTATTAGGCTGTGTTCTTTTGGGCGTTTGAAAAATATTTTTCATATAAAAGTGTTTTTGGGTGAAAAGTAATAAAGAATAAACTTCGGTGGTAGCAAATTTTTAACTTATTTGAAGTGCTTTTGGAGCATATGAAAACGTAAAAATTTTTAACTTTTTCAGCCAAAAAGTGTTTTTGAGCTGGTTTTTTACTTTTTTAGCCAACACACACGCTGGTTCTTTTACATTTTCTTCTGGAGATTGACCATAACCATCTTTGTTCTTGTGGAATATTATCCAAAAAGTACTTTGCTTTCATCTCTGGTTCTTTGCTTTCATCTATTGGAATATATTATTTAATTATTATATTTAAATATTTAAATATCATTTATATATTCTAATTAAATTTAATAAATAATTAATATTAATTACTTAAAAATGTTTAAAATTAATATTATATATTAAAATATTAACAATTATAATAAATTATTTTTTATATTTTTATTAAAATATCATAATATTAACTAATTTGGACATTATTTAAATACATATTTGTTACTTTATAATATCATGTCTAAAATGTCTAAAATGGACATTTTATTCTTCAAAAGTACTTTTTGACAGCAATACGAAACATTCAAAATTTTCAAAAGTACTTCTCAAAATTACTTTTCCACAGCACTTTTTAAAAGCAATGAAGAACTGGCCCTTAGCTGATACTCATCGATACAACTCTTTTTTTCATATTTAAATGTATTTGAATTCATCTTTTTAAGCAAAAAATTTAAAAGAAAGATTTGAGTTCCAAGCGCTTCATCTTCAAAAGAACAAAAGATTGTCTCGAATTTTTTTAGGAATTAGGAATTAGGACCCTTATTCTAAAGGAAGGTTATTTTTTAAACATAATTATTCATATTGAAAAAAAGTTATTTGAATGACTGTCATTTTCAACATAGGTATTTTTCAAGTACAATTATTTAATAAAAAATTAATTTACTAACTATTTTCTTATTTTAGTATTTTAAATTTTTTGGTTTCAATTTCGTACCTAAAGTATCAAATTTCTCTATTTTTAATTTACTTTGTAATTAAATCTTTAAAAAAAAATAATTAGACAACTTTCGCCAATGAAAGAGCACCACATGACATTTTTTTTGCTAATGAAAAAATGTCAGCATGAAAATTAAGTATTTAAAATAAAAATATTAAATTTAATTTTAATTTTAAAAAATAGAAAGTATAATATTTAAATATCAAAAAACACTTTTGACTTTGACTGGCATTGACCAGTCACGTGACGCTATTAGAACACACTATATGTGGGTTTTTAGTATTATATATTATATTGATTAAAAATATAAAAATCATATATAATATATAAATTAAAAAAAAGGTTTGAAAATAATTTTTTTACAAAATTCTAAAATATATAATTTTAAATTTTAAAAAGTTAAATAATATATAAAATTGAAAAAATTAAAATGTATTTAAATTACTTGAAATTTAAATAATTTTTTTAAATTTATAATTATATGTTTTAGAATTTTATAAAAAAATTATTTTTAAACTTTCTTTTATTTTTTATTACAATTTTTACATTTTTATATTAATAAGATTAATTTAAACTAATTTCTTTTAATTTTTTGTAAATTTTATTTTTATATATTTTTAAGATTATATATATTTTTGTGAACTTTTTATATATTTATTTCTATTTTTATATTGTTTAATGTATATGTATATATATATTTAATAAAAGAAAATGTTTATTTTTTACATAAAGATGTTATATGGCGCTTTGTGATTGGCTATAAGATTTTTTTAACGTTTGTCAAAAAATAGACTAAAAATATAATGGGGCATACTTTAAGTCCCAAATTGGGAATTCGAGTGTACTATAGGTAACACATTGAGACAAAAAAAGTTTAGGCACCAAAGTGAGAAAATGAGATTACTTTAGGGGCCAAATCGTGAATTAAGCCAAAAAAACTATTATAGACAAGAATTATTCTTCCAAATAGAGGTGAATCCATAAATTTTTTTAGTAATGGAATTTAATTATAAATTTTTCATAGATCAAAATATAAGTTTATCATGTACTAATTTATAATTTCATCAACTTTGAAGAGACTAATTTTTTTCATTTTAGAGGGGGTTAAAGTGTAATTTTACTATATTTTAATTTATAACTTTTTTATTTATAAGAGGAATAGATTGAAATTTTTTATTTTGAGAGGTCGAGCAATTTCACTATATATTAATATATAATTTCTCTAATTATAAGAGGATTGGATTAAAAAAAATATTTTTGAAGGTCCAAGGTAGATGGGTGGCCCAGCCCAAAGGCCCGTCCAAAAAGTGGGAGGGTTTGAGTAAAAATGTATGCCCAAAAATGGGTTTAGACAAAAAAAATAAGGCCCATTTAGAAAACGGATTGAGCCTCGGGTAAGGTTTTTTTGGCCCGAATATGCCAAAAAAAATAACTATTATTTTTTTATTGTATTCTTGTTGTTGTTTTTTTTTTAATTTTCTTGCTTTTCTTTTCACTATTTTACTACCATTTCACAATTATATTGTTACTATTTTTTGTTATTATTTGGATATTGTATAATTTTTGTTTTATTGTTAATTTTGTTAATATTTTAAAGACATTTGCTTGTTAAGTTGCACCTATCTTAGTGCATTTTAAGTATACATATTTTTTAATTTATTGGAAAACATTTATTTGAATGTTTTAGTATTTTTGATGTATTAGTTTTTAAAAAAATTATATAAAAAATTTGATATGAGCGGGACGGGCCCAGATTTTAGCATTTTATCCAGGCCAAGCTTGGAAAAAGTTTAGACCCGTTTTTCATGCCTGTCCAGGCTCGAGCCTAACAAACAAGCCTTAAATTTTTATTGGACCCGAACCCCACTCAATCTGGCCCATGGACACCTCTACTCCAAGACCCTTGCTTGTACCGCCACCAAATTTGTCTCTGCCTCCAAATAGAGGCGAATGTAAAGGGGAATGAATAATTACAATTTTACTTCTTTATAAGTTATTAAAATATAAATTATATATATATGATAAAATTATACTTTAACTTCTAAAAATAAAAAAAATTATATAATACTTTTAAAAAATATGAAATTATAAATTAATATATAATAAAATTATATTTTAGGCTTTTAAAAAATTATAATTCAATTCTTATCCTTCCTAAAATATTTTTCTAAATTCCTGCTTTCAAAAGAGATATAAGTGATGTAACGCTAATACTTGTTCAGAGCTTATATGCTTAATTTCTTTAAACATGATCTTATTTATCCTAAAAAAATGTTAAAAGTAAGTTATATACACGTTCGCAAAACAGTGTTTGACACTTTGCCTCAAAAAAGAAACATTGATGTGCTTTGTCTTGATGCAGTGATTACACCAAGTTTTTCTGATGTTTTGATACATTTCTGTTTCTATGTCCACGTTTTCTCGTCGGTTCTTCAATGGGAATTGGCAAGTGTTTCTGATTTTAATCAGTAGTCTCTGATCGCAGATTCCACACCAAACGTGTCAACACTCTACTACTAATTTTTTTATATGTTTGGTGATCCCCATCATTAATGCAAGTGATTTTCTTCAAACAATCATTATTATTTACAATATTTTTAAATCGAATCAGTTGTTAATTCAGTTAAGTTAATTGATTCGATCGGTTCAATTAATTCAATTAAAAATTGTTAAAAATAAAAATTTTGATTTAATATATTTAATCATTAATTTAATCAAATTTTTAATTACTTCATATTAATTTTTAATCTAATCAAATCAAAATTAAATTGATCCTTAACTGATTTATAATTAGACTAATTAATCCAATTTAATTCAAAGGTAAGACATTCATCTAACTCGAAGAAAGCGATGTAACACCGTCAAATTTTGCTTCAAATTCTAATACACGGAACATGACTAATATCCGTAAAAATTTTACTATACTGAGTGTGGGCTATCTTTACTTAATAATCACGTTTTCTATTGGGATCTTAATACCTTCCCCTTCTTGAAGCTGTTTTAAAATGCATGCACAAAGTTGAGATGTCGGTCTTTTGCTAGTTCTAATTTCTAAGGCAAAATATCATTAATTTGCTATTCATTTTCTTCTGTAGGCCTTTCAGTCTTATTTATCCATATGGATGATGTGAATATGTAATTTGTAAATTACATTAGTAGTTAATTATGATGAAAATACTTTATTGTAAAATGAAATTATTAGTATTGAAAGATGAAATAAATAGAACCTAAATCAATAAAAATACTTACTATGCTGTGAAAGAATTACTGCCTTAGAAGCAAATCCATTCTAATCAGTATAATTGTATAGTGGACGTTGTCCCACAAAATTAACACAATATTTTAATATTTGTACACCATAATAAAGAATCTGGAGTACAATTGGTATTGCTTTTCTCAAAAGGAATTAGAAAAATAGGCCGAAAAATAAAACTGATGATTTGGTCGGAAAATTTAACCAAAAAAGATATTTGAAAAGAAAACAAGCGTAAAATGAGGAGCATGATCTACTATTTAAACAATTTTTTGAAGGGTAAAATAGTAAAACACACAGTGTCAATTTCCACAAAAAGAAACACATGCATGAACACAGATTGGGTGGCGGCGGCGCACATGTGTTGAGTCTTTAGTCCCAATTACTCAATGAGGGTAAAAGGCAAGACTATATTTAAACCGTCTTAGAAGCATTTTCTCAATTAATGTGAGATTACTCATTTTGCATTACCAACAACCTATTTATTAATAAAATTTTTAGTCACCCAACTATGAAAAATTACATCAATTTAATTTGTCTTTCTTGTCACTCAACCAATTTAGATTTTTTGATGTTTTCATTTTCTTATTAGGCACTGGTGATCACAAATAATAAAGTTAATCATTTTGTAATTTTTTATAGTTGAGTGATTAAATTTTTAATGTGACACGTTAACTAATTGAATGAAAACACATGATCATTTTTTGACATTTGACTAAAATTTTAGAACATCTCTATAATTATTCCAAAATATTGTTTTTCTTTAGCAAATAATAATGTGATTATTTAGATAACTATAATTTATAACACTTAACAAGTAATTTGTCTAATTGTCCCCGTTGTTACATGTGGCATTTAATTTGTTTTAACTTTTAAGCCTTGTCGTATTCCTAACATTATTATAGAATTAAAAGAAATAATTAAGAAGACGGCCGTTTTTAATATTTAAACAGTTTTGGGACTAATTAACCCTAAATCGAGAATTCAAAGAGAAGTTGGAGTTCAACGAAAGTAATTCAAAGAGTTGAATGATTTTAGGGTTCTAGCCGGGGCGTGAAGAATTAAGCTCAATTTCCACCACATAAATTAGTCGGCTAAATAAAATTATTCTTAGAGTTGTGTGATTTCAAATTCTAATAGATTACTTGTAAGTCAAGTTAAACAAAATATATTTTTTTCTAGAAAATTTAGTATTTATTAGTATAGTTTATTTGACCTACTAATTTAACCTATAAATAGGTTTTTTTACAATCTTAGAAAATATACCCATTAGATATTAGATTTCATAACACATTTAGAGAATTTTATGTTTATATTTTAAGGGTCATTTGTTTTTGAGTTTTCGGAGTTTAATTTTTATCTCCATCTTTTGTACTCTTCATTCTTTTGTCATTATAGTAAAATTATTTTTGCCTGTGATTTTTTATCCTCTTTAGATGGATTTTTTCATATTAAATTTGTATGTAACAACTGCAATGTGGAGCAATGGACACCACTCCTATATTTGAAATATTTTACACAATTTATTTTTGTTTTCTGCAATTACTAGCTTCTGCGCCCATTATTTCTTACAACCCTTTCATATACAAAAGCTATATAAAAATAAAAGATCAAACTTTTAAAAAACGTAATTTAATTTATTTTAAAAATAAAAAAAATTCACTTTTCTAAATATTTGAATTTTGGTGCACTCAACTTTTCCAACACTATCCTAATTTAATACACAAAACTATTTGCATTTTCTATTACTTTATTAATAATATTTATTTTTTAAAATTCATTAATTTTTTTTATTCTGATTTCTCTCACGCTGCATAGTGGGTGTACTCTAAGGAAATGTATATTAACTTATTTTTATTTTAAAAAAAATACCCACATAAAAATAATACCTTAATGTTTTAGGTCAAATTCTTACATTGCATGTATCATTTGTAGGTTATTTACATATTTTTACTTAAATCCTACCATCCAAATATGAGTAATTAAAAACTATTTTAACTTAGTTTTAATATATTTTAATTATCAATAAAAGGGTACTGTGTTATACTTAGATTCTAAGTAAAGTTTATTTGATTATGCAGTGTTTGTAATAGAGGTGTCCATGGGTCTGGTCGAGTTCATCCAAAATCTTAATCCATTTTTAGGCACAGGCTCAGCCCGAAAAACAGGTCTAATATTTTACCCAAGTCACTCAACAATTAATGTATTTCTGTTTTGGTCACTTAGGTTTAGAAATTTTTATTTCAATCACTAACATTATCGAAATTTAATATTTTGGTCACTCCTTTGTTAAATCACAAATGAAAATTGTTTAATTAGTATAATAACAAATTTAACCTTCCAATGTTTATAGATTATGTCAATTTGATCCTAATTTTAAAAAATTAAACAAATTTAACCCAAAACTTTGTACATTGTCAAATTAGTCTTGATTCTTAAAAATCAAAAATTAAAAAAAAATTAAAAGCAAAAATTTAATCTAAAAGTTAATTTATCGATAAAAATACACCAATTTTTATAAAAATGCATTCAAAATTATAAAATATTTACAAATAAATGAATATATAATTTTCTCATTTTCTAACATGACATTTTATTATTAAAACAATATTTTTATAAGCAACAAAAATCAAGGAAAAAATGAAGAAAACTTAAGTAGATGCAGCTTTTCTATTTTTCCAACATTAACGACCACCATATTTAGATTAGATCAAAAATTACAACTTGAGATTGAAAATGGTAAGAATTGATGCCTTTAGGTTGTTGCCTAGAATAGTCTTGCTGCGTTTGAGGTTGTGCTTAAGGCTAGACATGATTGAGGATATATAGGCCAGGATGAGGTCTTAGAGACCTGGTAAGTGGAAGGCCGTGCTGGTAGTTACACAATTGATTCCTAGTTTGATGGCGTGACGATAGAGGATGTGAACATCAAGGAGTTTGGAGAAAAGGCTATTAGTGTAGGTGGTTGTTAGGGAAGGTGGTGCTCGGCACTCCACAAATTTGGCGAGGATTAGGGAACAAGGCCAAACATATAATAAATAAATTATTATTTGTAAAATAAAACTTCAAAAGAAAAAAGAGAGAGAAAAGTTTGAATTTGGTTTAAGTCTTGTCTGTGGGTTTTTTTAAAACAATTTACTTTTAAAAGTATTATTTTAGTAAATAAATTTCATGTCAGAAAAAAGAGAAAAATAGGTATTTAATTATTTATAGTTTTGTATGTATTTTTCTTAAATCTTATGTATTTTTAGCGAAAAATGAACTTTAAATTTGTTTTAAAAGTTATTTTTAAAAATTTTTAAGGATCAAGGTTAAATTAACAGAATGTGTGAAATCGAGGGCTGATTTTGTTGGAATTTTTAGAATTAGGACCAATTTGATATAACTTGTAAACATTGGAGTGCTAAAATTGTTATTATACCAATAACAATGGCCAAATCAACATTCCATTATTGATTTAACGGATGAGTGACTAAAATACTAGATTTCGATAACGTTAATGACCAAAATTCACTATTCATCCATAATTACCTAACAATCATTGTCATATACTTCATATATTACTTTTGTATATTTTATAATTTAGTTATCAGCACAATATTTCGTGTAACACTATAATTTACTTTTAATAATATATATAACATAATATTCATCATCGACATGGATTATAATATTCATCATCGACATGTATTATAAAACATTTATTCATACCTTTATGAGTTCCAATTTATCATAGTCAACTTTCTACTCATATACTTGAGTATTGCTTTCAATATTATCGGAATTAGCTAAGTTGAAAAGCATCTCTATCTATAAGTAAAACAAATCTCATCAGGGTCGGGAGATATCACACTATCACAGGTTATATAATGGCATGTATTTTCAAACTTCACATATGCTACGGTTGGTTTAAGAATCGACTAAACCGTAGCTCTGGTACCAATAAATGTAACACCCCTAACTCGTATCCATCGCCAGAATAGGGTTATAGAGTATTAGAGTATTACCAGACTTTACAAATTAATTTACAGATATTTCATTTTATCAAGCATTCATATTTATAACCAATCAAAATCAAAACATTAATGAGCTAATGTTGGCCAATTTAACTTATACATACCATTACAACCAGAATCAAATCATACAAAATTACCGATAGTACCAATGGATAGTGTGATATATCTTCGACAAGCTTCCAATAATCATTTCAATGCATCTAATAATTATACATATTACAAATAATATTTCAATTCCAATAATAAAACACATATTTATATAATATTCATCACCAAATAACATCCACTTTAATTAAAATTATACATAATATAATTCATATGAACTTACTAGGCTAAATTGCAGAAATACCATAATTCAGCGACATTTTGATAATTTTCTATTTTCCTCAAATTTCCACCCAATCTTAATCTAAATTAATATTTCATTCAATTTAATAATTTAAATAATAAAACAATTCGTTTCATGCAATTTGGTCACTTTTTGACTTTTTTTACAAAATTACTTTTAAAATTTTACTTTTATTAAATTTAGTCCCTGAACCTAAAACATGCAAAGTAGCCATTTTTAATGAAAACTCATGCTAGTTGAATAATCATATGTTTTCTTCATCCTCCTCTCCATTCCACATCTTTAATGTATATAACATGCTTATATGTAACATTATCTATAATTTCACTATTTATTTATATGTTCATTCAAAGCTGTCCATTTGAGTTACGGTCACTAAATTATTTATATCTTGAGCTACAGAACCCCGAATTAAGATCCGCTAAATTTCTATGAAACTAGACTCACATATCTTCTTACCATAAAATTTTTAGAATTTATGGTTTAGCCAATAAGTACAGTTTATTCTTTAAATTCATCCATGTTCTGCTGTCTTACAGTTTCAACCCTTCTTCACTAAAACTTAATTATCTCCTCGTATGGGATTCGGATGATGTTACTGTTTATTTCTATTGAAAATATACCCATTAAGGATTTAAAAATATAAATTTAAGCCCCTAATTATTTTTATACAATTCTTAAATATTTTCCAAAGTCAGAACAGGGGAACCCGAATTCATTCTGACTTTGTCTCACAAAATTTATTATATCTCATGATTTACAACTTCATTGTTTACACCGTTTCTTCTACGAGAAACTAGGCTCATTATGATTTAATTTTATCTTTTATTCATATTCTAATTTGATCCCCACAATTTTTGGTATTTTTTTAAATTTAGACTACTGCTGCTGTCCAAAACTGTTTTAATGCAATATGTTGATTACTAAGTTTATAACTCCCTTATTCCCTTTCTCTATAATATTTCCCATCACTTTCACTTATTTCCCTTCACTAATATATCAAAAACATAAGACCTTATATAAGAAAACTCTACTATAACATCATTTCCATGCTTTTTCAATAATATCAAACTTAAAAATATATTGAAATCTTGATGTTCTTACCTTGTCCTATTAGTTTCAAACTTTAACTTAATATTTTCTCTCCTCCAGCTTCTATTTCTTGAATCTAACTTGATATTTTAGCTCCCCATAGTCTCTTTGTTATCATTCTCTCTTGTTGGATATGGAAATTATTTTGATTTCTAAGTGAAAATGGTGAGTATTTGGTGAAAGGACCAAATTGTAAATAAAGCAAAACTTTCTTTCTTTCTCTCTTCTTCTCACGTTGATGCATGGGAAAAATGGTGGGATAGTGGCTTTTCATCTTTCTTTCCACATATATATACTAAATAAAATATAAAATATCATTAAAAAAATCAAATCAAAATATTATAAATAAATATTTATTTAATTAATCTAAAATATCTCCAACATCATTATTATCTTCTAGATTTCTCTCTCTTCTAATTAACCATTTTGCCCTTTATAATCTTTAAAAATTACATTATTAAGTCATCACTTAATTTGGTAAAATTGTGATTTAGTCCTTCAAAATTCTTCATCTTTTCAATTTGGTCCTAATTCATCCATTTTCCTTAGTTTCTAAATTATTCAACCCTTAAAATATTTGCACTATTGGTCCTTCAACTTTTTCATATTCACACTTTATCCCCTCAAATTTTGAGTATTTACTCTTGATCAACAAAAATTTTCTCACTTTTGCGATTTAATCCTTTCTTGAATTAATATATCATAATATACTTTCCAATGTTGCCATAACTCAAAATTCCCCTTTTTGGCACTTTATTTCCTTATTTTACTATATCAAGGATATTATCTTACTTTCTTACTGTAGTAATTTTCGAGGTATTACAAACATCGATTGACGAGATTAGCCTATCCCTTAAATCACGAGATTTACAAGATATACAATAACAAATATAATATAACCTTTACAAGATATGATTCCTATCAATCTTCTAATATTAGTTCTCATATTTACTAAGATAGCCTATGTTGGCTTCAATCTGACAGGCTTCTCAAACAGTTCTTTGAGTCGAGTTAGTTATCGTGGGCCAAATGATTCTCATCTAATCAATTGACCTCTATAGGGTGCATTTTGTGCCATGGTTACGGACTTTGAACTGCGACCTATGACACTTGCGTGGTACCATATCTGTTTTAAATCAATAGAAAAGAAAAAGTACAAGAAAAACCTTTATTTATACATAAATCATGCACAATTTTTTCATTGTAAAAACAAGTCCTCAAATTAAAGTCTAAATACATTTGACACTTTTAGGATTTGTTGTAAGTATTAGAATGGACGCGAAACGTTTCGTGAATAATAATTTTGAGATTAATATATACTTTTCATTAATAGTACAAATCCTTTATTAACAGATGGTAAATTTTGAATTTTTAGCTCATAAAATCATTATTAAAACAAACTCATTTTTTTTCTTATATATATATAAACTGGTATTTTTTTAGATGTAAAATTAAAAAAAAATCATTATAAATGTTTCAAATAATTACTGAAATTTATATTTATTTAGGCATTAAATTAAATTAAATTAAATTGCCTCCTTCAAGTTAATTCAATATATATTTAATTGGTTTTAATATATATGTTTTATTTTATAGGGATAAATCAATATTTAACTTTTAAAATTGATAATTTTTTAAACTTAAATTTTATACATGGCACAATATGGCACTTTAAGATTGTATCACATGCATTAACGAAATTTAAATTTAATAAATAAATTTAAAAAAATAGTCAAATTCCGAAAGAGAGTAGATAAAATATTCTTCTTATAATTATTAAAAAACATATATAATATGAATAGTAGTAAAAATTTGAAATTTAGCTAGATGATAATATTTGCAGCCTTATTCTTACAAGACACGAATTTACACTAAATTTATACGTAGTCGCACTAAATTGTGACTTGGAAAATTTCAGATGAAAAAGATTTTGTATATTTAAATATAAAAACATTGACTATATTTTAAAAGAAAAATAATATCAAATCAACAGGGGTCAACTTCTTTCCAATAGATTAGATGGAGTACGTTTAAAAAAAGATGCAGTACAGATCCATTGAACTGCTTCCCTCGTACTATAAAAGGGCAAGGACACGTGTTTCTGCCGTCGTAAAGTTGGACCCGATAATATTCCAATTATTAGAATTTCTACAGAAGGATAATTTTCCGACATTTCACATTCGTGTTTTCTCATGAATTTCTCGGAATCCTGTATTTTCCTTTTTCACGTGTCCGAAACTCAAACCATGCCGCTCCGTGTCCAACTCCACGTCCAAATCGCGGAATTCATTTTCTTTCCTAATCCTATTCCCTGTATTATATAATATTACTTTTTCTAAGATTTTTCCATCACTCTCTTCACTTACACTTGTCTTGCTTTTCTTCACTACTAAATCTGATACTAATATTTTCAAATTTACTTCCAAGTTATCGTTCCGGGTATTCAGATCCAGAGCTAAAAATGGAGTATTTGGAGATTGATTCTTCTTCATGCAAGCCATGCAGCCCTGACTCAGAGTTATCCTCCTCCTCATCTACCTCATCAGCTTATGATCTGCCATTAATGGTTGTTTCGAGTTCCCATAAGCGAAAAGCTGGTCGAAAGAAGTTTAAAGAGACTCGTCATCCGGTATTTAGAGGTGTACGGCAAAGGAGAGGGAGTAAATGGGTGTCTGAAATTCGTGAACCTTACAAGAAATCAAGGATTTGGTTGGGCACTTTCCTTAGCCCTGAAATGGCAGCTAGGGCTTATGACGTTGCCGTCTTAGCGCTTAGGGGCAAATCCGCCGCTCTTAATTTTCCAGACTCGGCTTCTGTTCTCCCTAGGGCTAAGTCTTCTTCGCCAAAAGACATACAAATCGCTGCGTTTGCCGCTGCCGAGGCTTTTAAACCAATAACTTCAACGGATATTGATCCTCAACCAGTGGGATGCTCATCATCAACCTCAGTTTCCACTGAGAACGACGAAGAAAAGAGCCTTTTAGATGATGGCTCGATGTGGGATCGTAGTTGGAGCTTGGAGGCCACCAACACTAATGATAATGAGTGGAATTATGGTTTCATGGACGAGGAGGCATTGTTTAATATGCCAGGCTTACTCGATAGCATGGCTGAGGGTTTGCTCCTCTCTTCACCTGCTGCTTTGCAGGCACAAGTTTATGATTGCGACGATGACGTAGCTTCCACCTTTAACATTGATTTATGGCGACATTACTAATTACAAGCCTGCCTTTGCTATGTTGTGTTTTTTCTAGTTTCTTTGTTTTCGCTTCATTTTTCCAGTTTCCTTTAAAAAAAATTAGTAGAAAAAGTATACCAATTAAACCAACTGGTCATATAGTGTTAGGATTTACATCAACCTCATATTACTTTTAAATCCATAGTATATGATTTGGATTAGGTTTGACGTCACTGGTATACATCATTCTATTTGTCTTATTTTTCATATCTATTTTGTTATTTATATTCAAAGTTTAAAGTTATCTCTTAACAATATTTTATTTAAAATTTAAACCTCTTTTTTCTCTAAGAGCAAATTTACCCGGTAAATTACACATAAAAGCCTTTTTTTTTCAATATTTACTGAAATGGGCCCAGTAAATAATTATTTACCGGAATGGGCTCTTTTCCCCGAAAACGCGTCTACGTCAGCGCGATGTCAGGGTACGTGACAGGAAAACGCGTCCCTGAGGAAGCATTTTGCCTGCACTTTTAGGGTTTAGGGTTAAAAATTAAAGTATAAAGGATTATAGTTTAGGGTTTAGGGGTGTTCATGGGGCTAGGCTGGGCCAGGCCGGGTTCGGGCTGGGCCGAGGGAAAAATATTTGTCCCGATTCCTAGGGCCGGCCAGGGCCCGGGCCAAAAAAGTGGTGCCCGTACACGGGCCTGGCTTTTTTACCCAAACCCATAATTCGGGCCTATATTATTACCCAAACCCTCCCATATTTCTGGCGGGCCGTCGGGCCGTGACAAGCCGGCCGCCCCATGAACACCTGTAAGTTTAGGGTTTGTCAATTAAATTAATTATAATTTTTTTAAAATTGGATTAGTTTTCGTGTTAATTATTTTTTAAGAAAAAATAAATTAAATTAGGGTTTAGGTCGTAGAGGTGTCCATGGGCCGGGCCGGGTGCAAAAAAAATTTTTCAGCCCGGGGCGGGAATATGGGCCTGAGATTTTGTCCAGGCTCGGCCCAGGAAAAAATACGGAACCTGGGCCCGAGTTATTAAAATTATATTTTTATTAAAATTAAAACTAATTGTTAGTAAAATTAATTGTTATTAAAATTATATCAAATTATATTTTTTTGTACCAATCAAAACATTTTGTAAAATCTAACATTTTGTTAGTAAAATTATTAATTGTTAATTGTAATAATTGTTAGTAAAATTATCAAATTATATCAAATTATTAATTGTTAGTACTAGTCAAAATATTTTGTAAAATCTAACATTTTGTTAGTCAAATTATTAATTGTTAATTGTATTAATTGTTAGTAAAATTATCAAATTATATGGGTTAGGGTTAGGGTTTTTGTTAGCATTAGGGTTTTAGTGTTTTTAAGTTAAGGGTTAGGGTTATGGTTAGGGGTTTTAAGTTAAGGATTAAGGTTAGGGCTAAGGTTTTTGTTAGGGTTTTGGTGTTTTTAAGTTAAGGGTTTTAAGTTAAGGGTTAGGGTTAGGGTTAGGATTTTTAAGTTAAGGGTTAGAGTTTTTAAGTTAAGGGTTAGGGTTATGGTTAGGGTTTTTATGTTAAGGGTTAGGGTTAGGGCTAGGGTTTTTGTTAGGGTTTTGGTGTTATTAAGTTAAGGGTTTTAAGTTAAGGGTTAGGGTTAGTGTTTTTAAGTTAAGGGTTAGGGTTATGGCTAGGGTTTTTAAGTTAAGGGTTAGGTTATGGTTACGGTTTTTGTTAGGAATTTTTAAAAAATGAAGGGGTGGAGGGTTTTTAAGTTAAGGGTTAGGTTATGGCACTATTCACGCGCGGGGAAAACGCGTCCCCTGGGACGCGCTGACGTGCCAACAAAACGCGTCCACGTCAGCGCGCTTTCTGTCCACGTGGACAAAGCGCGCCATTGAGGACGCGTTTTCCTGTCACGTATCCTGACATCGCGCTGACGTGGACGCTTTTTCGGGAAAAAGGGCTCATTCCGGTAAATAATTATTTACTGGGCCCATTTCGGTAAATATTTGAAAAAAAGGGCTTTTAATTGTATTTTGCCCAAATTTACCGGTAACGCAAATGAAAAATAAGATATTAAAAAAATATTTAAAGATAAAAATACAATTAATAAAGGTTGGAGGTAATAATAAGGCACATTGTACTCTTAAGCAGGGGTGAAGTTAGGCGGTTAGCAGAAACCACGGTCCCTTAAAATGGAAAATTTTTCATTTAAGCTCTTTACAAATTATAAAATTTTAAATTAATAATGGTAAAATTATACTCTGGCCCTCCCAAAAATAATAAAAATTTAATTTAATCTTTTAAAAATTTTAAAGATATAAGCTATTAAAATGGTGAAGTTGCATTTTTATTATTGTAAAAATATACAATTTAATTCCGGTCCCTCCAAAAATAACTTTTTGACATCGCCGCTGCCCTTAAGGAGAGAATATAAGTTTGAATTTTGGAGACAATCTTATTGGAGGAGTAATCACGAACTCAGAATATGAAGTGTAAAATTGAAAAGATAAAGAAAGACCAAATTCAAAATTATTTTATACAAATAAACAATTATTTTATAATGAGAAAGAAGTTTACAAATACAAAATTAAACCTCAAGTCTTATAAAAATCAATTTAAAAGACACACAAAATTACCATTCAACTAGAAATTTAAAGCTTACTATGTAAAGCTTTTTTACTGGAAAAGAAAAAGGTTCACCGTTGACGAACCCAGTTCTGATTTTTCAACTTCCCCTAATTTCCTCATTTCTTCAAACAAGTGAGTGAGGATTTGATTTTCTAACGGAAAATACTGCTTAGCTGCGCTTTGAAATTTCAGTTACTTGAAAAAAGAATTACATATAACAAATTAGAATTTCAGCTACGTTTAATATAATACACGTGCCACATTTTGCATTAAACAAAGAAAAGAAAGAGAAAAATATTATAAAAAAAAGGACACACTTCAAGTAGTAGATTAATTTATTGGTTCCATCATATAAATATATAGTAAAGACATTAAGTAGATACATCAACATTGAAGTTGTTCAATTCAAGGATGGTATTGATCGGCATTTGTTGGATTTTTCACAGCCTCTATCATAAGGATTAGAAGGTGGTAGGCAATTTCCTCCTTTGCATTCAGATGGATGATCTCCTCTTCCAATTGCCGGATACCCAATTGTTGGTGTCGATCTTGCTTTTGCATTTCCAATCCACAATGAGCTCACCACCATTGTACATATGCATATAACCACCATTTTTTTTTCATAGACATTCTCATTCTCTAACGATTCGACCTAATTAATTAAAATCAAATTCGCAATACAAATGAGCAAACTATTTTCTATTTATGTTAGATATGTATAAAATCAATTTTTTATATGCTAGATATGTGTCAAGATTTATACAAGACTGTGTCATATATACACCAACATTTGCACCACTAATATCGTAATCGTAATCTATATTATATGATATTATCATTACTTATCCAATGCTTATCTAATATGTATTAGAGATAAGTATACATAAGCTTACCCAATAACTTTCCAAATTGAGAATTGAACCATCTCTCGAGATATTAAATTTGTAATTTTGAAGACCTTAGCATCTGTTTTGATTAAAATTTTTAGTATATATTTAATCTCATATATATTAGTGATAAGTATACAGTAATTAAACTTGACATAATAGATACAATGATTCAATTCCTAATTAAATAAATCTTGAATTAAGATTGATTCGTCAAATATCAAATTTATATCATTTTTTGAGTTGGATTTAATTAAGTTAAAAATTTTGAGAAAAAATGATTGTTAAACTAAGATTGTTATGAACTTAAGTTGGATCAAGATTTGTATTAAAAATGTTTCAAATTCAAAATACCCGAAGTTTTAATTCTTGATCTCATCTCTTCTCCCATACTTAATAGTGGTGGAAAATGTTGTATGATAATTCTTCAATAGAATAGATTTGTTGTTATCAAACTAACACAACCTTGATAATTAAAATAGGATGATGAAAATTGAAGCGATCAAGTCTTTCTTGAAGAAATTGCACACTCTTGATGATAAACTAGTAATAAACAACAAAGAAATATTATCCTCAAAATACAATAAACTTAATCACCCACCATACACATTACTAATTCAGAGACATTAGAAGGTACAAGTTCTACCTAAATGTCACTTTTTTTTACCCAATTAATCAAATTCTTAAAAGGACTTGATAATTTTTTTATTTTTTTTGAAGTGAGATGAAATCACTATTTATAATAAAATTTTGAGAGAAAACGGCCTTTCGCATTTACAACTTGAACAATAACACATTTAAATTGTTTATAACTTTCACTTCCGTAGTAAATATGAGTTAAAATTAATTAAATAAAAAAAGCGTTTTCCATGGTAAACAGTAACATATTTTGGTTTAAATGGAACTGTTTTCCAACGAGAAGCATTCAGCACTAATGCGGGCCAGAAATTGGATAAGTGTTGGGCTAATCCCGCCAGCCCACTACCGAAGTTTAATTGAACAAGGAAATTAGAGTTAATTCCACCATTCATCCCAAACTATAACCTTCATTCTAAACTGGTCCTCAAACTTTAAGACATTCTACTTAAATCCAAAAACTATCGAGGCTATATCAATAAGGTCCTCTTATTACTATGAGATGTTAGAGTTTATGTGGCATATTTTAAAATGTAAAAATCAAGAAAAATGAATATTGTAAAAATCTTGATTTTGAGGCTTTCAAATATTTTAAAAAACCTTTATCATTCACTCTCCCTTTTTCATTTTAAACTATGTCTTATAAGATTTGACATGCCATTTAATGATTTTAATAATAAAGGGGCCTAATTGATATAATATAAATAGTTTAAGGATGTAATTAGAATGTTTTAAATTTTAAAAACTAATTTAAAATAAAAACAATAATTTAAGGATATTTACTGCAATTAACTCAAGGAATCAATACATGCCAAATATATTGATATTCCAAAAAAACATATATCTTTTATAAAAAAAGCATTAGAGGATATGGAGCACGTATATTTGGAATCAAGAATTATAGAATGCAATTAGATTAATAATCAGAATTGATCAAAGTCAAACTAAGATTTATACATAGTAGGAATTAAGTTATAATAACTCATAAAATTATGTTAATAGTCACTTAATAATGGTTTTTTGTTAATTATTTTAAATTTTTAAATATTTTTATTTTTATAAAAAAAACAAAATTGATTGGATTAAGAATGTGTGGACATAAAAAAGCAAGAATGGTGATTCCCTAGAAAAGTAAACAATTAGCATAGTATATAAAAATGATAAGGAATCAGTCAATAGATTCAAATTCACTTCACTTGAAAAGTCAAATTCGGAATGAATTATATGAAAGCTGTTGCTTTCGCTTGCTTCTTCCACACTTTTATGTGGGAATTTCGACCCATTAACCATATGTTTTGACTCACCTTCAGATTCATGATTTTATGGATCTCTCATTCTCTCCATTTCGTGTTCTTTTCTTTTCTTTTTCTTTCTGAATTCCCTAAATTTAGCTTTCTTATCAATTTGGGTTTTTTTTAAGCTAAATTGATCATTAATCTTTAAAAAAAAAGAGTAGAATTATGTTTTAATAAAAACATCAAATAAAATATTAATTTTTAACAATATTAGTGCAATAAACCCTATTACAATCCATGTGTAATTTATGTTAGCATGACATTATTTATCTTATATACCGTCTCAATAAATCATTTAAAATTATAAAAATACTCTAAAAAAAGAAAAAAAATAGTATGAAGTACATATGGTCTACGGGCTTCCCTATTTAAAATTTTAATGTTTTAGTTAAAGAAACAATAAATTGACTTTTTTAATGTTTGTTAATTAAATTAAATTTTTTTTAAGTTAAATTAAGGGTCAAATCAACTTTAAAATAAATAATGATGAAAGATGTATAGATTAAAAGGTATATTTCACCCTTAAATATTAAATCTTCAAATGAAGTTCAACTTGTGCTAATTAATTAATTTAAGAATGTTGACCTAAGTTAGCTTGATTTTGTTACGTTAAATGATTGAAATTGCAGTACAAATTAATGCAATAAATATAATAACCAAAAAAATCGAAATCATCATTAAATAAAGATAGTATCAGTACTTATGCTTAGCTATATAGTTGCAGCTCTTAAGCATAAAATTATTGAGTTCACAGCTGATGAAATAAGAGCTTCCCCATAATGTCGAATCCTTGGTGCAATGATGGCAAATCTCCCCAAAATCCCTGCAATAGTAATACGGTGTTTGAAAACAGCCCGGACCTCCTTCTGGGTTGGTTCAAGAACCTGAATGCTCAACACAAACAAGAGCTTATCATAGAATTGTCGACCAAAGTGCAAGGCCTTTCAATGGAGAAACAACTCCCAACCGAAAGGGCCGAGGTAGATGATGATCTCAAGGCAAGGCATTTCCAGCAACTCCTGCAGCGACTTTCTTCCAAGAAAAACAATGTCGGGTCCAAAATCCACAAGGCATATCTCGGAGTTCAACGTCGTTATATTATTGAACATGAAGATCAACATTTGTTGAAACCTGACAAGTTGAGCAATTTGAAATCAATAGATTCAAGAGCAGGATCGCCTGTTGTGAGGAAGGAAGGTGCCATTTCTGAGGTGGGGAGTTCGCTCAATCCAGAGCTATTCAAGATTAAAAAATTTTCCATAAGAAGACCACAAAGTGAACAAGGTGGCGCTACTCATGAATCCAGAGCTAATTAATTCAGCTGCTTATTGTTGAATTTCAATATTTCAAATTATGATTAAATATTGGAAATAAAGCTAGTTAATGCATGGTGAAAATTTGGTTCTTATATTTATGGGTTTTTTTTAAAATTAATACCTAAATTTTCATTTCGTCAAGGAAAAAAATTGTCAAATTTAAGGCTAAATGAGTATTTAAGAAAAAAAAAACATACATGCAATTTTAGTATTACTATTTCTTGTTGAACATATGTTCGTGCTGCTTATTCAATAAGGAGCAATTGAATTTTAGCTATAGTGACTTTTTTTCTTTTTAAATACATGTCATGAAATTTGACAGATGTTTCAAATTTTAGCGAGAATTTTAATTTATGCTAATAGATAATATAAGATATAAATCGCTGCAAATAATTTTTCTCCAAACCCTAAAAGCCACCTACTGTTTCTCTGGTTTGGTTTGTCATTGGAGTTTAATGCTGGTAAACTAACTCCAACTTGTTGAACTTTGACCAATCGAATATTACTTTGGTTAAAATAGGTTATAAATCTTCTTTATAAATTTAAATTTTAGTTTTTTTTCCTTTTAATTTTCAGATTTTAAAGTTTAGGTCTAATTTTTAATAATGTTAAAAAAATTAGTTAAATTTATTGATGTGACATTTCGAAATTAAAAAAAAAACTCATTTGGTAGCAATGTAACTAAAAAAATGTAATAAATTGAATTTGAATTTAATAAAAATAATAAGGTTAATAGTTGGACCTAAATTTTGAAATCTAGAAAATAGATGGACTAAATTTTTAGAAATAAAAATACAAAGACCAAATTTTAAATTTGTGAAAAATGTAGGAACTTATGGCATATTTTAACTAATTAATTTTCTTGTTTTTGAAAAGGGATTGCTTTTTTAGGTGAATGTACCTAAGATTAGACATGTCCAAGACTCTAGTAGCCCACTTGGCCCGACCCGATTAGGGTCGGGTTTGGATAATGATTTTTGCACCTTAATCTGACTCGGCTCAGTCCGAAATCAATTTGGATGATAAAAGATATTTATAAAATTTAAGTTTGATTATAAAAGTATATAATATATCAATTACAAATATAGTTTTTTGAATAGTGAATTGGACTTTTTGGGTGAGTTGAGCCGAATTGAAAACGGGTTTGGGTTTGGAATTTTTTAAACAAAGCTTTAGTCCAACTTGACCCATGGACTCCTCTACTTCAGATGTCCCTCTATTATAGGGATATGATTAAATTAATCTCTCTACTATTAAATGGATTAATTTAGTCCCTGTACTATTAAAAAAAATTAAATAAGGCCAATTAGTAATAGAGCTAATCTTTACTATTTAACAGAGGTATTATTTTTAAAGTTTTTATAATTCTGTAAATGAAATTTTTTATTTGGAATTGGATTTTTTTTAATATATTTATATAATAAATATAAACTTTATCACAACTTGAGTTTATTCAATTTTTTAATAGTATATAAAATAAATTGATACATTTAATAATAATAGAATGACTAATTAAATCCGGTCACTCTAATATTGAGTACACCCTAAGTCGCTTAACCTTTTTTTTATTATATTTCCATCCAACTTTACTTCTTATTATCATTTACAAGAGAAGGTATTGTATGAAACTGTGATTCCACGTCATCATTATTCATTTCCAATAGAAGAATGACAAATCAATTTTTTATTCCTGATTTTCAATTTTTTCCTCCTTACAAAATTTAAATCCAACTAAAAATGCTAAAAATTAAGAGAAAAAGTTTGATTTATCATTCTCCTATTGAAAAAGATAAAGATAACGTTGAATCACAATTTTATACAATTCTTTCTCTATTTACAAATGTGATTTTTATTAAATTTTTTATTTACAAGCGAAGGCAATTCTAAATAATATTTAATTGTTCCCTTTAGATATTTATTGAAATATATATTTTTAATTTTTAATTAGTTTAATATTAAAAAATAGTAAAATATAGAGTATTAAGTAAAATTTCAGAAAGAGGCAACTCAATAAATCATAATGTCTGTCATTTAAATATTAAATAAGATTGTAAAAAAAAAATTAAAAATCAAATTCCAACCTTAGCTTTTAATTTAATGGTACTACGTGTTCATCTTAAAAATTAACTTTATAAGTCCAATCACCTAGTATATAATTATATTTATTAAATATATAAATATATAAAATAAATAATTAAAAAATTTAAACTTATATCAAATTTAACATATATAATTTATATGAATAAAATATAAAGAAATTATGATTGAATTGTTAAAATATTAATAGAGGGAAAGATGTAAAATTATTTTAATATAATATTTCCCATGATTTAAAAATTTTTTCTTCAAAAAAGAAAAGAAAGTGGGCATATGGGGTGACCATCGGAAGTGGGCACCTAATGTCGCTAATGGACCAACTATCGCTTTCAAACCTCAGATGGGTGCAGTGGGGATGAACGGCTGATGATGTAGGATGCTTTTGAATTGAATCTGACAGAGTTTGACTGTACCAGGCTTTTAGTAATAATAATACTGGGTTTTTTAGGCCCACACTTCTGCTGGTACTCAAATACTTATTCCTCGCACGAGGGCAGGCCGCTTCCCCATTATGTCGGTTCATAAATCCATATTTAAATTTGATTTGAGTTAAAATTTTATTTTTTTATCAAATAGAAAATAGTTCAGATCGTTGAATTCATCTCCCGGAAGAGGATTTCTGTTCACCAAAGGTCTGCAGTAAAGTTTTTGATGGTTGTTCCGGAAAAAGATGTTGAATCTTTGGTTTCATGAGATAAGTTTCTCTCCTATATTAGACTTTGAATAACCAAAAATCAACAAAGTTGTGAGTTCATCATAGAAGCAAGTTTTGAGTTCCTTCATTTTATTAGATGATTAACGTGCAAGGTTGATCGATATCATGGGATTTTGACTTGGTAAGATCAATCATTGATGGGAAACATAATTGCAGGTCCATATATATGACTCCTCAATTATTGCCCTACCTTCCCTTTCACTATTTCAATTCATAGTATTTTAGAAAAAATAATCCCAAGAATATAATTTATTAATATACACTTCCATATTCATATTTGAATGTCTCACATATAAATATATATTTTTTAAATTAGATAAAATATTTATATAACCTTTCATTGTACGAGAGCTTCAAATTTTGGCCACAAAATTTAAGAAATCCAATAAATTCATGCAATTTCTGATTTCATTTTATAAAGGAAAACATAAGCTTAAAACGTTTGATATAAAAGTTGAAAGAAATTAACCTTACAGCTTGGCTGGTAATTTGAATAAAAGAGCTGGATATCAAAATTATGATATCTAATGTCGGTAGTAGTGATTAATATTCTAATCACAGGTACTTTTAAAGAAGAAAATGTCTGGTTATAAAATACACTGTAATATTATTTATCAAATATAATTAATAGAAAGGCTGAGGCTGACCCACATATTTCTTCCACAGTGGATTTTGTAGATTATAATAATGCATGTAGACTAAATCATGCAAGCAAACAAAAGAACATATCATCCTCAATCAGTGTTCAAAATTATAAAAGCTTAGGCAAATTTTGCAGAAACTTGTCGTTTAATTTCTTGCATTTACTTTAATACAAATCTGAAACAAATCCTTTTTGGTTTGACTAATCAAATAATCCCAAAGAAAAAGGTATTTAACAAAATCAAAATGAATCAACGTGGAGCAAAGTGTATGCCTAATAAATCATCGATGTTTTCTTGATATAGCTGATATGACCCGAATTTGCTTTCATGGTGCTTCACACTCTGTAAGAAAAAGAAGAAACTAAAGATTCCTTAAAGATAAGTATGGTGAAATGTCATCCATGAACTGCAGCTTGAACAAATTTGAACCTTGGAGCCACATGGGAAGGACATGGACAAAAGTCTAACAATAAGCATTGTGTTCTAAATTTCTCATAGAAAAGGAAAGAAACAAAAGAGTTCAATCAATTTCACTCCCCAGCTCCCCCATATTGAAAGGACACAAATTAGACCATGTGTTTAAACTTATATTATAATTCGGATTTAAGTGACTATGAATATTCAACATAATTATTGAAAAATATCAGGGTACATGTTTTCAGAGATCTGTTCCATTAATAGTTTTAAAAAAGAAAAGAATTATGTAATAATTGGAGGATATGAGAGAATAATAATAAAAGAGAGAAAGGAGGGTGTGTAGTGTGATACCAATGGCTTAGAAAATCAGGTGACATGATATCTCAAGTTTCAAGAAAAAAAGATGAAATGGAACTATTATGAGTGATGACGAACATTTCATGTGCAAAAGCAAAAGGGAAAGGGACAATGAGCTGAGGACAATATTCACAGTAAAAGGGCTGAGCAGTGGGTCTCACCGCCCCTGCAAATCTGTACCTCTCCATATATTGAAATACAGATCTTGTCTAACAAAGGAGAGACTAATGAGTCTGATCCCTTTAGGTCATGGTTGGTAATTACAAACGGTGAATTATTATTATTTTTTTTTTGGGGGGGGGGGGCACCTTCACACTGTTTAAGTTGACACCAAAATAACTTTGGGTTTTTGTGTATAAATTTGTCTAGTTATTTTCATTGGTTAGCTGCTTCAAACTTTTTTTTAAACCCTCAAAGCTTCACAAGGTTTTTCTTTCTTTCTTTTATTTTCCTTTTAGGGATAAATAATGGGAGGGTTCAAGCATCTTGTTGTTGTGAAGTTCAAGGAAGATGTGGTGGTGGAGGGGATTTTGAAAGGTATGGAAAAGCTGGTTTCTGAGGTTGATGCTGTCAAGTCCTTTGAGTGGTGAGCTTTTTCTTCTTCTTCTTCTTAATCTTTTAGATCATTTTGCATGCTTGTATTTGCTGCTCTTTCATTGACTTGGTCAAAAGAAAATGAAGTAAATAAACAAATAGCTCTGTTGGTTTCAAAAAACCGAAAGAATAATGGGTTCAAAATCAGTCACAGAATTGAAACTCAAGTACACAGTAATAAGGCCAAAGAAAGTGAGAAAACAACTCAACACTTGGGGGTTTCTTCATATTTTTGATGTTATTGCAAATCCCAGAGTTGCCATTACTTTGTGGTTTAAAAGGTTTTTGTACTTTAAATTGGATTTGAACAAAAATCAATAGAAAAACATGAAGTGAATGTGTTGAAACAGGGGACAGGACATAGAAAGCCAAGAGATGCTTAGACAAGGATACACTCATGCCTTCTTGATGACGTTCGAAAAGAAAGAAGATTACACTGCATTTACCAGCCATCCCAGTCACATTGAATTCTCCGCCACTTTTGTTACTGCCATTGACAAGTTTGTGGTGCTTGATTTCCCTTCGGTTCTTGCAAAATCTCCGGCTTGATCTGCAAGAAAGAAAAAAGCTACCCAGGAATTTAAGTGTTTGAGTATTTGTTATGTTTAATCTCTCTGTTGTTTGCATCTCTATGTTTTCTGCTTATGTGTTATGGCTTTCTGCCATTGCTGTCAATTCCCCAATAATCACAATTTGTATTATTGATATGCAAAAATTCACATGCATTTTGCTTCTTTTTCTCTGAACTCTGAGCTTAACATATTACGATTCCGACATAAGCTACGTGTTGTGGATGCATGATGTAAAAAAGGAGGAGTAAATGATGCAGTTCACTTGAAATGAGAATGGAATATTAATTATTGCAATTTATTTTCATACAAAAGTTAGATTTTAATCTGATGAAGCATGCAGTTGAATACACATACTCATTGGTTATTAAAATGAAAATGTTATTACAAATTATAAAAAGAATTCAAAAGCTTCAACAATAAAAACCTATTTACATTTTATAAAAGTATAATTTATTTAAAATTTTATATCTTGATTTATATGAAGTGGTAGTTAAAATTTTATTTTTTGTTTGTCACCTCATCCCACCTCAAATATTGTATAAAATTACTTAATTAAAATTTTATAAAATCACAAAAAAACAATAAATAATATAAAATATAAAATCTTCTATAAATTTTAAAAATTTTAAAAACAAATAAAAAGTGAAAAATAATTGAAACTTACAGCAAATATATATATATTTGATCGTGATTAGCATTGATTGACAACGAATTTTAATTGTTGGTTAATACTAATCAAACAGATCAAAGTTGGTAATTTTTTAAAGTTTAATTTATTATTTATTTTTTAAGTTTAAATAAATTCTTTTACTTTCTTTTTACTTGTTTTGAATTTTCTAAAATTTTAGCTAAATATTTTTAAATATTTTTGAATATTTTGCGGTTTTATAAAAATTAAATTTTTTTTGAATTTTTATTATTTAAAATCAAACAAATGATTTTTATTGTTTTTTTTAGAAACAATTTTTTATTAAGGGGTCTGTTTTATTGTTGATTTTGTTTGTCTGTTGTGGTGTTGTGGGCAGATTTTATGTCGCTATTTTTTATTGGTTTGGGTAGATCAAGGAAGTTACTTTGTTTTGTTTCTTCTTCTGTTGTTTTAATGAATATATATTCTCCTTGTTAAGGAAAAAAAAACAAAGTAGAGAATTAAAAGTTATTTTGTAATTAATTGACAAATTAAATACGTGGAGAGGTAAGCCAAATTTCCAACCTTACTTTATATTTATCTCTAATACATATGAGATAAGCATCAAGCATGGGATAAGTCATGATAATATTGCTATTTGGTAACAATTCAGCAATAAAGAAGTAGTGAATCATTCTCAATTGATTTCTCAATCCAATGTCATGTATTTAATACACATAAAACAACTAACTGAAGTTATTAACAACTTGCTAACTAACATTAACTAATAGTAACTGTAAACAGTTATTCCTAACATGCCTCGTACTTGTCAACTTTTCTTCTCATCAAAGACTTCCTAATTCATGACAACAACTCGAAGCTGATCCCGAAACTTGGTGAACGTTGCTATTGACAGTGGTTTTGTCAATATATCCCAAGTTGGTCTGAACCAGGTACATGACCTACTTGGAACATCCCATCTGCAACCTTTTCTCTGACAAAGAACAGGCCTAACTCGACATACTTAAACTTTGAGTGCATAACAGGATTCCCTGTTACCGCAACCACAGCTGAGCTATCACACCATATCAAAGCCTTATTCGGAACTGGAACACATAACTCAGTCAATAAGGAACGGATCCACACAATTTCTACAGTAACATGAGCAACATTCTTGTATTCTGCTTTTGTTGTAGACCTAGAGACTACTTGCTTGTTCCTTGAGCTCCAGGAGATTGGATTCCCCCCAAGAAACACACCAAAACCTAAGTTGACTTGCGATCATCCACATCTGACCCCCAACTGGCATCGGAGTATCCTTCAAGCAAGAACTTTGAGGCTTGGGTGAACTTCAACCCATAGTTCAATGTTCCTCGTAAATACTTTAATATCCTTTTCACAGCATTGAAATGCAAGTCCAAAGGTTTATGCATGAACTGGTAAACCTTGTTTACGGAGTAAGCAATGTCTGGCCTAGTGATTACCACGTATTGTAAGGCACCAACAATGCTCCTGTAATGATGCTCATCCTTAACAGGACTGTCTGTATTAACTGACAGATGACATGTGGTGACCATCGGTATTGGCAAGCCATTTGATCTATCCACGGAGGCTCTTTGAAGTAGATCTAAAATATATTTTTTCTGAGTAAGGAACACTCCTTGTGAAGTGTAGTCAACTTTGATGCCAAGAAAATAGCTCAACTTCCCTAGGTCTTTCAAAGAAAACTTATCATTAAGTTGAGTAACAAACTTGTCTATAGCCTGAGAATCGTTCCCAGTGATGATAATGTCATCAACATAGACTAAAACATATGAAACCAAAAACTCTTTCAACTTATGAAACCAATCCCGAGGTGCTTGTTTGAGACCATACAAGGCCTTTCTTAGTTTACAGACGAGTTGCTCACCATTTGGCCCTTGTTGCTCGAACCTTAGAGGCTGCATCATGTAAATTTCCTCACTCAAATCCCCATTCAAAAATGCACTATTAATGTCAACTTGTTTAAGTGGCCAGTTTAAAGATATTGCCAAAACAATGACTACTCTAATTGTAGTTGGCTTAACCACAGGGCTGAAAGTTTCCTGGAAGTCAATGCCAGCTTCCTGCAGGTAGCCCTTGACAACTAATCTGCCCTTATACCGAGCAATTGAGCCATCTGCATGTCTTTTGATCTTAAAAATCCACTTGCAGCCTACAGCGTGATGACCTTCAGGTAAGGGCATAAGATCTCAAGTACGATTAGCGGGCAAAGCATTGTATTAAACTTGTGCAGCTATTGTCCAAGCAATACTCTGAAAAGCTTCGATTATGGTCTTAATCTCCTCCTTCTCAACCAAAATAGAAGCAAAGACTTTGGGCTTAAAAACACCACTTTTGGAGTGAGTCTGCATGGGGTGAATATTCACACTCGAAGGAGCTCCTGTAGTACACTTAGTCTGACCACAGGACGTAGGCACATCAGCTGCTACTGGGAAGTCAGTAGAAGAGCTGAAAGGAGATTGATTACTAGGAGAATGTACTAGGGAAGGTGCCACAAGAGAGACCCTGGCTGGTCTTGTGACTGTTCGTGTGAAGGTGCTTCCAGAAGAATCATTAGCCATAATCAGAGGAAGTACAGTCTGTTGATGAAGATCCCTTGTAGAGCTAACTTGAGATTGTGAACAGAAACCATCATGAAATGAAAACTGAGCCTCATAAAATTGAACATGTCGAGATAAGAAAACCCGACCATCTTCAGCAAGACACCTATAACCCTTTGTATTAGGAGCACTACCAAGAAATACACACCTTTGAGATCGAAACTGTAATGACCCAAAAATTCACGGGCATCGGAAAAGTACATTATCGGGCCTCCGTCTTAGTAAATTGAGTTCGAAAATAATTATTAGAAATATTTACTAGAATAGTTGTTTGTTTAATTAGGTTTTAGATAGATGAATTTAGCTTAATTAAGAGTAATTAGTAAAAAGGATTAAATTACAATAGAAGTGAAAGTTTAATTATAGATTAAAATAAAATAAGATGGACTAAATAGGTAAATAAGCCAATGGCTTAAGATTAGGCGGCAATACATGGAAAAATCTTAGATTTTTTCTTGATTTATATTATAAAAATATTATTAAATTAAAATATTATAAATATATTAATTAAAATTAAGATAATATGTTATAGGAAACAAATAAGATAAAGACAATTGTGTGGTGATAAAATAATACATGTGTAAAATATTTATAAAAACACACTTGTAATAAAATAAAACATTTTCTTATAATTTAAGTAAAAGATATTTGTGAATAAAATATTATTATATGATTATAATATATTATTATTATTATTAACTAATGCATAAAAGAAATAAAGTAAGTAAGTAAAACAAAAAGAAGAAGAACAGAAAAGAAACAGAGAAAGAGACGAAAACAGGGGAAGAAAAAGGGAAAGAAAAGAAAGAGGGAAAATTGAGATTTTGAAGCTTGAAGTTTAATAGGTTAGCTAAATCAAGTCCTTTTCTCATAAATTTGATGTTTTTTAGATCCCTAGAGTGAAATACTCTTGGATTTAAGTTGAAAATTTGAAAGTTAATAGATTTTTGAGTAGGGTTTATGTTGAATAAATGATGGAATTGAGGTTTTATTTGATAGAATTTCTAGTTAGAGTTGATAAAAGGATTAAATTGTGAAGTAAGCTATAAGTTTTATGTTTGTAGGGATTAAATTGAGGAAAATTCGAAATTAATGAAATATGCTGAAAATTTGGTAGTTAAATTTGAGTTTAGAATAAATTTGAATAGAAATAGAGTGTGAATTAAATTAGAAAAGTAAATAAATTTAGTTAGGATTAAATTGGAATTAAAGTATAAATTAGATAGAAATATTATTATAAATTAATGTTGTAATTGATGGTGTAAATTATTACTATTTTCGTAGCTAACAAGGAACTCGAGGCATCGGCACACAAAGGAAACGAGAAGGTTATTGAGGAATAATCGAGCAAAATTCGGGTTTGTGTTACTATAATTCAAATTATTTATTATTTGATGTTAAATTTAAATTATGTGTATGGTAAGCATATGATAAGGTAAGTGACTTTATTGAATTGAATTTGGAAAAAAAAATTAAATTGAATGAGAAAAGTATGTGTTGGTATTGAACTGTGTTTCATTAGTGAATGGAAAAAGTATAATTGATATTGAAAATGAATTTTTTGAAATAAAAGTGAAAATTAGATTGTGAAATTTATATACCCTATTAACTAGTCGGGCTGAGTCGGATATAATTGGCATGCCATAGGATTTAGAAGAGTACGGGATTTATCGGCTTTGCCGATCAAACACTTTATGTGTCGTATCTCAGGCACTTTATGTGTCGTATCAGGCACCTAGTGTGTCGTTTCAGGCACTTATGTGTCGTATACTGATCATGTACTATGTACCGTTTTAGGCACAATGTGCCGTATTGGTGTGTTTGGGTTGGAATCCGTGTATCCGTCAAAGTCTAGATTGTTAATAGGGTGAATAATTGAAATAAGAAAATTTAAAATTGTGGATTAAAATTTGAGATTGAAAATGAAAGGCATGAATTTAATGTTTATGTAGTGATTGAAATTATTACATGTGATATATGATTGAAATTGAAGAATAACTAAAAATTGTATTGTTATTGTTAGTTAATGAAAGTTTATAAATTAATTGATATTTAAGAAATCGGATAGTTACATGCTTGGTAATTATAATTCTTTGTTGTTATTATAATTTGAATTATGGTAATACCACTGAGTATACAAAACTCAGCGTACAGTTGTTTCCGTGCGCAGGTTGAAAAGGGATCAGAGTCTCGGTTCAGCATCCAGGACAATCCCGACTCCGACATAAAGATTTTGGTGATGTTTTCTTCCTTTAAGAGAAAGTGGCATGTACATAAGAATTATAATAGTTATTTTGGTATGTTGTATAGTTTTATTGTAAAGTAAGATATTATGTATTTTGATGATTATATTAGCAAATTGGTAGAAGTCCTTTATGGCATTGGTATCGAATTGAAATGACTTGATTAGTTTTATGTGTTAATTAGAAAAGATAATAGGATTTTTATTAAATAAGTTGTTATGTCAATATGTCAAGTAAGATTTAAGTATATAAATGCCTTGGTTGAAATACTGGAATTGGGTTGGTTATGTTTGAAATTTTGCAGGGGGTTGTATGTAAAAATAAGCAGAAATGTTGCCGAAATTTTTATAAAAAAAATGAATGAAGTCAATTAGTAAAATTTATATGAATTATTTGTAAATTGTTTGATATGTCATATAATGTCTCGTAACCCTGTTCCGACGACGGTTTGGGGTTAGGGGGTGTTACAGAAACTATAACTTATGCTATTGGAATGGCCTTAGATCAGGAAAGCAAGCACAGCCAAACATCCGAAGCAGACGATAGTCAGGTTTAAGTTTGTGAAGTGCTTTATAAGGACTAACTTGATGCAGAACAGGAGTAGGTAGTCTATTGGTCAAGTAAACAGCATGGGCAAAGGCATAAAATTAAAATTTCAAAGGCATACCAGACTGAGCTAGAAGAGACAAGCCCATATCAACTATTTGTCTGTGCTTTCTTTCAGCAACCCTATTCCGCTCTGAGGTGTAGGGACAAGTGACGTTGTGTTGTAGACTAAGTCGAGAGAGCTTCTTTGATAAGACACGATATTCTCCCCTCCAGTCAGTTTGTAGCATTTTAACAGAATGACCAAATTGGACTTTAACCATCTGATAAAAATTCAAAAAATACTGCACCACCTTAGACTTGTTTTTGAGAAAATAAATCCAAGCTTATCTGCTATACATGTCAACAAAAGAAACATAATAAGAGAAACCATTTGAAGTCATATGAGCTGGAAAGAGTACATTGTATGTAAAGAAGGAAAAAGTAGCTTGTGAGCCTTGCCTAACTGACAAGCTGTACATATTCGAGGCAAACTACTTTGTTTGAAAAAAAATTTACAAGATTTTAACACATGAGCAAATGCGGTATGGCAAGGATGGCCAAGCCTATTGTGCCACAAAGAAACAGATGAAATCTGAGCACTGTTCAGCAAAAATGAGCTAGGCTTCAAAGTAGAACTGGCAGTGTTGGGAGCAGACTTTGAAAACTAAAATCTGTATAAGCCCTTATGCATGTGGCCCTCTAGCAGAGTCATCCCTGTCTGAATGTCATTCACAAAACACATAAACGGATGAAATTTAAAATAGACACCATTATCTTTAGCAAACTGACCCACTGACATCAGATTCTTGCAAACTGTAGGAACATTTAAAACATTCTGAAGATGCGGGAGTCTGGAGCCAGCCAAGATAGTAGATGATCCTACATTAGCTATGGAAACAGACTCACCATTTCCCATAGTGACACGGCTTGTACCTGTGTAAGGAGAGGCATTTGTGAGATTGGACATTTCACGTGTAACATGATTCATTGCACCAGAATCAGGATACCAGGTCTGACCAGAGAGGAAGGGAGCAGGAGCTCGGGGAGGTGGTCGATGAGAAAACGAGCCACAACAATGAACCATGGATGAGCATGCGGTAGGAGAAGATGCAAAATCAGTATTGTGAACCTGATGATAGTTGACTGAAGGGTTTTGACTAACATCAGAAAAATTCTCATTAAACTTATGATAATAGGTCTGAACAACATGGCCGATCTTCCTACATAACTGACACTGTGGCCTAGAGTGAGACCAGCCCCGACCAGTACCTCGAGTTCTCCCACGAGACCAGCCTCGGCCTAACCCACTTTGCCCTTGCTTAGAAGTCTAAGAATAAGCAGGTTTCGAATCGTCTGTGCTATCTTGATGTTTAGTAACCAAATTTGCTTGCCAATGAACTTCTGCCAATAGAGCTAGTTGTCTTGCCTTACAGTCAATAAGCATATTTAGTGAGCAAGTCCAGAGATATTGGAGTTGCAGAAGCAAGGACTCGGATAGACTTATACTCAACAGAGAGTCCAGCCAAGGTAACACTGATTTGTTCTCTCTCAGTTACCAAACTACCAACTGCCGTTAAGCTATCACTGAGAGTCTTTACCTTGGCCAAATATTCTTTAATGGTGAGGTTAGCCTTCTTGATCGAGTACAAAGTATGACGCTACTGAAAATCTTGATACTAGATGTGGTACCAGACCTTCTTTCAATAGTGGTCCAGATATCAAAACTTGTCTTAGCTTTCATGAGATGAACTAAGACTTCATCAGTAACAGTCGACAGAAGCCAAGAAGTTAGAAATTTATCATGTTTCCTATGAACAAGAAAAGCGGGATTCTCAACAAGTTGACCATCAACCCCTGCAAGAAAAGGAGGGACAGAAACCATGCCCAGCACAAACCCTTCAAGACTATAGCCTTCAAGAATCAGCAAAAGTTGATGCTTCCACAACAAAAAATTATGCTCAGCAAGTTTGATCATATCATGTTTAGCAAAGTAATAAACTGTTGATGAACCACCACTGCCAAGGCCCTGCGAATGGACTGCTTCGCCAGTATTGGAAGAGTGACTTAGTGTATCAAACCCTGGTACTGCCTCAGTGGCCATGAACAGAGAAGAAAATAAGGAAAAAAAGCGTTATATCAAAAAAAAAGGGCTCTTGATACCATGTTAACAATTCAACAATAAAGAAGTAGTGAATTATTCTCAATTAATTTCTCAAACCAATGTCATGTATTTAATACACGTAAAACAACTACACCAACATTTGAAGAGGAAAAACATGCAGTTGCATGCAGTCGAGGACATCACCTACCACCTCCCAATCCTTATTCTGATAGAGGTTGCGAAGCATCCAACAGATGCCGAACAACACCACCCTAGAAATGAACAACTTTATTCCTTATCATTGTCTTTACTATCTATCTGCCTATGTTTATTTTTATTTATATCATGGAATAAATAATATGAATAAACTAATTTACTATTTGAAGTGCGTCTTTTTATAAGGATTTTCTTCTTCTTTTTTCTTTCTTTTATGCAAAGTGTGGACTTAAATTCAAATTTATTAAATTATTTTTTAAAGATATTAAAAAATCTAAAATTTCAAATTTTAAAACTCTGTTAACCAATTTCTTTTATTTGAAAATTCAGATCTGGAGTCCATTAATACGTTGCTAGTGAAAATTGCAACGGTTTGGCGCTTGGGCAGCGTTTTTATAGTGTTTTACCTTTTTTTTTTTACTTGGGCCTAAGCAATGGGTTTTGGGTTTGGCGTCCTAAAACCTGCCGAGAAAATGCACACATACCTCGTATATAATATATTTTAGGTTGTTTTTCGTGCAATACATGGATTGATTGTTTCAATTAATTAGAAGAGAATTTAATTTTAATTTAATACTGATGAATTATAATAACAGGACAAAGTCTAAACAACAAATGCAACAAGCACAATTTGAACCTAGGCCACACCTAGAGCGATGAACACCCTGAACCATCAAGCCATCATATGGGTTCAATTTAAATACTATTATTTTAGTACATATAATAAATAATAAAATATGTGGCCTGAATCTAATTAATAATATATGAAATATGTACGATATTAAAATTTTAAAAAATAGATTAAATTGTTTATCATTGTGTTTTCATCAATCTTGAGTCAAAATCGAGTTAACTTGTGACATCACCTCAATCAAATATATTATCAAATATATACAATTGATGGAGGTGATAAATCATACACAATAAAATTAAAATGAAAAAAAATTCAAAATAAAGCGTTAATAGTAAGTTAAATGTTTTACTACTATATAATTGATGCGGAATTGAATATCACCATATGCATATTTTTATTGATTTTTTTTAAATAGAAAGACTAAAGTATGTAGAATAATGTAACTTATTTTAATTACAAATAAATATTTTTGTAATTTTTTTAACTGCGTTAAGAATCGATTGATGGGTGATACCAACTCAATAAAAAACTTAATAGATAATAAAATGATTAAACGACTTCTTGCTGATAACTAAAAACAAAATAAAATCGAATCTAAACTTAAAGGGAATTCATTAATTAGAAGAAGAAAGCGGCTAGATAAAACAATTTTCTTTTTTAATCTCCAAACAATTAATTAAACATTAGTAGTGAAAAAAAATCCATGAAAATCAATAAAAAAGGGTTAAAGATAAGTATCCTTTAGCTTTTCAGTCATGAATCTTAACTGATTAATACCCAAATCTTTTTCCATGAATTGTTGTAAGTTTATAATAAATTTCTAAATAGGGTTTCGAAAGTTCAAAATTTTCTTCATTGCGGTGGCAGAATGTAATAGGAGCTCGTGGGCCTTCATACCAGAAATTTGAAAAATTATAATTAATTATGCTTTCAAAACTTTAAATTTTAATTTAAACTTATAAAAATTTGAAAAAGTCTTTTTAAAACTTCAATTAGAACTGTAAAATTTTTAAAATTTTAATTTATCTCTTCTGAATTTAATGATACGTTTCACTATTGCTTTTTTATTATTGTTATGCTAATTTATGGTTTTGTAAAGTTTTAATTTAATGATAAAATGGGAGTCTTAAAACTTTTGAAAGTTGCAAGACTAGACTTTTATCATTTACCGATTTGACTTAATTTTATTTTGGATTTAATTCAATTATGCGTTGTTTGTCTATATGAAATGAATGTATATAGTTTAGTAATTTGTCAAACATAGATGCAAATTTTGTAAGAGGTGGTGAACTCCCCACTAAGGAAGGACTTGTTGGGCTAAGTGTTGGAGATGTAACCAATTGATGTGAAAGGAAAGGAGTTGAAGTTTTAGAGTTTGATTGGCAAATTGCCGACTAAATTGAAGAAGGGAAAAAAAGAAGTGTAGAAATTGAAAAGATTGATCCCAATTTGGTTTTTTTATTCTTTACTTTTAAATCACAATCATTTCCAAATGGATATTATATATAGTTAGATCAATTTTCATATTTTTTTTTACAACTTCTATGATGGTGATTTTATCGTTTTACCAAATTCCATGCTTATTGATTTTGCAACGCGAGAAAAATTTATGTTATCATCTTTTTCACCATATCATTTATGGTCATTTTTTTAAAATTTTTAATGGTAATTGAATAAGTTTGTTTTTTTCATTTTATTGACACATAGTTTTGATAACTTTTTTTTACCTTGAATCTTGAATTCAGAACTTTAAATTTTAAACCCTGAATCTCGAACCCCAAACTTAAAATTTCTCATTAGCTTTGATGATATTTTTGCTCGATGTTAATTTTAAAAACTTAAAAATAGGTTAAAATGAAATAAAATTCTTTGAACTTCGTTTTTTAGCAACACGGATTCAAATATATTTGAATGTATTTTTTTTATTTGAAGGTCGAGAAAAAATTATACTTAGAGTAATTCTTATATAAGAAAAAACAATTACTAATTCTTACATTTTTATACAAAAATAAAAGCATACAATACACAATGTTAAACTTAAGATCTAATTTAAGGAATAATAGTTTCATAGCTACATAAAACCAATATTAATTCAGGTATAAAAAAATATACAAATATAAAATCTTTTAAATATGATTATATCATATACAAATGAACAAGGGTAAAATGATGTTTGAACCGTTAAACAAAAGAATTTGCGGAGGAAAAGCAAAGGGTTTTTTTTTTTTTTTCTCTCTGTAAAATTTAACCAAAAAGCATGCTAATATGACCATTCATTGTCTTCTTCAAAATCAACAATGTCTTTAATCCAGGGATTGGTTCAGAAGTTGAAGTTCATTGCCATCTAGAAATTCAACATGACTGACTTGAATCATAAGAACATTCAGAGACGGTAGAATTGACTTTAATCTACTCCCCACAACTTAAGCAATACCAATATTTGAATACAAACCATAACTCGGTCCATTTATGCTATCTTTAATAGGTTTATATTCGAATTTATTTTACTTCAAAATAAAATAATAATAGTAATATTCCCAATTTTAGTGCCAGTTTGAGTTTGAAAACAACCTTTTAATCCATATATTCATAACAAATGACAAAAGAATGTGAGCTAGCACAACCCCAATAATTGACATTGGACATATGTGTTCATCCTCTGCAGTTTTGTGGTTGGATGTTAATTAAAGACTCCCACTTTCCTCTCAACATTCTCTTTTAAGTTCCATAAATCAAGTTTTGTCTTTATTTTGGAGCATTGATCATTGATGTGGTGGCCACCTCATTTTAAGCATTGCCTAATGGTTACAATAAATGCTCATACAGCAGACTTCTACTCTATCCGTCTAATTCTGAGTAAAAACGTAACATATATACACAAGGGTAGTGCCAACGTTACTCTTTACCTATTGGATGCCATTTAGTACTTCCTTAGCTTCGCCTGATGATGCCTAAAATATTCTTGCCATTTCTAGTTAAACTGAACCGTAAAGTGTCCTTGGCAAAAAGTTTTGCTTCTTGCTTGTGGACCAAGTATTTATTCCAAAGGATGTAGGGGACCATGGTTATTGCTAAAGAGGGGCAGGGGTCCTAGGGAATAGTGGACTACTATCTTTTGATGACAAGACGGTATCAAAGATACTAAATCCAAGCTTTGCTCAAAGCACTTGTTAGGATGTTTATATGGATGGAACAAAGCATGCGCATATTCACGATTATATTTTCATAATTGCTCGCTAATCAAATATGACTTACAATATATCTCGCAATCCATATGGTATTAACCCAACTTCAGAAAATTACCCAACAAAAAAACAAACGATGGTCATTATCTTGAGAGTGATGTGGCTAATAAACCATGAGATTTATATAATTTCCTTTATGGAAATGGAAAAATACTTGTATATGGTCAAATTGTTACTGATCATTATCAGGAGATTCCCAACTTTATTTTGTCGCAATCTTCCTTGATATATCCAAATGCAAATCTTCACGGGTGTCCTTAAAATCCAGAAAATAAAAATAAAAATAAAGAGCTTGTTTGCGCTGTCCTTTAGTTTACTACCTTTTCAGTTATTTGAACCTCACAATAATGTCTTACATTCACTTTTTTTTCCTGGCATCAATACCACAGTCCTATAATTAATTGGACCAATTTTTTCACTGTCCTGAATCTTGTGGAAGGAGATAAGAAAGAAGAAAACGAATGAAATTTATTATGTTTTCTAGATTTTTTTATTTTTGATGTTCGAACATTGGTACAGCTAAATCCTTTAAAAAAATTGAAAATTTAAAGCAAATAAACAAACATAAAGAAAAAGTCGGTTTTTTTTTTATGTGTTCTTACAGGCATAAATCAACAACGAGAATTCAACCTTATCTTCATCTTTGTGCACCCACTTCTCCTCCAACCAAAGCCGGCTATCCAATCCACTTCTTGTCCTAAACATGAAAACGGCTGAACCGGCGGTAGGATTGAAGAACCAGTCATGCACATCCCACATCAAATCAACCAGCAATCCATCAACAAATATCGTCTGGTTTCCTCTAAAATTCCATTGCAGTCTCTTGACCCGAATCACCGTCTTGTTATCGATACAAACCGACAGAACCGGATGCTTTAGGTCTCCGTGTTCTCCGCTACATCTTATCAAAATATCATGTGAAATGCCTGTATCACAAAACTGAGCCTTGGTGGAATAAAGGGTATTGCCTGAACAATGTTCTTGTCGAGAAACTAGGGAGGATTTTGCTACTGGGATTGTGCTTGTGAACCTCTTGTTGATTTCTTCTTCGGCCGTATCACCTAAAATGAGGCCTATCTCTGAATCAACCGTGACTATGACATAGAACCCATTAACCGGTTCAGGCCCTGCATTATACTTAGCGGCTGAAAGATCCCAAAAGATTTCTATATTTGAATGGTCGGATTCGATCGCTTTGCTGCCTTTCATTTTCCTGAAAAACCTCAAATTGGTGTTGAGCTTGAAACAGGGCCAAGGGTCGTGGTTGAAGTTGATGCTTAGGCCTTGACCCGTTTGATTCTTGCACCAACTGACTTTGATCAAGTACTGCTTATTCTGGGATGATAGAAAGACTTTGTAAGTGGCGGCGACTGCGTTCTGGACTGAAGGGACAAGGCTTGGAGTGATACAAGCATTGGTTGAATAGCTAGAACATGAAGGATGAGAAACATTTACTGCGGTTTCGTTGAAACAAGATATGATGTTTCTCATGCTGCCGCTTAATAATACAGTATTAAAGATTGATATATCAAATCAAAAGCTTGTTTCTTCTTGGGGATTGATGAGAGAGAAAGCAAGATCCGAAGGTTTGGAGAGATGGGTCTTTCTCTTTTGGCTTGTCCTAAGCAAATATGAAAATGTTAGAAAAGTGGACAAGGTTGGTACTTTTTTGAACTGTCTCTCCCTGCTTTCGATTTTTCTAAAGAAGAAGTTTATGTCAATGGAAATACAAAATAACAGGAAGACAGGCAACAGCAGGGAATTCAGGTTATCTGACAAATCTGTAATAAATATGAATCTACTGTATGGCACGAATGCAAGTAAAGAAAAATAATTACAACACAATCCGATATGAAATAATAATTTAAATATAAAATTTTCTATAAAACAATTATTAAAAATTATGTAAATATAATATTTTAAATACAATTATAACCCTTTAAAAAAATAAGAACATGACATGAGTCGAATCGAGTTTTAGCTGATTTTGTGACATGATCATGGATGCTTTTAATTCCTTAACTATGCTTTTTGTTAATATATATATATATATAAAATCTGCAATCCCATTTATGTAACATGAGAAACTCGATATATATATATAAAAGTACTTTTATTAATTAAATAAAAATCTAAATTGAGTTCAAACTTGATTGAAGTTGAACAGATATAATTTTGAAGGCAGAATTTTAGTTGATAAATAAATAAGTGGGCTGTGGGATAATTGTGAGAGTGAATATTTGACCCCACAAAATGAATTTATAGCCTCTACTACACCCACCAACTACTGCTGCTTGTAACACATCCATGATCAAAAGCAACTAAAACTTTTTCTTCTAATTTCCCTCTTAATTATTTGAATGTATTTTGCCCATTTTTATTTAGTTTCGTGGTCTGATCAACTAAAGATTTTTTAGTTTCTTATTAAGTCTTAACTTGATAGCTTATTTTATTATTTGCAACTATCATTTTTATATTAATATTTTTCAACTCTTTTTAAGAGAATTATTTTATCGTTTGCTTAAGAGGTAGAGTTTGGAGAAAAAATTATATGATCATTGGTTAAACGTCATACAGGAATTCGGTTTAATCTAATTAAATCATGATTTCATTTTTCAAAAAAATTAATTCCAATTTAATATTTACTTCATGACTTTTTTATACTAAAAAACCCTATTAATTACTATAATTTCTGATCCTCATAACATTTTATGATCGTTTGTTTCATCGGTCCGTTATATCATCATTCACTTACAATAATCCATGCTCATTAATTGGGCACTTAATTTATTATGTTTTCATTTTATTTTTTTTTGGTTTAATCTTCCAGTTTTGAGAGATACAGTTCAAGGCATAACTTTAATCTTCGTTTGGCTTCTAGAACAGTATAAATCCAAACCATTTTATATATATATATATATTTATTATTTGCTACATGAAGCAATTGTTAAGCTAAAGCTGTAATTTTCACGTAAAACGCAAAGCACTGAGTACCTAATTCACAAATTTAACAAACGTAAGAGCACCAAAGCAGAAAAAGAAAAAAGGAGCAATGGAATCCACATTAATAAGTGAAAATGGAACAAATGATCGGTCCAATTAGTATTCATTTTTCACAATCATCAACATCTAGGGTTAATTGAAATTACTGCTTACAGTTTTTTCTCTTTAAAAAAGAGTGTTAATATTTCCCATATTTTCCTTGATGAATTTTTACGTAATCTCTTATTAATTTCAACCTATAATCCGACAAAATATTGAACCAATCAAAACTGAAATATATGATAACTTCAACCGGACCATTTAATCACAAATCGGTAGTTGTTGTAAGCAATGTTTACAGAATCGCTGTCCTTTGTTTCGAATGTCCAGAGTTGACTATTGTTAGAATGTTAGTTTGAGACAGCTCCAGCACATGAATATTAATAGAGGAGCTACCTAGATTCTAAAATTTACTGATTGCATGCATGGTTAGAAAACTTGGAAGAAATTACAAAACACACCTGGTTAAAATGCCACCTCATTTGTTAAATATATACTATATGGTAGCTTCTTGGCAGTACATATTTCCTTGTTGATGGAAATAAAATAAAATAAAGTATTGAGCAATGACATATGCCCATTTCTTGCCTACTTTGTGAAAAGATTTATCTACTTGCTCACGTTTCCTACATGTTCTTGTACCAAAATCCACATTCTTATACATCCCCAGATTTTCATATGTATACACTCAATGTTGCAAATCTTCTTTCATCTCACCTACATATATACATGTATTGAGTACATAAATTCATATCCAACACACACTTACAAATCCAAATAACATAAATTATAATGCATTTTAAGTGAAGAAATTCATTCCAAAAAATAAGATGCAATACAGACATTATATATATAGCTAGTTATTGACCAAAAGTAACTTTAATAATTAGGTATAAGTTTCATGTTTTATGTACAATTTCTGCCATATATAAATGATAATGCTGAACGTGTTAAGCGGGATCTCAATTCGTAATCATCCTTAGTTCAATGGTGGGGAAGTGTTGTCGAAGATATTGTTGTACATTTTAAGCCCACAAAAATGTTAAAATAAGTTTTACATAAGATTGCAAAAAGTCGTTATTACATGCTTGTATATAAAGCGAAATTATACTTACTGTCATATCCATCGAAATCCTTCAAATCTCCCCTCCATATCTCATTATGGCTGTCCCTTTTCCTTTAAAATGATTTTATATTTGCTAGATTTCGACTTCCCATTAGGTAAATCATCAGATAAATACGAGTCATTCAGTTAAATTATTATGCATAATGAATGTTGCAACATCATTGTAAATTTACAGTGATCAATGGTATAGACAACTGGATAAGAACTTTGCACATAATGAAATTATTTTGAAAGAGAGTGCGGGAGGAAGTGAGACTACATAGAAAGATTCAACAAAAAAATCCCATTTTTAATGGCTATGGATCATAAATGAGGCGATGGAAACAAGTATGATAGCGAGACAAAGAAGCTTTTCATTCAATGTATGCGTGAGAGTCAAATGTGTGCACGGCTTTGCCTAAACACAAATTCAAGGGATTAAAAGGACCTTCAAATGCGAGATGATTCATCATCCACTTAACCCTTAAGGTAACTTTCTTTGTATTTTTTCCCTTATTGAGTTCTGCTTGTCGCAATATGTATCAACTTATGCAGTTAGGTAGCACAAGTATATAATTCATTACTGACATGTGGTTAAAGTCCTTTACTTTTGCAACTATCATTATAATGGGCAAAACCCTTTCTGTTTCTTTCCTCCGCCCCCAAGCTCTACCAGCCTACTAGACAATGACGCAAGGAAATAAACACAAACACGACATGAATTGTCCAGTCTAGTACCAGGTAAGCCATTGCTTTTGTATGCCTGTCTAGCACTTAAGGTGAACCAGCAAGAAAGATCGTCTCAACTGGCTCTCTCTATATCCTATTCATTTTTTTGTTTAAACATCTACGATCATGTATATTTCCCTAAACACTAGCTTATTAAGGCGGTGAAACGTTAAAAGGTTATAACTGATTCTCAAAAACCACCCCAAGGCTTTCTTTTTTTTTTTTTGTCTCATTTCTCAAATTCAACCACATTGATTGACATAAAATGACACGAGGTTAGACCCTGTTCTTCATTTTAGAAAATAATCAGCCACAGCAACCAGCAGATAAATCAGGGAACTGAATCCCATGTGCTACAAAAGACAACATATCCAGAAGTGAACTCTCACAATGAATTACATCCAATACTTTCCTCTAATTGTTTTTCACGGTTTTACCTATCCTCCATGATAGGGTTTCTAAAAAGTTTTTAATATCTCAAGCTCAATGCTACTTAGTGATTCTAACAAATTGTTAGTCAATAATCATTTTTAAAGTTATCAAGTTTTAAGCCGAAAATGGATTTTGAATGTGTGAAAGCCTTCTCTTTTGACCTACCACCAAGGAAAAGCAGGTGAATTACATCTATCAACCCCCCTCCCCCCCAAAAAAAGAGAAAATACTACATCCAGATTTATCATCTATCATCTTACAATGCAATCTGCCATAACTAATACTGGAAGCACAAAAACAAGCACAGCTATCAAAACTTACCTAACAATCACCAATACTTATTTGATAGAAACTCCATGTACAGCATTCCTAACTAGCAACATTGAAACATATTAAGAAAAACAGTATGAACGACCAAAAGGGTATCCTGACCTCTTTTCTTTGTAATGCTAATCATATTAATGAAAATTTCAATTTTTAGCTACATCATATTCCCTCAAGGACAAACCTTAAATGCCTAGGCAATGAAAATTGGGATGTCAAGAAATTTGCAAGGAATCTTTCACGATGTAGTCAAATTACCAGACCACAATCACAAGAATCGTGTATAAGGTAATACTGAGCATGTATGTAGCAGCAATAAAATGATAAATAGATCAACAATATTGGGCTGAAGAGAAGAATTCAAATGTAATTTGGATTCAATATCACTACACCAAAGGTAAATAATTTACTATAAGATTTTGAAAAAGAAAAAAAAAACAACCGGATGAAAAGGTGATTCCAGAAACAATTCTATTTAGATTCAAACAACTAGAAGACAACTTAGTATTTGCTCTATTACACTGTTTAGATGCAGTCATGATTTACAATCAAGGAGAATTCCTTTTAGGCCCAAGGTTGAGCAACTTACAAAATAAAAAGACTAAGTATTGGAATAACTCAGAATTTTTTTAAACCCCCCACATAGGATTAAAATTTCCCAAATGCAAAATACAAGTTTTTTAGTGCCTCATGACCTTTTATTGTTCCATGGTCAACTCAAACTTCCAAACAAATGACTAAGCTTTAAAATCAAGTATACCATCCTCATTTCACAAAGACAAACATCTATATTACAGCATTTGCCAACTTTAAGCCAATAAAAATAAAAATTCTTAAAATATGAGGACAATAATGTCGGCAACACCAACATTTATTTCATTTTTATAGATCAATTTGAAGCACTATCCACTACTCATCAACATAAACATTACAAGAAGGTCAAAATTGGATGCCATGATGGATTTATTTTGTATTCAGATGATTAGTAGTACACTAGTACTTTAAGCAAAGAAACCATCCATTGAATGTAAATTAAAATCATTAAAAACTGAGAAGATTACAAGAGTCACTTACACCCACCAACTAATTAAATGTAGGTCAATAAAACACATTCAGCCAATTGATTCCCTGAAAAGCTGAGTTCTGAATTATAGAATGAAGTAAGCATCACTGCCACTCTGAAAGAAGTAAACTCAACCTCTACAAGCGCTTGCTACTAGATGGGACTGATATAGTTAGCAAATCGACCTGTCATCCGCAAAAAGAAATATCATAGATAAAAGTCGTGCATATTTATACACATAACAAAGAATGAGTTCATTACCTGCCAAGTGATTTGAAAATGATGACAATATCTATTAACCAGACAGTAAAAGCATACATTATCCCACATTTTACCTTTATGCTTCTAAGAAATGCTGGTTGTCTACCTATGACAACAGATACCAGACAGAAAATTTCCATTTCCCTCACCACATTAGCAACTTTAGGAGTGAAATGTCCCCCAATTACACCGAAAGTACTGAATAAACTGATTAAGGATCTTCCACTAAAACAATAATTATACACAAAGTCCAAAGAACAAATTCTTGAATGCACTGCCCTCATTGCTTCTAAAGTGCTAATAAGCTGAGCTTTGAATATGACCCATTGGTTAAATTTAACAGGGTTCCCAACGAGGATAACTGTTGGCGACTGCTGAGTGGCTTAAAGGTACATAAGCATGTAAGCAAAAACTGCTACCTAGAGCTAAACTCTAGTTGAAATTGTGGGATTTTCAGCAAGTACTAGCTCCATAGAATGAGGAATGAACAGCGGTTGAACCAGATATCAAAGCTTGAAGTTTTTGGATTAAAATATCTAATCAAATCATGATCTCTGAGCAAGCACGATGCGTAAAAACAGAGTGCCTAAACCGAAAATTGTAAGAAAAACAAAAACTGGAAATACCTTCAGCACAACTATTAGCATCGGAAGGAAGCTTGGAAACAAGGCAAGCCGATGCAACCGCACTGTGAAGTGGTTGAAGAGTGCTGAGTTCTCGTCGAACGAACCTTAAAGAGATAACTCAAAAGAAACCAAAATTAAACAACGAGCACGTAAAGAAAAACCCATCATTCTAGTAGCAAAGAAGCATAAAGGGAATAAAAAAAAGTACCGAGAAAGAGAGGGAGGAGAAATCCGGGTCTGATGAAGACTGAAATTGGATCGAAGTGAAGAACTTGGAGCTGAAAATGGGATTTTGGTTCTTGCTTTTGTCGATGTTGTTGCTGTTCGGAGAATTGGACGAAGAAAAGAAGATCTCGATGCAATTGTAGCTGCCATTTCTTTGTTGTTTGGAACCCAGATAACAGTGAAAAGCCTCCGCAAACCCCTGCCTCCTAGTAAACCACTAAACCAACCACTAAACCAGTGAATTTGGTCGTCTCTTTTTCTGGCTCATGTGGCTAGGTTTAACCCACTGGATCTTAAAGTCCACCAAAGCAAGCCCATTTGCTTCTCACATAATAATTTTCCAGACTCCATACATAAGCGAAATAAATTCTTGTATTATGCCAAAAAGTTGATTTAATTGATTTTTTTTATTTTTTATGTTTATTTTATGATTTATGTTTAATTTGTTAATTTTTTTAACATTATTATTTTTAAAGTTGTACTGGTGTCTTCAACAATTCCATTAAAATCACGAAAAGAAGAGGAAAAGAAATGGATAAATCGTTTTAAAAGAGGATCCATCCATAGTGTCCATATGCATGTTAAAATAAAATTTTCCATTCAAACTCAAAAGGTCAAAGGAATCGTTCAACGGAGGACTAATACTCATGCACAAGCTTAAGGTTGATTGTTAGTCTTGGTATGGTTTGCATGACAATCAACACCAAGCTCTCGTGGCTTTTAGATTTATTAATCTTTTTCGTCAAGGGCGAAGTTAGAATGGGCAAAACTATTACATAAGTTATTATATTAGAAGTTAGATTGTATTTTGACTTTTTTTTATTTAAAAAAGAGCAAATTAATCATTGTTTGTAAGATTAAAAAGCAATGTGGCCTTTTATGTTAAAATTTTCCTTTATTTTTACTACTAAAATTGGATGCGGCTAACATAATAATTAGATAGTTGCACGTGGTGTGCCATGTATACTTTATTTTGATATACAAAAACCAGTTTTTAATCATAGAAATGAATGAAAATTTTATCAAAATGACTAGTTTATTCTTTGATATATTACATAGGGATAAATTTGTCTATTTGTTGAGTATAAAAGGCAAAATGCTATCTGATTCCTAGTTAAGGACTTTCACGGTACATTTATCACCATAAACTTTTTATGGAGGAATCGAGATTGAATTATAAAATTTTGGGGGGCTAAAATAATATTTATGAAAAATTTAAAGTTTAAAAAGTATAAACTAATTCGAATAGACTACATTATCCATTGGTAGATAAAAATGCTTATTAAATATTTAATCCAATTAATTATTCCCGTCTAGTCTAATCAGCTACTTGGAAATCTGGAATTTTATAGCAGCAGCTAACTAACGGATTTTGCAAAATGGGTTTTGTTTATATTTTAATTAACAAGGTGATTTTGACATGCTTTCGCTTTGTTCTTTACCTAAATTTTCACATTAATGCATTGCCTAGTAAAACTGCAAGGACCCTTGAGACAGAGAAGGAGAGAGAAAATGCATAGAAGGGTCAAATTTCCGACGATTTCTAGACGATAATATCCCTTCCCTTCCGGAACGAGTAATCTAAAATATACAAAGCTTAATACAAAATTAAATTTAATGTTGGTTAAAAAAACAAATTGTTCAATCCATGCCTTGATGGCGTTTGATATGGATTTTAGTCATTATGATAAATAGAAATTACAAAGATATATATATTTTCAACATGTATTTAAATACGAAGGAAGTCAAGAGTTTAAAATATAATTTTATTATTCTAATAATTTTTTAAAATACTAACTAAATCATTCATTTTATGGTCACCTTTTAAATTACAAAGTAGAGTAATTGTGGTATGAATGTGGAAAACGGATGCCACATTGCGACGTACGGTTTTTGGTTTGCCGTCGTTTGGTATCTCTTCCCCCCTCCCTTCGTTGAAGATAATCCCATGATGATGATGGTTAGGGATTTTATGGATGTTGATAACGAAACCTGGAATATGTGACCTTACTTCGCTCACGCTTTAACCATGACCAGTGTAAAAAAGTCATTGTTAAGATTCCAATAAGATTACCTTCGGCTCAACATAAACTGATCTGGGGCATTTCCTCCACCATGCCACTTTCAACGGTTCTGTATGGGTATCAACTCTTCTTTTCTCGTTTCCTATTTCTTGTTTAAGTGGCTCTACCCACACTGGCACTTTTCTTTCTTTCTTTCTTTTCTTGTCGCCTTTTTGTAATTTCACTCGTTTTAAACACACGGTGGGATAACATTGTGGCCCCTTTTCCAATTTTTGATTCGTTCATTTTTCCATATGTCTTGTTAGCATATTTATTTTTGAAGGCATTTATGGCAACTAAATTATGCCATAAATGAAAGGCAAGGGTTCTTGCACAATGGTTTATACATCATTGCTGTGGTTTGTCGTTCCGGCAAAGGTTTACTTTGTTGATAGTTTATATAAGATGGTTGTTGCTACTTCAGTGGAGGTCAGTATGGGCGGCTAGAGAAGCCTGTTTTTTCTGGGTTCGAGATGGAGACAGACAGACGGCATGTTATCTTCGAACCCAATTGCAAGAATTTGATCTTCCCGTTTAAGCTCGATTGGTCAATTGGAATGGTCTGGCAATTCAACATGATATTCCAACCTTTTGTTTTCTTTTTCTAATGCTTCTTTTCTCCTTTCTTATAAAGAAAGCTAACCGAGTGGCTTATTGGATTACTAAATGGACGTGTGTAAGATATTGAGCTCATGATTGGGTGGTTAATCCACCCCCATTATTTATATATTCCCTGTTGTTACTGTTACTCTTTGGCTTTTTTAGCCCTTTTATGAAAGGGAAAAAAAATCAGTTATCCCATTATTGAATATTTGAAATTAAGGACAGACTATTCATAAAAAGGAGTAAAAAATTTTATATGGTTAACAATAGAAAGGATAATCTTTCTTCTAAAACTAAAAATTCGACTTTATGGAATGAAAGCGAACAAAAAAGATCACACAAAAGAAGCTTTCAAGTGAAAAGGACACCATTTCTATTTACAAAACAAGACGCGAGAAACGTCTCTCAGGCTAAGGCCGTAAATCCAGTGACGAGTTTTAGTCTCATTGGTTACGTACGTGGCAAAACCACTCTTTCTATCCAATCATTACTCGCCACGTATGCAACAAGCTGCCAAGGAACTTGCCACGTCACTAAAGCACCGTTGGTATCCATTTCATTCTCTTGATTTTCATTTTCCTTTTTTCTTTTTCATTATTTCGTAGGTATAAATACAAAAATACTACTATTAAATACCGAAAGATAATCGGTCATGCTTTAGCTTCTTCTTTTTTTTCCCCCTTTGGCGTGTCTCTTTCTTTCTCTCTCCTCTACTTACTATTCATTTTTCTCTCTTGAGTTTTCTCGAAAAATTTTGGCAAAAGCCTTGTGAGATGTGAAAGGAAAGGGAAGTCTGGGTGTTGTTTTGTCTGACTTCAAAAATGGCTTCTTTGTACTGCAATAATCAGGTAAGAGATTCTTGTTTTACCAACGCACGCCATGGGAGATCATGTTCCAAAGCTCAAGCTTGTCTCGAAAAGATTCTTCATTTAATTTCAAGCATCCCACCACCATGTGAAATTAACCCAAACCCTTTCAAGAAGAGAGGGTTCGATATTGATTTAAACTTGAGATTAGGCTCTTTTGTCGACGATGATGACGAGAGCGAAGAAAAATCCGATTGTTTTGCTGAGAATAGTTTCAATGAAGAGAAAACAGGTACAGGTGAAGCTACAGCGACGGATGTTTCTTCCGATGTTACAGATATTCAAAAAAGCGAAGAGTTTAAGAGCGGCACTGAGGGTGAAGTTAAAGCTTCGGCGGCGTTTTTTCATGATTCATTGGATTTGCTAATAGAAGCGGCAGAGATGATCTCAGCCAGGGATATTTACCTGAATGAAAAGAAAAAGGAAGTCGAAGAGGTTGAAAAGAGTGGCGTCGGCGACGGTAGGGAGTCAATGGAAAGGGTTAAGGACTACTCGGTTAACGTTGTGGAAGAAGGGTTGGAGGAATTTGAGGATATAGCGTCGCCGGTGGTTCGATCAAAGAGAGGGCGGAGTCAGGTTTTGCCACTCAGGTTTAGAGACTCGGTTTTGGAGCCATGGAAGAAGCGACCACAGAGATCAACAGCGACAACAGCTGCAGTAGCGGTTTCGAAGAAGAAACGAAACTGGAGGTAAAAAAAAAAAACACTAAAAGTGAAATTTCTTTTTACTGTTTACGTGCTAGAACTTTTAAAAGGGCTTTTTTATGAGAGTTACTGAGAAGTACCAAAAATAGCGGGCATTTGGTAAAATGAGAGGGACCGGGAGACACTATGGTCTGGTGTTTATGTAAATTGTCGACAGTAAATTAAGAATGTTAAAGTTTGGTTACCGCTTTATTATTATTAATTTAGTAATATTAATTGGTTACAACACATTAACTTTAGAATCCAAGAATATTGCCATTTTGAAAATGAAATTTATTCAAATTAAATATAACCAGGATGAAGGTAGTAGCTAATGTGAAAATTAATGGCAATTTTAATTAAAATATACTAAAATAGAAGGCAACTATAAAGTCAGATTAGAGCTTCTGGTTAGGAAACAGTTTGACATATTCAAAATTAGGCCCCAGATTTAGAGAGACCAAACTATTTTTTAGTGCATTCTCTTTTTTTTCCCGAATGCGTCTTTCATAATACCTTGGTTTACACAAACAACCATATTTTTTTTTTGGTTAAGGCAGTCAGGTCAAACAACTTTTTATTTTTAATTGTTGATCACTGTAATAAAAAAAAACATGCAAAATTGAGAACATGTTAACAGTACTTGTTTGGATGCTAAAGCTTGGGAAGTAATTGGTTACTGCTTTACGCGTAAAATGTTCATTGTTTTCAAATATCAAGATTTAGTCTGCGAAAGGTCAAAGGCGCTGAAGATAAAATGGAGGTAACAATCTAAATGCCCAGAATTCAAACGGCGTCGTAGTAAGCTCAACCCAGCATGGTGATTCCGTCTGTCCAGACGATTTGGTTGACCTTGTTCATTATAAGAGCTAACCTTAATTGAAAGATAAACATCATCATACCTAATTCATCTTAACACTTAGCGTTTATTCTTATTACCTTAACATTTTGTAGCATTATCATATAATATGTATGATAGGCATCCTATAAAACTTCCCTTCAACCTCAAAAGAGTATATTGCAATCACACACACAAAAAAAAAAAGAAGCAAACTTTGCACTTGTTTAATTATGCCATTCAACTTTGACTTATCCAGGGCCAAAAGTCAGCACAATTTTTTAGGGGCCAAATGAAATTTTATTTTTTTATAGTCTATATCTTTATAATTTTTAAATGATTAAATTAAATTTTTATAATTTTAAGGGGTCAAAATGTAATTTTATCTTTACTAATTTAAAATTTTAAAATTCTTAAAGAGCTTAGATAGCAATTTTTCATTTTAGGAGGGCCGGGCTCATCCATCAATCTTTTATCATCTTGAGTTAACATATTCATAGATACTTATAACAATTAACTATCGAATGCGAGATTTTTTTTTCTTTTACCAAAACATATCATTAACATGTTAACTTTAAAAAAAAATTGATATATTAATGAATAATCAACCAATTGAGCCTACCCACATTAACTTTTTTCTTTTTTTTTTAAATTTTAATTAAACTTATTAAATGGCCAAACTACTTAATTAAATCAGAAAACTTGTTTGGAAGTTAAAAAAGTCTAGATCAAAATATTAGACATAAAAAAATAAATTTGGATGAAAAATTAGACTTATTTAAAATATGAATTAAGCTTGAATTTAATATTTAAAGCTCAAGTCCCACCCAATCTGACTAACTTTTAGGTTTATAATTTTTCATTTATTTTACATAATAGGTAATTTATATCAAGAAAATTATATGTACTATATGTAAACATAAAATACATATTAAGCTGTTTATATTTAATTTAAAATATACATATGATAGTATAAAATTAATAAATATTATATACAAATAATTATATTTCAAAAATAAAAAAATGAACAAGTTTAAACAAACTTTTTGTTAGTCATTTATAAATATAAATAAATTTAGATAAAATTTGAGCATATTAGCACTAAACACTATTCATAAATCCGACCCAAACCTAATGTGACTTAACTTACGAGCATCATTTAACTTTTAATACAACTTTATTTGTGAATAACATTCATATTTCATCTTTGACTGTATGTGGTCATTTCATATTTAATATGGTATATATGTGCACTATTATTTAGATTTTTGGTTAAGTTAATATCATGAGTCAATCATGTACTAATTAAATTGATAATTTATTAAAAAATATGTTTTTATGAAAGTAAATTATACTATTAGGAAAGTGTCTTTTATTTTCTATTTTAATATAAAACTAACAGATTGAAAGATTTGAACTTAGACATTATAGTTTTTGAACTTTAAAATTTTCAAATTTTATATTAACTTTTACTATAAATATTTTTACATAATTTTTTCACCAATATATATTATTCACATATAATTGTATCTCTATTATATAAATTTAGATGTTTCCATAGAAAATTATGAATACTTAATTATCAATAAATAAAATTTGAGCATTTAATGTAAAATATATCATATTAGCAAAAAAATCTATTTGTCGGTAAGGTGTACATTAATCAAGATTTTCATCAATACTAGAATTATTCCCTTGCATACAATGATTCCAAGAATAAATGGATGGGGATGACTGCATCTTCACTTTCCTCTAGTCAGATCGACACTCAAACTATTCCTCGGTCACCTTCTCCGAATCATGTCCTCAAAATCAACTATGACGTCTCCTATTTCAACCATTACAAGTCTGTAGGAATTGTCCCCGTCGCCTAAGACTCTGAAAAAGTGGATGTCGATGGAATCAATGCACAAGTATGCTCTACGATTGCATTCCCTTGCTATTAGACTTGATTCATCCCCCATCCAACGATACGGATGTAAAACTCAAAGTTGCTTGTGAAGCTAATTCTGTAATTTCTAACATCTTGGCCTTTGTTTTTAAGGTTCATGATGTAGATTTAGCAATAGAGATGTCGACTGGGTCGCAAAGATACGGATTCTAAATATACTTATAATGTTTTAGTCTCACTTTTCATTTCCAATAAATGTAGTAAAAATTATTAATTATAAAATAAAATTGATATAATTTGGTAAATTAAAAGTAGAAAATATCCAAACTTTACATTAATTACAAAAATTAAACATGCATTATTTAATAAATTAAAAAAACAAATGCATAAAAGCAATCCATAACAATTAAATTAAAATTAGTTAAAACACTGAAAAATAATAGTTAAAACAGAAAAAACAAAAAACTGTTTTAAATACTCACCACGTGTCTATCAAGGATCAAAATACATGTCGACTGTCCAATAAATTGTTTTAAATACCTACTACGTGCCAATCAAGGAACTAAATACATGTCATCTTTTAATAAATGGTATAGATTTAATATACATTATAAATATTACTAATGCATACTTTATTTACAAAAAATCAAAAAAATATTTTATAAATAAGATATTACTTTTTATAACTTAACAATTTCGTTTTGGGTTTAGATTCCTTTTTTACTTTCTCTATCTTACTTGGTGCACAGTGAAATCTGCTTGCAAGAGGTCTAGGGACACCTTGACTCCTTTCAAATCCTCTATTACAAATAATACCTGAATTTTTTTAAGAAAATAAATTATTAAATAAACTTAATTCAACTTATAAAGGAAAAAAAATTAATCGTACCTGTCCAAAAACATTTCTGAATATTGTACATTGATTCACCTGTTTTAGAAAAAAAAATTTAAAAACAACAATAATAATATTTTATGAAAAAAATAATTTTATTCACTTGCTTGAAAAAAACAAGAAAACAAGTTTTATAAGCAGAAATTATAAATTTTTACAAACAAATTAAGTTAATTTTTTATATAAATATTATTTATCTCAAATTTTTATAAACAAAAATTATTATTTTCACGAATAAATTATTTTAATTTTTTATTATATAATTATTATTTACCTCTCAATATTGCTGATATTGATGTTCCAAAATACGCTGTCCTAGTTCGGAGATTATATATCAACTCCCTTGAAACTTTAATTGGCCGATAACTAGTTTCATGATCAGCAAACACCTACAAAAACAAATAATATATAATAAAAATTATATAAATATATTTTAAATAAATATATTTTAAAATTTAATTAAATATAAATATATTTATATTAAATACAAAAATAAAATATATTTTTTACCTCATTTACTTGAAAGTATGTTCCATTCAGTGGAAAGCTACCTTTGTTAGCTACTCGATATGGTATCTAAAAATTTAAACCATAATTATGTAAGATTTTAAACTTAATATTTATTATTATTTTCATATTTTGAGATTTAATCTGTAAAAAATACATATATTTTAAGAATTAATTGAAATAAATTTAAGTCGATATGGTATTTAAAAAATTAATAGAATAAATATCTACCATATCTATTTCTATTTCGAAATTAAATATAAAAAATATATATAATTTAAAAATTAATTAAAATATTTTTTTTATCTCACCAAAAGAGTGCCACGAACTATATTAGCATTAATTTCCCGAATATTGTTGCATGAGAAACATGTTTCTTCGTTACACAGATCAGGCCCCGTAGAATTACATCTTTTCTTTGGTGGTTCTGATGACTCTGCAATTTCACCTAAAACCAATACCAATACATATATATACACACAATAAACCAATTATATAAATAAAATATTTGTATTTATATCTTAACAAAACATTAAATAATACCTGATCTCCATATTGCAAGATGATATTGTAGATCATTATCAGATTCTGTTTGTTCTAACTGTAATAAATAATTAATATGTAAAATAATACAAATAAAACTTTATATTTATTTAAATTTATATCTTAAAAGAGATATCTGATTAAACTAACCTACCCCTTCAAGTAGAACATGATTTCGTGGAAGTTCATAACTGCACAAAAAAAAGAAAACTAAAAATAATAATCCTGCTGAAAAAAAATATTAATAATAAAACTATCAATAATATGAAATATAATTGCTTACACAAGATTACTTACACAAGATGCTCAGTTCTTAGCCGTCTATTCTGCTTCAATTTAGGAGCAGAAGTTGCATTCGGATTCAAAGTAACTAATGAATTTGAAACCTCACCATCTCTAAACATGAAATTGTTTTTCATTATAGAAATTCTGAATATTGGAATTCCATCGGAATCATATTCAATCTCAGGTTCTTGAGACTCTGGAACTTTATATTTTGAGGATAATTCGAGAGGTTCCTCAATTATAGGCTCGATATCAGCCTGTTGATTCTCCGGCTCTTCGATGATAGGCTCAATCTCAAGTTCTTGATACTCCAGTTCCAGAGACTCTGGAGCTTTATATTTTGAGGGAGATTTGAAATGTTCCTCAATGATAGCCTCGTAAATCTTAGTTTGGCTTTCACTATTCAAAAGGTATTGTGGTGGTTCATAAATCTTGATTTGACTTTCACTATTCAAAAATTGTGGTGGTTCAAAAGGTTCTTCAATAATAGACTCATGAATTTTGGTTTGACTTTTACTATCCAAAATGTGTATAGCCTCTTTTAATGCTCGAGGGCTTGAATTTGAAGCCGCACTTGATTTCATTTTATCAGACGGGAGGGCTTTCCTTGAACTGTATCAACAATTTAATATTGATATTAAAATTAAAAATATTAATATTATAATTACAAAGAATGCTTGAAAATTTTATTGTTCATATGATAGAAAACCTGGCATATTCACTTTGGAAGTGTTTGCAATTATCTCTCATCGGACAAGCATTGCAGTTTGGCTTACTCTTGGTACAAGTAACCTGGTATGTGGAAACATAAAATTAAAATGAATGAGAATTGAAAACGTGAACCAATGAAAAGAAAAATGAAAACATAAATGAAAAGTACCTTTCCAAAGGTTATCATATGAAAATGAAGTTTGTACCTATATCATACAATATGTCAAAACTCAAAGATTAATTAACAAGTTTAGTTAAATCAGAAAAAAAATGGTGTTATTTAATGTGGTGACTTTACAGTATTCTTTGAGGCAAGTTGCACAGTCGCGGCCATAGGTATATCTGAATGTTATCCATGATGGGGTACCTGCAAAAAAAAAAGAGAAGATTTCCATCAGTGTTCTTTTTTTTATTTGCTTCTTAGCATATGATGCTTACTGTTCAAGGAGATGCAACTGAAGTTGTTCAGGAAGTGGTTGGAGAGGAACCCATCCAAGACGAACAGCAATTCGAGCAACATTTACGTCAACCTTGTCAAAAAAGGATGAAACCTTTTAAGAATGCAGATAAATTTCATTGACAAAGAAGTTTCCATAATTTGGTTAGATTAAATATCTTACAGGGAAAGCAACTTGTTCTAGTGATAAAAGCCGAATGCACTCAACACTCTTCAACCCCAGCCCGTTCACTTCTAACAGGTATCGCCTGTAATTACAGAATAAACATATAAGTACATGCATATTTATGTCAGAAGATTCAACTAATATGTTGGCTTACTTAGCCAAATCTGGTGGGGTGTCTCGTAGCCATTCAAGGTCAAGGCAATTGTGTAAACTAACGACTCGGTTAAGTAAGTTCTACAAAAAAAAAAATATGATCAAATGAAAAGATTTGCAAAAGAACCATGCTAAATATGTTATTCTGCTATGTAGTTTTTCTTACTTGGATTGTTTCTGAAATTCTGTTCTGCTGGCCCCGTTCTTTGATGCAATCAGCTAAGTCCTTAACATCTGCAATCCTGACTGCCTCCCAGTTCACAGTATCCATTTGATCACCGCTTCTTTCACCAGTGGAATATTTTAACCTTATGCTTTCCCAATCAACCTCTTCTTCCTTCGAAGCACTTTCCTTCTTCTCTGAAGTAGATTTTCTCTTACCAAAACCCATACTCAAGTACTCACGTTCCTTTAATTTCGGTATTTTTGACAGAACACGTTTTTGCATTTTCGCGTATTGTCTTTGCACTATGGATCCACAACTACCATTGAGGTTTGCAATCGAATTTTCTGGCAAGTTGGTGTCACTGACGACCTGTAAACAACCTTTTTGTCCAGCATTCATGCTTGTTTCCTCTAACTCACCAACCAAGCCACCATTGAGGTCTGCTTCTGGAATTGTTGGCAAGTTGGTGTTACTGATCACCCGTAAACAACCTTCACAACCAGTATCGATACTTGTTTCTTGGAACTCACCAATCAAGCCATCTGTTGGTTCCTTGAATTCTTTGTTTCTTTCTGGTTCAGGTTCAATTACAAAATATTGGTTACCTTCTGCATCATATTCTGCTGTGTTACTCCCAACTGACTCTTGACTAAGACAAGGATCACTCTTGCTTGCCGCTTGTTTTGGAGGGAACTTTGCAGCTAGACACATAAAAGCATTGCTATCAAGAAAGCATTGAATTAGTTTTCTACCATTTTCAATCAATGGAAACACATAAAGCTACATAACTTGTTGTTTTACCTTGAACAGTGATCTGTTACATTCTGTGTTAAGAGAACTCCAATCGCCGAATCCAAAACTGAACCTTTCCATTTCCTGAAACCTCTGTCCCCTATTCACAAGGTACATATTCATTAGAATTTTTATAGCTAATGTAGAGATAAGCTGCTTATCAGCAGAGATTTACCTTGTATTTGCTGCATACGGGCGATAAATGAGGCCACTCGTCCAGCAAAAACTTCTCTTTCCTTTTGCCACCATTTCTCCTTTTCTTCACTTGCTTCGTTCTTTATCCTCTCGACGTCTATTCCCATCAGCAAGTTCCAAACCCTCACGGTCTCTGGATCTAAAACAACTAATGGTCTTATTTTCTTAAGAGGTTGAAATGGCCCTTGGTACGGAACCAATGTGTTATCACTGATATGAAAAGACTGCAGTTTCTGAATAATGAAATTAATATACTTTTTGCTCAAGAGTCCACTTTGACCTGCATCAAAAAAACAATATGCATTTTACTGTTTTCAATCTCAAAGATAAAGAAAAACACTGTTTCTCTGTTGTTACCTCTTGGTTTGACAATGGCTCCTGGTGTGCTTGCTTTACGCTTTCTCTTGCCAGTAATCAGGATATCAGTTTCCAATACTTTGATCTCCCTCATTGCTGATAGATCCATCTTTCCAGTGACACAAAGGTTATCAGTGCCAGTAATCGGAGTATCAGTTTCCAATACTTCAATCTCCCTCATTGCTGATATATCCATCTTATCAGTGACACAAAGGTTATCTGTGCCAGTAATCAGAGCATCAGTTTCCCATTCTTCGATCTGCCCCACTGCTTTATCAGTGACACAAAGATTATCAGTGCCAGTAATTGGGGCATAAGTTTCTAATACTTTGATCTCCCTCATTGCTGATAGATCCAGATCCATCTTATCAGTGACATAAAGGTCACCAGTGCCAGCAACCGGAGTATCACTTTCCAATCCTTCGATCTCCATCACTGCTGAGAGATCCTTATCAGTGACAGTGAGGTTACCAACAACAAGGTTATCAATATATAAAGCAGCATTACTTTTTCCCTCTACCTCAGTTACCTGTACAATATATCAATGAATAAAGAAACTTATAAGCTTCAGTGTGGTAACTTATATAATAAAACTGGAGTTTGAGTGAATTCTAATTCTTACCTTCCTTGGCCTCTTCCTTGGTGTCCTTTTTCTTCTCGGTAACCATTTAGCTGTAAATAGCTTCTTCTTGCTGCTCTTGACACTTTTTGTCACACTCATAACAGGTAAACTAAAGAAACTCAATATCCTTCTCCTTCTGGACCTTCTTTTCTTGTTTGTAACACTATGAGAAGCAGACTCCACAGGTTCCGATTGAAAACACAAAGTCCTAGTAAAGGCAGCTTTGGTTTCATTGATCTCTATGATCATTTTGCTTTTGTTCAATGTCCATCTCCTTTCGGACCTTCTTTTCTTTGGAAAACTATGAAATGCAAACTCCACAGGTTTAGCATCCAAACTTTCTAATGGAAAATCCAAAGCCCTTGCATAATCCACACGTTTAGCATCCGAACTTTCTGATTGAAAATCCAAAGCCCTGGCAACAGCTGCTTGGGTTTCATTGATCTCTATGATCATGTTGCTTTTAATGTCTGATAGATTCTTGTTCTCAATTATGGCTTCCTGCAAACCAGGACTTGCTTGCTTCCTTACATTCTCAGACTTCTTTCGCTTAGCCTGCTTCGCAGCTACAAGCTTTGGTTTCTTTTCCTTGACTAGCTTTGGAGTTGCAAGCCTTGGTTTCTTTTCCCTTACTTGCTTTGGAGTTGCAAGCTTCAGTGTGTTTGGTTTGCCATCGAATGCAACTTTTGGCCGGTGTATCTTCCTTTTCGGCTTCTGTCTACTTTGCTTCAGGTCCAAGCAATCATTGACCAGAATTTGATCAAAAGTTACAGTTTCCCGCATAAATCCTTTATCTAAACTCAAAATTAACTATATTAGTTCGTGAATACTAATAATAAAAAAGCAGTGATGCAACATAAATAATTAACTATATTAGTTCATGAATACTAACTTAAGTACAGAATCTGTAAGCAGCACCTTGTGACAATGCATAAGGCTGAGAAACTTTAGGCTCGAGCAAACATGGGAGTTCCATGAAATGATTATCACTCAATACCGAATCCCAATCTTTTTCCAAAATATTTGAACCATCAATGGCCCCAGCAGAAGCTAAACTAGTTGAGTCGAGTTCATCAGTTTGGTGATTAAAACCACCACTGTTTTCCAAAGTGTAAGTACTTTTATCCAAATCAATGGAGCCTCCATGACCCGAAAACGTACCTTCAATCCCATTGAAACCATCTTCTTTTTGCTTGCTTGTGACGGTGCAGACTGTGGACTCCAAGCATAAGTCTTCGATTCCATCAAAATTTCTGCCTGGACAAAAATTCTGTTCCTTGCCTTCACCAGCACTCAATAAATCCGCCGTGCCTAGAGAATCCAAGCTCATCTTCAAATCTAATTTGCCTACAAATCCCAAACTTATGCACTCTGTTCTGTTGGAACTTTGCTCCATTTCTTTTTGCTTGCTTGTGACGGTGCAGACTGTGGACTCCAAGCATAAGTCTTCGATTCCATCAAAATTTCTGCCTGGACAAAAATTCTGTTCCTTGCTTTCACCAGCACTCAACAAATCCCCCATGCCTAGAGAATCCAAGCTCATCTTCAAATCTATTTTGCCTACCGATCCCAAACTTATGCTCTCTGCTCTGTTGGAACTTTGCTCCTTTTCTTTGTCTGACAATGCCATGCAAGAATCAAACACAGCATCCTTTTCGGCCAAAGGAACCAAATTAAAAAAACTGTCGAATGTTTTGTTACAATCAATTTTCTTTTCACTTGAACAACTCTCAGAAACCTTTTCTTCAAGCTTCATTCTGGACCGCCTTGCATAAACTTCCTTTATCTCTGGTATTCCTGGAGTAGGCTTTTCTGGGGTTCGAGGAACCGAACCACATTGTTCTTTTCTTTTATGTTTTCTCTCGTAAACTCTATACCCGGACATGATTCAAGCAATGGGAACAACCTAAAACGACAAGAATTCTTACTAAGAGAAAGCAATGAAACAGTCTAAAACGACACGAATTCTACTGAGAAAAACGACAAAACCCTGAGAGGAAAACGAACAAAATGGAGGAATAAAGGGAAAAGAGTGAGAGTTAGGTGGTAATTGAGTTCAATACAGAGTCTGATTAGAGTTTGATTATGTTTCAAAGTCTGCAAGATATCTTCAGCAGTTTTTTAAACAATGAATGAAGATAGTATATTCGTTCCCGATTCTAGGCCTAGGGTTGGGTTTTGTGTTTCGCCTTTGGTTTGGGTTTTTTTGTTCTATTGGGTATTGAACTAACAAAATCAATTTTTTTTTAATTTTAGCTCAATTGATATTAATATTATTGTTAGTATATATAAATTTAGATTTAATTATGTTAAGTACATTATATTCCTATTTAAAAGATAAAGTGAGTCATAACTAATGAATAAATTAATTTAATGAAGATTTTAAATTTAAAAATACAAAAATTAGAATTAAGTTATTGGAATCCATAATTTAATTATAAAAATTATCAAAAATCATTTTTTTAAGTAATAAATATTATTTTAAAAATATTTATGTATTTTTATATTTTATTAAATTAAAAAATAGATAATAAGATTTAAGCCGGACGTGCATTTTTTATTTAGTAATTCATCCATAAAAATAAAGAATCCCGTGCTTCAAGAACAAAAGTAAAAATAAAAACTCCCGTGTTTACAAACATAAGGCTGCACTCCTACGAGCCTTCCACGTGCTCAAATCATTTTATTCAAGTACGGCCAGTAGCAGCACTCGGGAGTACACTTTAATCCTGCCCTTATTAAATGTTGCACTGTAAAGGTATCGTCGCTTCTATTTTCCACATATATACAGACAAAGACATTCTCTCCCATTTCTCACCATCTCCAATTAGCTTCTCTCTCTTCCTTTGTCACGTTCGGCATTCAAAAATAACGAAACACCGGCGTTGTTTCAAATGGCGACTAGAATGGATCTGGATGGAAGGCCTATAAAGCCGATGACGATATGCATGATTGGAGCCGGCGGCTTCATTGGTTCTCACCTTTGTGAGAAACTGATGGCGGAGACGCCGCACAAGGTGCTTGCCTTGGATGTTTACAGTGACACTGACAAGATCAAGCACCTTCTTGAGCCTGACTCTCTTCCTTGGGCTGGCCGTATTGTGTTCCACCGACTTAACATCAAGCACGATTCTAGGCTCGAAGGCCTTATCAAGATGGCAGATCTCGTAATTTCTTGCTCTCTCTTTTCCTATCATTGCAGTTCCTTTCGTTTTTTTTCTTCTGAACCAGGAGATGGCGTATCGTTGATATTTCTCTTTGTTACACGTTAAAATACTTTATTGTTATTGTTCTTTTTTGTTTTGAATATGTTAGATCTGGCTGAATGCGTTTTTTTCTTTAGCTAATTCACTCTTATTGCTGTTTAAAGGATAATTATCTGATTTTTTTTCGAATAGTTCTTGCTGGATTTAGATTTGGTTTTTACTGTTTTTGTGGCAATGTAGACGATAAATCTTGCGGCGATCTGTACTCCAGCAGACTATAATACTCGTCCACTTGACACGATTTACAGCAATTTTATTGATGCACTTCCGGTGGTAAGCATCTCTGTTATAGCAGTTTCATTTTTGTGTCATTTGTTTAGTTTCTATAATTAGTTTGTTTGATATTGATGTGAGTGAGGACAGATCTGATTTTTAGTTTGTTACTGCCCATATTTCTGATAGAAGTTGAAATTGAAGTTGCGGTTGTTTTGACGTTGATTTGTGGTTTGGTAGGTAAAGTACTGCTCAGAGAACAACAAGCGTCTTATTCACTTCTCTACTTGCGAAGTGTATGGCAAAACAATTGGAAGCTTTCTTCCTAAAGATTCTCCTCTCCGGAAGGTAACCTTTCACTTTCCATTTTTTAATTACTTAACTGAGAATCATTTGAGATAGAGAATTTATATCTATGAACTATGCTTCCCTTTTAATAGGGTGACATGTACTGGTACTCAATTTTCACAGATTATGTCAGTGTCTAAATCCACTATATATTGACCGAAATATAAGAATGGGTTCCTCAATTTGACCATCATTCTTTGATATGGATATTATTATCTATGAAGAAAGAATTTTTAAAGCTGGTATTGGATAGAAAAGGCAAGATATGTGGATTTAAATGGCTAAATCTAGATCATTTGATGTTGGTTAGTTGATTTATGTATGCTTCTTACTTACCAAATGTCTTTGAATTTTTTCAGTTTTCTGGGTTTTTTTCTTCCTATAGTCAGCTAACATTGGTCAACCGCCTTCAGAAACATGGAAGGGTTGGAGAGTGGAGTGGTTATGTTCTTGTTGGTTCATGTAATGACAATTTACTGTGTTATTAGAATGGATTATTAAGTCTTAGTCAGTCTAGCATGGTTGTATCCTTGATTGGGTTATATCTTTAAAAATTAGCCATTTTTATCAACTGGATTTTACTTGTTCAAAAGTTTTTGTTATTCAATGCCTTGCTGTTAAACCTGCTAATTGATAAACCTGAGGTTAAATTGGCCTCAGGCCTTGCAAGATACGGTTTTTGTGCTGATCATTGATATGCTCTTTTCTGGTTTATAAGTTTTGTTGAAGTTCATTTGTTGCTCTTGTTTGTTTGTCATTTTTAGGATACAATACCGACTGTAAGATCTTTTTTTTTGGTTTATTTGTACTTATGGCCCTTGGAAAAATATTTTTTTCCATTCAAAATAGGCCCCTTTTTGTGATTTTGCCTCTTTAAGTTAGCTGTTTCTTTTCTCTTCGGTGCCTGGTTTAAACATCACTAAATCCATGGTGGTATTGAAAGTTATCTAATACACTATTCTTTTCACCTTAAAACTTCCAACTTTCCCTTTATGCTAATTTTCCATTCCCTCTTATTTCTAGGTGACCTTAATGTGTTGTTTGTTTCATTACATAGTTAAGTTGGCTTATACTTTTCTGATTAATGTGACAGGATCCTGCCTACTATGTCCTTAAGGAAGATACCTCCCCCTGCATTTTTGGTTCAATCGAAAAGCAAAGGTGGTCATATGCATGTGCTAAGCAATTGATTGAGAGGCTTATTTATGGTTAGCATCTTGTCTAATGATTTGGCTCCTATTGAGATTCTTCAAACATAATTTTATGGACTTATTTTCTTATCCATTGCAGCTGAGGGGGCAGAGAATGGCCTTGATTTCACCATTGTGAGACCTTTTAACTGGATTGGACCTAGGATGGATTTCATCCCTGGTATTGATGGTCCAAGTGAGAGTGTTCCAAGAGTTCTGGCATGCTTTAGTAATGTTAGTTGAGAATTATTTTCACAGCTCTGGAGAATGACCTAGAACGGCATCTAATTTCTCTATTCAAATAAGATGGTCTTAGTTTTAATGACTCTTCATTTTCCTGGTCAGAATCTCTTACGCCGTGAGCCACTAAAGCTTGTGGATGGTGGTGAATCTCAGAGAACTTTTGTTTACATTAAGGATGCTATTGAAGCTGTTCTCTTGATGATTGTGTGTACTGACACTCTTCTCCACCTCTTCCTCACCTCACCTCACCCTCTCCCCCATCTCCACATCTGGCCAGCTGCATAAACTAACTAAATTAGTTGTCTTCTGTACAGGAAAATCCCGACAGGGCCAATGGTCATATTTTCAATGTCGGCAACCCAAATAATGAAGTCACAGTGAGGCAACTTGCTGAAATGATGACTAAGGTGAAGCTCATGATTGATGATATTAGTTGCTATTACTGGTATCTATGTTATTTTATAACTGTATGCTGTCGGACTCTTCAGGTCTATGCAAAGGTAAGTGGAGAACCTTCACTGGAGTCACCAACAATTGATGTCAGTTCCAAGGAATTTTACGGGGAGGGATATGATGATAGTGACAAGAGAATTCCAGACATGACCATAATAAATAGACAACTTGGTAGGTCTTACTTCTTTGATTGTTCTCAAGATCTTTTGTTTATGGTGCATATGAGAACTTGAATAACCATGTCTCGTTATGGTTTTTGTCACTGCATTAGGTTGGAACCCCAAGACAACGCTTTGGGACTTGCTTGAATCGACCCTTACCTACCAACACAGGACTTATGCTGAGGCTATCAAGAAATCCATGGTAAAACCTATTGCATCCTAAATAGGTAAAGATGTTCAGACCATGCCTAAGGAAGGATGCATGTAAAATTTACTTGTTCGAAAAATGTTCCAATTCTTTTTTTTCCTTTTAAGGAGTCCTATATATATCTGAATTGTTGATTTTACTTGTATGCTACATTTTGGGTCATCCCTTGTGTCAATAGTTAATAGCTCACATTAGCTCAGGCAGTTATGTTCCCTTTGTGGTCCTATGTGTACATTATTAAATTTCTTACTGATCTGAACCGATATTGTGTTCGTATTATATATGTTTTGAGTTTTGAGCTACAGCATGGAGTATATAAATTATACTAGGAAAGGAAAGGGAAGCTGTGATTTGTTTCTTACGGTCTCTCTTGGCCTGAGCTGTGTTGTACTTATAAAATTTGTTTGAACCACTCAAGCTCATATTGCATAAATTTATTATTTTATTATTTTTATGCAAGTTGAAGACTTTTTTTTTTTTTGGCCATCCAAGTTAAGGTTCAGAAGAGCTGTTTTTTGTTTTGATTTTGATTTTTATATATTTTTTAATTAATATTTTTCATTCGATGAATTGCCACGACATGAAAATTCGATAGGAAACCATGCAACACTTTAGTATATTTATTGTTGTAGAATTTGGGTTACGTAAGTATTTTTTGGTAAACTACCTCACAGGTCATCTAATTATTGTCTAAATAATAGAGATTGATCTTTTTGTCCATTTCCATTAAATGTGACGGTAGGGTGACGTGGTGATAAGAAGCAGGCAGTGGAATAAAATTGCAAGTTTGTGTAAGTTGCAGATTTAACTTATAATTCTAGATGACCGCAACATGAAATACAAATAAGTTCAAATCTGATCTATAAATTAAAAAAAAAACAGCAATTGAAATAAACAATTAAGATAAAGAACAATTAACTAAATTAAAATATTACAACGATTAAACAAGAATAGAACATAATAAAGAAGAAAATAAATAACTTCACCAAAAGAAAACTTAAAGATTATCCTCAGATTGTTAAATGAATGGAAAGAAGTTTGAAATTTGTAATTTCAATAATGATTCGGTTTAATAATGATTCGGTTTTAAAAAATTTGTTGACGTAATTTTCACTAAAATAATTATAACTTGAGTTTTTGAATTCGAAATCGAGTGATTCAAAGTGTATTGTAAAGCTAAAAGATAAATATTCAATTGATAAGAATGGATATTGACCCCAAAATGTTTAGCCCTCTTCCAAAAATCACTACAAAACAATTAATTATAACACGGTTAGGCGTGTGGGTTTGATTGAGGACCTTGAAATGTAACGCTTAAATTTGTCATCTTTCACGTGAGTTTATCATCATTGATTGAGATTTTAAATCCAAAAATAAAATTAGTCTCTTTTAATTCATCCTTACTCTATAATGCTTCATGATAAAATTTTAAACAAATAAATTAAGCTAGCTTCAATTACTTAAATTTAAATCTCCTTATTAAACCTTGAATGAAACTAAATCAATCATGTCTATGAATTTAAAATTAGGCCTCAAGATTCATATTACATTATAATTAATAAAATTAATATAATAACAAATTTAATTTTCGTCTTTTTACTTACATATATCAATATGGTAATAATTGTAAAAAATTATTGGCAATGAAATAAGTGGCGTGTATAAAAAGATGAAATTAAGGAAATGAAAATGATGGAACATGAATGAGACAAGACACTGAAATTTAACGTGGGAACGAGAAACATGGAAAGACCAATCAAGAAACACACGCTAATGTTCTAAAGCATTGTTTTGAAATAATCCTATACTCTATTTATGTTATTTTAACTTATGATGATAACCTATGGCGGAAGCAATGATGTAGAGACAGTGGAGGAAATAAGGTAAATTTTGATAATCAATTTGAAATTACTTTTAAATTTTAAAAATTATTTTTTACAATTATGAGTAAATTAATATATAGAAAAGTTAAAGGTTAAATTTATTACTATATCAATTTTGTAATTATCTGGTCACTTTTTTATCAAATATGTAACAATACTTAATAGAAATGAAAAAAAAACAATATCATTTAGTTGGCTAATCACATTAAAAAAATTAATAGTCGATTAACAAAAAAAGAGAGAGGCAATAATTAGATGAAAAAAAAGACAATAATTAAATGACCTCTCTAATATAGTATATCCTAATTTTTCTGAAAAGTTACTTGAATGGTAGTTTAATAGAAAAAATTTTGAAGAACAAACTTTTTACAAGGATTAGTATAACGGAGTAGATAAATTTAAATCAAACCATTAGAACTCACAAAGGGATGAAAACCAACCTGAAGGTTTAGACTAAAGCTTACACATCGTGCATGATGAAATTAAACACTTGCATATACACACAGATTCGAATTTTTATTACTAGTATCAAAGCTTTAATTGTCAGTTATTTAAATGGGTTCTTATTTTAGATTAATGGATAAGTCTTTAAGAATTTTTTTTTTTATAAAAATTATAATAACATTACTGCCCGTTTTATTATTTTTAATTTTTTAAATTTTCATCAATTGAATTGTTATTACAGATTTTTATCTTTGATCCTTAAATTTATTTGAAAGTTTAATTCTAGGACTATGTTAAATGTTTTTGGGTCGTTAGATGATTATAGTTCGGTTTATTAATTCGGACATAAATAGCAAATTAAAACACAATATGAATGTACTATTTATTGAGTGTTTCATTAAGTTGATATCACCCTCAACCAGATTATCAATTTAGTTAAAGAAATTGCGGAAATATCTTTTCCGTAACTACAATAAGTTATATTATTAACGGTATTTTAGTATTTTAATTAAAGAATCAATAAAGATATACGTATGGTGGGATTTGAACCCAAAAATTTTAGCCATTTTATTACTTTCATCAATTGTATATATATTAATAATGTATTTGATTGAATGGGTATCAAAAGTTAACTCAACACCAACTCAAGATTGATAACAATATAATGATAAACAATTAAATCTTTTTTTTTTAATTTTAGTACCATACATATTTCATGTGTAATTCTTATTAATTAGTTTTAAGCCATACGTTTCACTATTTATTGAATGTTACTTTTAAATACACATTTATGTTCTCTATTTGTGGTTTCACATCCATACGCATGTGATGGATTTCTAGTGTTAATTAATAATGTTGTTCATTACATATTGTATGTTGTTTTAAAACACAAATTTGTGTTCTAAATACATAGTTTCTACTATTTATATAAAACCTCTTAGTGTTGGCGCCAAAAGTTAATCCGATACTAAGTTAATTAAGAAATGAGTAATATATCATTTATTTTGAATTATAACTAATATTATAATAATAATAATTTTATTTTTTCAATAAAATAATTAAAAACCAAAGATACAAAGATGGAAGATGTTTATAAGATTTATGTACAAGTTTTCCACAACTTCACATTTAAATAAAATGTTTTATTTTAACTCTATATTGAGTACTAAATAATCTAGTAAATATTAGTACAACTTGTTCGGTAAGTTAAAAATCCTTCCCGTCCTGCGAGCCAAAAGAAAAAGCACTTTGATTTCTTTGTTGGTTTGAGAATGCAATTTTATATATTTTTCCACTTCATTTTTGTGCCAAGTCATAGAAGGATTTAACAAACAGAATTGTCTTAAAATTTTGTCAACGGGATCAATTTCTTCATATAGCTTTGATATACGAGTTTTTGTCATTTCAGTAAGCACACAAGATCGCCTTCTTTGGCTGAGTGGTTAAGGCATATGCTAGCTAACAACGTTGGTTATAGCCGCGGGAGATCGTATCTCTCGGGGGTCGTTTTCTTTTCATTTTTTGTAAAATGATTTGCATGGATATATCGGTTTGAACATTCACTTGCTTTTCAATCGTAGGGGCTGGTTTGGTTGATAGTCAGAGAAACCTTGAATAAGACCTTAAAATCAAGATTCAGTGAAAAGTTTGTATCACAGATGAGCTAATTATCGTACGTCGCCCTAGAGACAATTGAGTGTTATCTGCAAACATATTGTCGTCAACGTGTAACTTTTACCAATGGCTTATTTTGAATAATATCAAAGGTGGACAGGCGTTGCTATGGATATAGAATGAATTCCAAAACTCCAATTATATAAGCAGAGGCTTCCGAAAAACCATAAACCTTCCATTTAAGGATCACGCATGTAAAATGCAAATCAGACAAAATTTGAAGCAAACATTACACATCCTAAAATATAATCATAATAATTATCCAATATTATGATAGTTTCTAATCATAAGGACCTTCCCGAAGTCTTTTCTAATCCATAAATCACTCATTTTACTAGTAAGAATAATAAGAACCAAAACCACAAGCCAAACATCTCTCCCCCAAAATTAAACATGCACATTAGAGCATGTAAACCCGACCTCATTTGCCACCATGCTTGGCCTTCTTGTGAGACTCTAAACCGCCCTCAGACCCGAACGACCTGTCCACAAAACATGCCCAGATTTACTTACGCAACCAACTCAATTAAAACAGGAAGCAGCTTTTCAAAGTAAAAGATAAAGTACTTGTTACAAGAACCACAAGAGAATTGACCACCAGACTTTGGAGACTTTGCAGAATTTTTCCCAGATTGCTTTGCTGGATGCGGTGTTGCTGTGTGTCCACCCTTCTTACCATCTGCAAACGAACTATAATCAGATCACAGGCAAATGAACAAGCAAATCATTGGTTAAACAAAATATACGCAGACATCCTATGAAGTGGCAGAAATGATGACTTTCAAGTGAACAATAAGAATGACCTGTCTTCTGAGGTGTAACTGCAGATTTAGCCTTTTTTGCAGAAGCAGGGGTTGCAGCTTCAGCAGGTCTCTTCTTGCTTGACTCGACAGGTATCTTCTTGCTTGACTCGACCTAGAAGCCAAAAGAGACAAATTATAGCATAGAATTGGGTCAAATTCAACAGTTGCTACATACCAATGAATAAGAAGATACCTTCTTAGGTGTCTCCTCATCCTCGTCATCTGAACTTTCATCCATAGACATCTGTCAAAAAAAATAAACAATTCAAATTTCACTTACACTGAAAATAAGGCATACATTTCAAAAATGAATGAATTAAAATTATAAGCTTAGTTATGAAAAGAAACCTCGTCAGACTCATCATCGTCATCAGAATCATCTTCCTCATCAGAACCACTCTCATCCTCGGACTCATCATCATCATCTTCATCCTCAGATTTCCTGTTATTGCTAGGTTCTGCTATCTTGCCAGATTGTTTAACAGCATCAGGTTTCCCAGCATTAGCCTTGGCTGTTTTTGCATCTGGCTTAGCTTTTCCTAGAATGTATGAATACACCAAACATTTAAAATGCAAAATAATATAATCTTCAACAATAACTATAGATCTCGCTGCAAAAGAAGAGTTTACCATTTACTGCAGCAGCAGCAGCAGCAGCAGCGACAGGAAGCTCCTCATCTTCCTCCTCCTCGCTTTCTTCTTCACTAGACATACCTGTAAATAAGAATAACATGCATGAGAAATACTTCAAAAACCGGAAAAAAATAAAATGCATGTGGGATCAAATTTATACAAGGCCTTACCAAAATCATCAGTGGCAACAGAAAACAGGCATTAAGAGTCAAGGAAGCACAAGATTGAACAAGCACACTAAACACTCATTAAAAAATGCATAGTTATCACTAAAAATAGTAAATTAATAGGTATTGATAAAAGGATATCCTTCCTCTGGTATGAAAGTTTTATAACCGAGGAAATATACGCTCCCGTTTTTCCAGTTGTGGGAGAGCTCAAACTCTTCGTCAAATACTAAATCAAAAGATAATTGAGGGCAAATCTGGTGGGAAAGGGTTCCCAGAATAAGTTTCTTTCCATCAACATTCACATAGAGTGGAACGGATTCTGCTTTGTTCTTGGACTCTCCAAGTGAAGCCTAAGACACAAGCAGCATTACATTGCAGACCACGTTAGTGTATAAAAAAGGAACTAAAAAGAAAGTAATCATAAATTAAAAAAATGTCAACTTCAACTACTGAATAACTTCTAACCTGGGAAAGATGGATAACGTAGTTAGCACCAGGATCTGCTTTAATAGGCTGCCCAGACTTAACTTCAATACCTAATAGTAAGATAACAAGATGATTAAATTTATTGGTCCAAACTAAATAACTATAAATCAGCAAATTCATTCACTCTATCAAACAAAGTAAGCCAAAAAATGCATTACAAACATTAAAGTCCAAGGAAAAAAGATAATATCATCACAATAGAAGAAAAAAGATCACAACTTCCTTCAAAACTACCAACTTTGAACGACAAAAGAAGGTTAAACCAAAACAAAAACAAAATCGAAGGAAATAAGTAAAAATGTTCAAATAAAACAAGACATTGAGCAACACAAAAGAAGAAGAGAAATGAAAAGGAAAAGCCCAAAGCATAAAAAATGAAGCGAAAGAGGAGCGTACCCCAGAACTCCATGGATGATTACTACGAAAGAAAAAAGGAAGGGGCTAGGGTTTTGCGAGGAGGAGATAAGTAGGGTTTTAGAAGGAGAGATACGACAGAGTAAAGCTCTTTCCGAAGAGGCGGAGTTGAGTGGGGGCGTTGAAATGAATTTATAAGCAAATTGCCCCGCCCTCTATTCTATTTTTAGGGTTTCTTTTTCTCCCTTTTTAGCTTAGGGATTAACTTGGGCCCAATTCATATGGGCCTGAATTAATAGTCTGACCCAATCAAGACTTCAAATTTTCTCATTCTGCCTTTGGGCTAGATTTTTTACTTTTAGCCCCTCATTCAAAGTGTCGTCGGTTTTCTTCGTAGAAGTTATAAATTTTGTCACTGAAAGTTACGAGTCTTGTTCTTTTAAGTTTCTCCCTGTTTTTCAAGTCTTTCTCCCAAACATTGTGAATAAATAAAAGGTCTCTTTTTGTAACTGTCATGCTAGTTTCTACTCAATTTTAACTAGTTTTGGTGTCTTCTACTTAATTTCATCAATTTTGTCTTTATTTGTTGTTGTGTCATCATAAATGCATGGCAATTACTGTTACAAATGAATAATCAAATTTTTCAGGCATTATCATCGAAAAATCTGATTAAGATAAGATATTGCCATAGAAAGATGATGATAAAAAACCGTACATCACCAATACAAAAAGGTTTTTGGGGAGACTTCCGAAAATGTAAAGTTGATTAACTGAGATTTACCATTAAAGAAAGGTGGCAAAAAGGAAGGGTTACCATTAAAGAGCAGCGGTTTACTAGTGATGAAGAAAATGACATTAGTACAAGGGTTACCGAGCGTAATTGATGAAGACGATGTCTTTCACTCTTCTGCTTCTCTGTAGTTACTTCATTTATGGTTTCTTATGAAAACATATTTAATTAAAAAAATAAAGGGGTTTTAACAATGTATGTAAATGAAGCTATTTTTCTGACAAACATAACTCCATTGTCAACTGCCAGACATGTGAAAGAATTGAGTAACTAATATCTTTGAAAATGGGACTTAATTAACTTCGACACAAATACTGAATTAATGCTGAGATGTAGGTTCCATGTCTTGTCCAACCAATGTGAATTGAAGACCAATATGTATATATGGAAGTATTTGTGCAAAATAAGGTAATTTGTGTATGGTGTTGTGTGTTTTCTTTTTCTTTCTTTATCAAAATGTCAAACACCAATGGAACCTGTACCAAATTCTACTATGCTTATTGTGTTTAAATGTGTAGTATTACTATTTATTGCATTGTTTTTATATTCATTCTGTGTGTAATATTTGTAATAAATGCCTATTCAAAAGATTTGATCAAGAAAGCTGATCAATAATAATAGCGTAATTTTTTAGTTGGTGACTCAATTTTTAGGGTATTTTTTTAGTTGTCCAAAGTGAAGATTTTGCAATTTCATCACTCAACTTTAGTCATTCAATCCTTAAATTTCAAATGGCGGTGCATACGCCACATCATATTCACACTTTCAATTTGGTCATCTACTTCTAGGTTGTTTTCATTTTGGTCACCTAAAAAAATATTTTTCTAAAGTATTGATTAGGGTAAAAAAATTAAAGATTGAAGTGAAAAAATGATCAAAACTAAAATATTCCTTAAATGTTTTTTTGCCCCGACCAATATTTAAAAAGAAATTTGGTTGACCAATTAAAGTGTGAACATGATGTGACGTGTAGAAGTTGACTATCATTAGAGATTTGACAGTTGAATGACTAAAATGAAAGCCTCTTAAAAATTGAATGAAGAAATTACAAAATTTTTATTTTAGGTGACCAACTAGATAGTTTAGCCATAACAATAATAACAAGTTTAAAAAAGGATACCTATAATTTTATTTGTCTCTTGTGAGTGTCGCTCTCCACGACATTCAACTTGGCTTAACAGGAAAATAGCAACATTGATATATATATATGTGTGTGAAATAATTATAAAAATTGAAGCAAAATTCACATCGTGGCCAATCTGATGTCTTATTCCATTATTTTCCCATCACCTAATGTAAAGCATTTGCTTGAAATTATAATAAATAAAGCTAATCTGTTTTGCAGGTCGTGAATTTCATTGATTAATTTGTACCAAATATTTTTGGCTTCCTTTTTTCTATTGCTGAACCATATTCATATGACACAACGACAACTTTCCCTTAAAAATTAAAAGAAAATTAAAGTTTGAAGGATTCCCGTAAAAGAGCTTTAATTTTTTTACTATTGGTCCTTCAATTTTTTTATATTTATATTTTAACTTCTCAAATTTGAGTATTTACTTTTGGATTATAAAACTTTTCTTATTTTTACGATTTAATCCTTTCTTGAATTAATATATCATAATATATTTCCCACTATTGATATAACTCAAAATTTATCTTTTTATCACTTTATTTATTTACTTTACTATATCAAGATAATATATTACTTTCTTACTGTAGTAAATTTTTAGGTATTACATTTAACCTTACTGTATTATTTCTATTTGACTTTAATTAGAATATAGTTTCACAAACATATAAATAGACGTAGTCATCCCTCCTTTTATATTATTTGAATTCGACATAATGAATTATCTTATTCTTTTCCCATGATTTTTTTTCCAAAAAGATTTTCACATAAAATTATGTAGGTTCTTTTTCTTCTCTTTTCAATACTTAGCCATTATCTACGGTCTATTTGTTTAGAGTATGAGTGATTTTAATAGACATAGTTCAACGTCCGAACGTCTAATTGTTCTTTTGAGATGGTTTCATTTAACTTACTTTCTAAGCTGAATTGAGGGCAATGGAGATCGAAAAGCGATGTGTCAGTTGATTTCAAGATCGGCCGCCGACCTTCCTTCGAATATTGTCGAACGGAGGCGATTATTAAGTCGTTGACAATATTTTCCTCTGCCATTACTATTTTCACGGCTCTAAGGCTCCATTGAATGGTGACGTTCAATAGCAGCTTCGCCAACTTTGGCTTCGCATCGAGTGAGAAGGAAATCGTCATTTTTTAAAGTGGCACTGGCAGCGTCTGAGGCCGCCTAATATCCCCGGTGACATTGTCCTACGATCAGTACTCAGTAGAAGTTATTATAACATGACAGCAATGATCGTAAATAAGAAGAAAGGCAGATATAAAAGGCAATGGGAGGCGAATAGGCCAAAAGAGTAATAAAGGTTTTTTTTAAAGGGTTTCAATTTGGTTAATTAAGTTGAATTTATCTAGATGGAGCTAATCATTTTTATTAATTTATTTTTAAGTATATTTTTCATGTTCTTATCCTGAATTTGGGATTATCCTTTCTAACGGTTTTCAATATTTCAAAAGTGCAAATTGTTCGTAATTTATAATATATATAAAACATAATTTATATGATAAAAAGATTATTTTTAAATCAATAAAACTGATTATAAAAAATAATTTAAATCGATTTATTTTTTAATTATTCAATATAACCGAATTGATTTTATAAATTATTTAAGGTGAAAAATAATTATTTAAAAAGGAAAGCAAAGGGAAAAGTGAGAAACGGCCATGAATATCAGGTTTTTCGTTGGGTTACCGTTTATGTCAGGTAGATGGGAAATAGAGGAAATTGCAATTTCCTGCGTGGGGCAATTGCAATACGACACTTGTGTGGCTTAGCTTCACCCTCCAGGAGGTATTTTGTGAATTTTTTAAAGGGATTAACATATGCTTAATTCTTTTATTTTAAAGTTAAAAAATAATTTCTATTTCGAAGAAAGAAATATGATTTATTAATTAAAATCACAAATCTTCAAAATTTGTCAAACCTTAAATTTCAATCATGATATCCTCGTATAATTCACAGAAAATAAATATAATAACGATAACAATTGATTAGTATTTTTAAAGCGCTAAGATTAAATTTTAAAATTTGTTAAAAGTACAAAAGTTAGCAGTAAAATTTAACCAAATGGAAATTTCTAAAATGATTCTTCCAATGATTTTATCACCGTGACTTTTGAACCCAATTCTAAAACGAGTCTTGTATTTTTTTTATTGAATAGATAAGTACATTTTGAAATAATTTAAATAGTTAATTAACTAATTTGGTCTCTAAATTATAGTTAAAATATCATTTTAATTTTTTTTTAAAATTCTTAACTAAAATTCTAAATTTTATATTTTTTCAAATCTAAGCAAAGAATATTAAAAATCTTCTTTTACAAATATGGAAATATTTTAAAAAAACTAATCATATTGGTATTAGGGATTTTTAATCTTTTTCACCTTCTCCTTCAGTTAAAGTCTCCGTAATCTGCCACAGAAGAAGGTAGAAACCTTCATTTCATTCAACACATAATTCTCATTTTTCTTTTATCTTCTCAATATTGCAATCTTCTCACTATTTCTGTGATCAAATAATAAAGGCACCCTCCTCGCAAGAACCTGCCCTGAACCTGAACCAAAGAAAACATTGCCTACAACAATAAGCTCCTATCTAAATGTTGAGAAATAAAGTTACCAAAAAATATCAAGAGACATTTCCAATCAAATTGTACACATACAATGCATCCACACACAAAAAAAAGATATCTGATCTTAGAAGTTTGATGCATAAGTCCTTTAGAGAAACAATTAAATAGTACACGGAGGGGAAAACATTAGCCCCATCAACCATTTTAAGCCTTTGCTTTCAACATGTACCCAGAAATCTAAGCACATTCTCAAAGGTTCTTTCAAAACTGAAGCTAACACCTGAAACTCCTACCCTGGACCCAAGCTGGATCCCTTTGAAATGGTAATAGTATAGGTGTCATGCAGACGAGGAAAAGCAATATAACTCGTAAAGGATCACCAGTGGACAATGCAAATAGCCTTTGGCAAAAGTATTACAAGTGAGGAAGAAAGAATTTGATGAGAAATCATCCAGTTAAAAATACTGAGGAAAAGGGTTATTTCAACTATGGAGGTGTTTCTTTCGATGGCTTTGAAGCTCCTCCATCTATTGCTATATTCCCCATTCCGGCCTCCATGGCCTCTCTGTCATCCTTATCTTTCCTTTCTTTTTCAGACGTACCATCACCAGTGCGTTGTTCAAGAGCAGTTGTTGAAGGCTCTAGTACTCGAGGGCCTGCACCGAGCCATTGATGGGTGAGGCATTGAGCTGCTGTGGGTCTTTTTTCAGGGAGAAAGTCAAGTATTGGGATGAGGAAGTCAGCCATATCATTGGCATCCTGCTCGCTGAAATCATACTTCTCCGTAAGCACCTTACTAAGAGGCCAAAAACGTAACCTACGGATATGCCTCAAGTCTCCATGTCGGTTGAAGAAATCCCGAGAATAGCGGCCACCTAATGCAATCTGAATAAAAGTTGTCAAATAGTGAGAACCATGCATGCAATACCTTATAAGTGGCTTAACATTGTGAAGCAGTCAAGTTTAAAAACTTGTATACTTGAAATGAACACACATATCAAATTAACAGAAAAAAGACAACAAAAGGAGGACATCACTAACTAGTTCCATGTATAACAATCTTACCTTGCGTGGCATCATTCCAAGAAGCTCCATCATCAATGCCAAGTGATCCTAGAAAAGAGACAAATGTCAAGGGGTGAAAATTAACATTCATAGGAAAAAAGGAGGGGGGGGGAGAGAAAAAACATGAAGAGTAGGTGCAGCAGACCTCAACTCATGGTGGTCTTACTATTTCTAAGAATTTCTTTATGTTTTTCACCACTGCACAAATAGGGAACGAGTTCATGGATTACTACATTTCTACTATCATTCATCTTTTCTTCACTCATCCATATGTCCTCATTATTGTGTATAAGAGTGGTACAGGTGCAAGGATTACTATATATTCATATATGTAAATGCATCCAAATTAGAATAAGCAAAATACAATAGTACAAAGGAAAAAATCAATAAGCATCAAGAATGACAGGTCTACTATGGTACAATTTGTCCTATAGACGATGGTGAAATTAATTACATTCTTGGTTCTTAGACACGAAGAACCACACTTATTAAGAGGCATGCAAAATTATGTGTCAACTTAAGGGCAATAAAAATGTCAGGTAGACAGTCAAAAATGGTTTCTGCATACCTCATCTCGATCATAGTTTTCACCACTGTAAGGATCAAAAAGAACATCTCCAGTAGCCAGCTCAAAACAAATACAAGCAAAAGACCATAAGTCTGCCGATGTTGAGTATTTCGATCCAAGGGTAACCTCAGGACACCTATACTGCCTGGTTTGAATATCATTTGTAAATTGTTTATATGTCCAACAAGCATTGCCAAAATCAACCAACTTACACCTAAGATCAACTTCTGCCAATAGCTTTTTCCTTGTAGCACGGCTCCCCCTTCTATGGCGCTCCTTTCCTTGGTTACCATTGTTAATTCCATCTCTCTTTGCATCGTCTTTAACCTCAGAACTATTTGCCTGTTCATCACCACAAACTTCATTTGATTTTGCATCAGCATTAGTGTCTTCCGTGCCACCAGTCTTGGAATCTATCTCATTCTCCTCAGAAGCTTCCCTTCCTACACAACCTTGAGCCGCCTTCTTAGCCCTTTTCCAAATCTTCTTTTTCTGATTCCTGGTCAAATCTCCATTTGAACTCCTAATTTCTTTTGAAGCGACAGATTCTGCGACAACCTTATCCTTCCTAGTTGGAAGGACTAGAGAAGCACCAGATTTGGTAGGATCTCTCGATGGATCAACCATTGACAATAGTAACACGTTCTCTGGCTTCAAATCAGTATGAATGATTGAAAGTTCACGGTGCAAATAATCAAGACCCACTAGGATGTGACGAGAAATGTCCTTAACCATGTGAAGAGGAATTCCTCTATAATCACTATACTTAATAAGGGTCAAAAGGTTATCCCCCAAGTACTCAAAAACCATACACATATGCTGCCCATTAGGTCCTGAATGCTTAAAATGATCTAAGAGCTTCACAACACACTTTTTATCATCTGGATCTCCCTCAGCTATCTGTTTGAGAATCTTTATCTCATCCATCGCTGCCTCTGTGTAGTGTTGAGCACTCTTTTGAATCTTCAAAGCTACATACCGCTATGCGGTTAACAAGTTGAACCATAAATTTTAAATGGAAATGGCTGATTCAGTTCTAGGTAAGAAAAGATATAATTTAACAAGCAAAGCATCTTACAATCCAAAACACACACACACAATAGGGGGGAAAATATAAGCGCGTTAACAAAATTCATTACAAGAATCAAGAATGCTGCAACAAGAAAGCAATCTACAATCTAGAGAAAATTATCTCTGACTGGCAAATGAAGGGCATCTGAATCTCAGTTGCTAGGAGGCAAATCAGGGACCCTTCACAACATTAGCCGCAGAAATAAGACCCTTCAATTAACCAAAAGCAATGCACATTTCAGCACCCCTTGCAATGACTCCTTTCATTGCACTTAATACACCCAAGTAGAATATCCATGACAAAATGAAATTTATCCTTTTTTTTGTAATAAAGAAACAATGAACCAAGCACCAACATCTGATACATGTATATACTCTTTATTAATGATTAACCATTGGTGAAAATCCAAAAAAAAAATTTGTCTTACTCGGAAAGTTCAACCAACTCAAATAATTCTTTCCAGTGTTCATCAAAAAATGAAACTTTTCAAGACCATAAAAGGAAGAGGAAAAATACCGATCTTTGAGTATCCCAAGCGAGCCAAACGGTGGAGAAATGACCCCAACCAAGCTTGGTTTGAACCACATAACAACCGTTCTTAAAAGTGTCACCAATACGCACCGCATGGTACCCTCCTCTTCTGTAATCCTCGGTCCCTTCATCTTCTGACGAGTAATCACTCACTTCACTTCGATCTCCATTTTTATCCTCAGCCATTTCCTCCAGAAAAAAAGGGTCAAATTGGGTATTTAAATTTACAAACTTTTATTGATTCAAATGAGTTTTTCAGGCTTTATCTGAAAAACCCAGATTCTGTAAAACCAAAAGATTTGAAAACCCTCTATCAAGAAAAGGAAAAGTCCCCCGAAAAGGTGAAGGAAAGAAAAGGTAACTTTGATGAGAGAAATGAGTTTTACAAATAGAGAGAGAGAGAGAGAGAGAGAGAGATTTGGTAGGTGGCTGAGGTGGGAGAAGATTAGGGTTTTGTTTGGCGGTTGGGGATTGCCGGGAAATTAAAAGGAATTCTTCTATAATTTTCTTATTACTAATTTGGGGAGAGTGACGGGCCCTTTTAGCTTTGGCGTGGGGGGGGTACAGGAGGAGAGTCTGGAGTTTGGTTTCAGCTTCACGCGCTTAAGCTCGCGTAGGTCTTTAGATATCATTTATGTGAGATTGAGGTAATAAGGTCCTACAAATTAATTGTAAATGATATCGGTTGCGGTCCCACACTCGCCTCCTCTGTTGCCATGCCAATGGATGATGTCCTATGGCCAATGAATTATGAACGGGGTTTTCTTTCTTTTTTCTTTTTGGTTTATTGGTGGATGTGACTCTTGTCACGGATGAAGTCCGTGGCTCACACGTGCCGCCGATTGCATTATGGATTTAAAAGCTTTCGAAGCGTTAAAAGTTCTCTAGATTTTGCGATGGTTATTTTTGGTCGTCGATTTTTATGTTGAAATTAATGCGACACATAACTTAAAATAATTAAACTAAAGATAATCTATTATTTTCTTTCTCTTCATAAACTTTATATAAATACCAATTTTAAAATATAATTATGTGTTTAAAAGTATTAACTCAGTGAAATATTTAAATAAAAATATAAATATACAATTTATTAAAATAATAAAGTGTATATAATTAAAATTAAAATGTATAAAAATATTAATTTAAAATTTTATATTGGGTGGTAAACTAAAGCATTTACAAATGTAATTAGTTTGGGTTCAAATTCAACCATATACATATTTTTATTGGTTTTTTAAATAAAAAAAAGACTAAGTAATAGTAAGTTCAATTGCGGATGGCATATTTGTAATTTAACAACTAAGTCACTCGGTGGAGAGTGATGTCAATTCATTAAAACACTTAAATAATAGCAAGTATAGATATATGCAATTGATGTAAGTAATAAAATATGTATAATTACAATTAAGACGTAAAAATGTTATTAGTTCGGGTTCAAATCCTATCTATGCATATTTTTATTGGTTTTTTTATGAAAATGTCTTAAGTACCCTTAAATAATATAACTTAATTTAATTGCGGAATGACATTTTCATAATTTAACAACTGGGTTATTGACTTGGTTGAGAATGACACAAAATCAGTAGTATAGATAGATATATACAATTGATGAAAGCAATAAAATATGCATAATTAAAATTAAAATTAAAATTAAAATGTATAAACATATTAAAATGGAGCTTTAGTTGAGTGGTAAATTAAAAGTATTACTAATGCAATTAGTTTGGGTTTAAATCTCATCATATACATATTTTTATTAGTTTTTTAATGAAAAAAACTAAAGTATCAGCAGATAATATAACTTGTAGGGGTTTAAAATATACACGCAAAACTTTGATTGTAGTTAAACTGTATACATAAAACTTTAATTTTGATTCAATCATATACATTTAAAGAAATAAATACGTTAATTTATTCTTTATTGAATAAATATTATTATTTTTGTATGCAATATATAAAACATAAAATGATGCTACTTTAATAATTATGTAAATGATTTATGATAATTAGATCAAATTAAAAATTTAAGTATAAAATTACATAAAATCAAAATTAATGTATAGCTTTGAGATTTATGCAGTAAAATAAGTGCTGTTTAAGATGGGCCTGAGCAAGGGGAAGTGCAATTGGAAGCCCCACGGCTATTGCTTGGTTGATGCTTCTATCAATTATCGTTTGGGCCAGTGGGTACAATGAAGTCTTCAAGTGAAATTTTGTAGCCCATTGGAAGCTGCACTCCTGTTATCCTTTTCTTTCTTTTCAAAAAAAGTAAAAGCTCCGATTTTCCATCTCATCAAGGAGTTGTTAGAATTTTACTATTCAACCCTAATATTGCATTTGAAAATTTATTAATTATTAATTTAATTAAATAAGTCTGTAAATGTTAATTTAATATTTGAATAAACACTAAATCTAAAATAAGTTAAGATATTAAAGCTCAGTTGATTCCACGAAACAAAGGTGATTTTTATTTTGGTTTATTTAGAAAATAGAAAACATTAAACAAACAAACAAAAAAAAATTAGACTGAAAGTTTTAAAAATAATAAAAATAATAAAATATATAACAATTTAAAAACAATAAAAAAATAGGAGGATAATGTCGAGAATTACCCATAGCCCCTCCTAACTCATAAATAGGAGGATTATACGTTTCAGCACACTCAAACTCATGTCTTCCTGTATTAGCAACAATACTCATATCAATGAAATTAAGACTTAATCGGTAAATAAAAATAATTTTTCAAATAAAAATAGAAAAATATTTTCCAAAAACCATAGTCTAAAATGTATCGTTTATTATTTTTTAACATATTAAGCACCTTCAGTAATTTTTTAATCGTGCTTGTATATTTGAAAATTTTTATTGTAGCCATTACGTTAAATAACAATGGTCGATTTAAAATGAAAACTTATTTAAATGCAAAATTATAAAATTAAAGTATTTAATTAAAAATATAAAAACAATTTGAGAGCCTTATGCAAATGGCCAAAATTCCTATCCAGTTATGTGTTTTTTCTTCTACTATTATTTTATTTCTCAATATATTTATAGGAGAGAGTCTAATAATTAATTCTCAATATATTTGTCAATATATTTATCATTTTTCTTATATATAACATATTTATTGTATAATAAAATTGCGTATTCTATATTTCTTTAAAAGGAATTAAATCAAAGCTAAATAAAAATGGATATATTTAACATTTATAAATATTATAATGTTTTTAAAATTATATATCTAAAAATAAAATAAAATATCCGTCAAAATCTATTTGGATAATTGGATTTTGTCATTTCATAATCATGAATGACTATATTATACATTAGATTATGACACATCTACAATATAATTAAAAAAATTGACATAATAAAATTATAAAAAAGTAAAGGTAGAGTTTGTTGAAATAGTAAAATTAAAGGGAGGAAAATTTTGAAATTTTAGTTTCAAAATTATACTTATTATCTTATGAAAATATTAAGCATATTTGAGAGTTACAACTCAATTAAAATTTTAAATAATAAGTAAATAGATAAAGATAATCATGACAAACTTCTACCTTTTTTATGGATATGTCAAATTTGTGCCACAACATCAAAAACCATTCTACCACAAGTTCCTTTCAGTATTTTCTTTGGAAACAGTAGAAACTGTGTTGGATCAGTGATGATTTTTTGAGACAAGTGCTTTTGTTTTCCAATTAGCTTTCCCCACACACATTATGAGGGAAGAGTCTGTAAATCAATTGCAGTTTTCTATAATAAATTAATGATAGTTTTTATAAAGTAATGGTGTTTTAGAGATATTTAAAGAGTTTATGTACAAGGAAAATATTGGAACATTACAAGTTATTTATGGAATAAAGGGAAAAAAACACATTATTAATGTAATAAATATTAATTTTATTTATAATAGAAAAGTAAAACGAAAATATTAATTAAAAACTAGACGAATTATAATAAACCAGGGTTTTTTTAGCCAACCATGGGTCCTTTTGAATCTATATTCATGTAATCGAGTCAAGAGAGAGCTTATAAGAAAAAGAAAATGAAGAAAGTTCCAAAAGATGAAAGATTATGTAAAGACTAATGGCCACGCCTGCAAATGCACCACTGAATTGCCTTTCTGTAGCCCAAATGACCAGCAATCACTATCTCTAATGGAGGGCCATCCATCCTTCATCGAATGTTCTCCCATTTTCCCAATATATCTTCCATTATCTTTCATATGTATATTTTTTTTGTTTTTATATCCATTCTTTAACTCACCCATTTCTTGCTCAAAAGTTATATCAGATGCTTTGCTTTTGGCTTTGCTCACGCTTTCTGCAGTTTCTTTTCTTTTCCTCTGTGAAGGATATGACCACCATCACCCTTAACCTGCAAAAAAGGAATCAATTGAGTGGAAGGTATTATAGTTGACTGCTGGGGACTCCACTTTCTGGGTTATTGGATGCATTGGGTTAAGTGCCCTTATTGCCCTACCTACATTTATAATTTGCTTGTAGTGGTCTTTTAGTAGGGTCACATACCACCTAAAAAGATACTAGGTTCTATCAGCAATTTTGTGTCTTTCTTATCCTTTTGTCTTCATTAATTAATTGTTAAAGCTTAATTATATATATCTCTGCTCGTCAATGTGCTGACAATCCTTCCAAATCCCCCTCACAAAACACAATCAATCTAAGTACATGTATAAGATTTCTGATCTGCCATTATTGTTTGGTGGAATCCTTGTAATGGGATCTGATCATTTCATAATTAGTATTATCTCATTCATGGACTATGCTAAAACGCCAGTAGTCTGAGCATCATAACCTATCCTTACAGTACAGCATTTTCACTATTCAACATTGCAACTCTGATATGGCCACATAATTTATTCTCTTTTGATTAATTTGGAGCAGCTCATATTCATGATGAGACTCTGGTTCTATCTCTGAACATGATCAGATCAGTATAATATTTTGAAATCCAGCTTTCGATTATCCCAACTTCGGTTTTTCGTTGCTTGATCAACCATACTGGATCACTTTTCTTTTCTGGTAATATATCCAAGCAATGAGATCCTACAAAAAAAAAAAGGGGTTCAACAGGTTCATGTTAGTGCATATTTTGATGTGACAGAAACTAAGAAATATAGTCCTTGTATTGTTAGAGATGGTATATGAAGTACCATTTACTGTATATACCGCAACAACACTATCTGATATGTTCTCCAATACCCTGAAGATAAAATAGGAATATTAGTCATTCAACTTATATATGATGAAATAACTGAATCAGATTATATAAACGAATTAATATGTAACTTTGCTTCGATACCCGCCGCTGCTGTAAGGATCTCTGAGGCCATTAGAGAAAATGATGTTGCTGGCAAATCTATGGAGAATCAACTTTAAATCCTGTCAAATTAGGATGATACGAGACTTTAAGGCTTAGGATTAAGGATAGGTTTAAGAATGACTAAGAAAAGGAGATTAAAGAAAACAAACATGGCCTCCATAGTAAGTTGTCACCCAATGTGGCCGAGGTCGGACACCAAATAAGCTCTTGCACTTCCTTATGAACTTGGTTAGATTGAATGGCGATGGTGGGAACATTGAATCATTGTTTTCATGGCCTATAGGCATCACCATCTCACTACATGTCTGTAAAGATCAAATCCCCATGTAAAATATTCTCATTGGGAATCGCATGCAATCATGAAGAAAGGAAGCTTAGTGGGATTAACATCCAATATTGAAATTTCATACCAGGAACCTAGCCCTACTTATACTATTCTTATTTTATAATTATTATTTTTTATTTCTCAATGTATCTATCAGAACCAACTCAGTAACTAATCCTCCATATTCTGTTCATACAACTACTCTTAAGATATTTAGTAGGTTTAGATTTGAATCTTAGCATATGCAACTCTCGTCTAAAAGAGCAGTTAGTTTAGAAGTTTTGATTGATAAATGGAGATCGTGGCATCATCTAGCTATAGTCACCTCTCACCTGCCATCTCCAACCGATATATGTTTCATCATTTGGACGGTTGAATTCGTTCATGTCATAGCATGAGTTATTTCCCATATAAGCAACAACACCAGCGAATATTCGGCCGAGTATATCGGTCCCTTTAGGAGCTCCATCGATGCCACGACAGATCATATTAAGGGGATAACTTGGGGGATGATCATATTGAGCTACTTCAGAATATATTGAATCTAAAAAGTCCTTAAGATCGAAGCTTCTCTTCAATTTTCTGAGTAATTGAATAAAAGAGAGAAGCATATAGATTGATTGTTAGTGGCTTAAAAACATTAAACATGGCTTTTTGTGATGTATAGTTTACTTACTCGCAAGTTTTGAACTTCATGCTGAGAATTGAAAGACCATTAGACTTTGAAGCAACTTTATCAATTTCATCCCATGATTTTCGGATAGTTTCATAGCAACTTTCACTAGTTTCCTGTCCATTATAGAATAAGTGGTAATCATGTTTAGAAAGGGAATAGTTTAGTCAAAAAGAGAAAAAAAAATCGAATCAAATCAGCCAATTGGAATTTTGAAGCTTTTTTTTTTTTTACTTTGAAATCCTTCGTCACAATTGCGTAGTAACCAACATGTGGTGCAAGTTCATCAAAATAAAGAATTGGAGCCGAGGATGCAAGAGCTCCAAGAGCAACATGTGGATATTTCAGCCGAAACCATGCAGCAAGCACTGCAAAACATGATACATATATATTCGTGTATAGTCATATGAAAAATATGAATATGTGGTCATTGAGCAATGGAATCAATATTTATGTTAACTTACTTCCCCCGTACGATCCTCCAATGACAATCACCGGAGAATTCTTTGCGAAGAACGTTTTCTTTATATGAAGAATAATGGCGGCATAATCTGCAATAGCTTGAGCTGAGGTGAAATAACCCCTAATACTGGCGTTTCTCAAAGCGGCTTCCCTTGATCCACATGGTATGGATTTCCCATAGAACCGATGCTGCAAAGATTGTAACGTGATGTGTTTCGGAGTAAATTAAAGCCTCCTAAACAGAAGACGGAGAAAGACTTAAAAATCATAATCTTACCTCTATATATACCAGTAAAGCCTTGAAACGAGGGGCATTATCGGTGAGAAAACCAATTCCAGATAAATCATAATCCAATGATTCTTCCGCACCAAAATACACCAAGATTGGTGAACTAGTGTTCGCACCACCCCAGTACTTAGAATTAATTACATATCTTTGTTGAAAGCTGGTGAAACTTTCGGGTTTGTAGTTGAAGTGATCAAGTGTCTGGCTGTAAAAAAAGGTCTTGAAATCCTTGGAAAGTGATGAAATCGATTCGATATCGAGTTTATTTCGGATTGTTCTTCGAAGTGCTCCGAGCCTTGGTAAGCTGAATTGCGTTCCAGAGACATAGGACAAGGAAATTAATGAAAACAAAAGCAGTTGATGATGGAATGAGTGTCTCACCAAGTCCATGGACTTTGTTTATCAGCAATAATTGAAGGCTTGGAGGGTTTTTTCTTGAGCTAGTCTAGTTCAAGATGAGCATTCTATTTATACTATGTAAGAGATTGGTTACTGTTAATTAAATTAATCATAATAATGTAAAGACATTTGCTTGAGTGTGGATAATATGTGAAAGGGTATTTGGCACTTTTTATCATTTGTGAATCGCACGGATGAAAGGGAAGCAAAGAAAAGAGAAAGGAAGCATTTGATCATTTTAATATAGTAACATATGAGACACCATTGACTCTTTTTTAGAATTTGAATTTTAAAAATTAAGGGATGGCGTAATATTTGTTCATCTAATCGAGAAGTGTATGTAATAGAAAGTGGGACATTGTAAGAGATGAAACACCCATCGGAATTGATTGTGTTGTTTCTGTCTTTCTGAAGCATTTGCATTTTCTTTTTCCCACACCTCCAAGCATTAATGATTGTGGATGTTTATGCGGGGATATGTTTATGCTAAAACACTACTTCAAAGAAATACCACATGGATTAGCTGATTGTCTCTTTATAATTAACTAATCAAAATCCGACACCCCACCTTGAAATCCATAAGAAAAACACATGCACTCTTTTATCTGATCATATAAGGATTATGTAAAGTGGAAACATACATGCGCATATATAATCATATTGTTGTTCCAATAGAGTTGGAAGCGTGTAAATTATTGTACTAAAAAATCACACAAAGTTCAATTCCCAGGGAAGAGAGGTGGATCACATGGATCTCTTAAATACCAAGTCTTTCCTTAGACAGAATATCCCTTCTATAGTAATTTAATAGCACAATTAAATACTACATTATACCCTCAAATATTGAAAGAAAAATAGGACAAGAAAGAACACAAGAGATTTAACGAGGTTCGGTAAATTATACCTACATCCTCGGGCACTAACACCAGATGATAACTTTACTATCTCCAAAGTATTACAAACAAATAGAATTCCTTAAGAATTCTCAAATGGGAGAAGAGAGAAAACTAAGAGAGAAAGATTGGTTGGGATAAATTGAAATGAGAAATGAGAAGGCCTATTTATAGTTGAGGTTTAAGGACCAAACAATAAATAGCCCATTATCTCAAGGACCAAAAAAAATTATCCCTTGCCACTTTTCCAAAGTTGGTGGTTGTCATTATTGATTGTCTCCCATTAATGTTAATGGCAACCATTATTAATTGTCTTCCATTAATGCTAACAATCTCCACCTTGAAGATTTGATTAGGATAATCACATCTTCACACACTTCTTTCAACTCCCCAAATTCGATAAAGCTATCTTTTGTAGTGCCTACAAATGCGCTCTCGAGCGCCATACATCTGAAGGTGCTCAAATTCTCAGGATGTTAATCAAGTTCAAACAATGATTAAACTTGATTGTTGTTACCACCTTGGTCATCATATCTGCGGGATTATCTGCTGTCGGAATCTTCTGAAGTAGAATTTTTCCTTTTTCAAAGACTTCTCGCACAAAGTGATATCTTACATCGATATGCTTGATTCTTGAATGATAGACTTGATTTTTCGCTAAATGAATAGCGCTCTGACAGTCACAATATAAACTTATGTGACTTTGAACAACTCCTAAGTCTTTCAACAATCCATTAAGCCAAATAGCCTCCTTAACAGCTTCTGTAACTGCCATATATTCTGCCTCTGTAGTAGACACAGTTACTGTAGACTGTAAGGTAGACTTCCAACTCACTGGGGCTTTCGCAAGAGTAAACAGATACCCCGTAGTTGAACGACATTTATCTAAATCACCAGCAAAGTCGGAATCAACATATCCAACTACAAACTGACCAAGTGCTTCATCCTGTTCAAAAATTAAACCAACATCTACGGTTTTTCGAAGATACCGTAGAATCCATTTCACAGCTTGCCAATGTCCTTTTCCAGAATCATGCATATACCTGCTCACAACTCCAACAGCTTGTGAAATGTCAGGCCTCGTACACACCATCGCATACATCAAACTCTCAACTGCATTAGCATATGGGACTTTCGCCATATATTCTCTTTCATCTTCAGTCTTCGGAGATAATTGAGCACTAAGTTTCAAATGAGAAGCAAGTGGGGTACTTACATGTTTTGTGTTTTCATTTACACCAAAACATTGTAATACCTTTTTCAGATATTGCTTCTGATTTAAACAGAGCTTGCCTCTCGGTCTATCTCTACTTATCTCCATGCCGAGAATCTTCTTGGCCTTACCTAGATCTTTCATCTCGAACTCTTGATTCAACTGAGCCTTCAGCTTATCTATCTCATTTTGGCTCTTCGAAGCGATTAACATATCATCAACATACAAGAGTAGATAAATGAAAGATCCGTCATGCAGCTTCTGCAAATATACACAATTGTCATATTTGCTTCTTGTGTACTTCTGCCTTCTCATAAAGCTATCAAATCGCTTGTACCACTGCCTCGGGGATTGCTTCAATCCATATAGCGATTTGTTAAGCTTACAAACCCAATTTCTACCACCAGCATCTGTGTATCCTTCTGGCTAAGTCATATAGATCTCCTCTTCTAACTCACCATGCAAGAAAGCCTTCTTAACATCAAGTTGAGCTAGCTCCAAATTCAACTGTGCTACCAAGGCCAACAAAATTCTAATGGAGGAATGCTTCACAACAGGGGAAAATACATCATTGTAGTCAATTCCCTCCTTCTGAGCGTAGCCTTTAACTACCAATCTTGCCTTGTAGCGAATATCCTTCTTGCTAGGAGATCCATTTTTCTTTGCGAATACCCACTTGCATCTGATTGCCCTTTTACCTTTCGGTAATTGCGCCAACTCCCAAGTATTGTTCTTCCGGAGAGACTGCATTTCTTCATCCATGGCGCTTTTCCATTTATCACTTTCTAAGCTTTGCATTGCTTCTTTATAAGTGATAGGAATATCATCAACAACGGGAAGGGCGTAGGCCACCATATCAGTAAATCGAGCAGGTTTACGAATTTCTCTCCGTGGCCTTGCAACTGCAACTGGTTCTGGTGTACTTAGTGGTTCTTGGGTCAGAACCTCTTCAACCTCTAATTCCTTCATTGTGGCTGGAGAATTAGACTTATTAACTGGGCAAATCCCCATCTGCTCAAACTCCACCTGTTTTGGAGTACACTCCACCTGCTGTGGAGTATTGCTCGTCTGAATATCTTTATCTGCTACCTTTTTCAATGTGGCAGATTCATCAAAGGTAACATCTCTGCTACAGATCATTTTCTTTGTGCTTAAGCACCAAAGACGAAATCCCTTCACTCCAGAAGTGATTCCCATAAAGAGAGCTTTCTTTGCCCTCGGATCTAACTTTGACTCCTTTACATGGTAATATGCAGTGGTTCCAAACACATGTAAGGAATCATAATCTGTAGCCGGTTTTCCAGACCATACCTCCATAGGAGTTTTTCTTTCTAATGCAGATGATGGCAAACGATTAACAAGATGGCCAGCGTATGTCACAGCCTCAGCCCAAAATTGCTTGCCCAACCCAGCATTGGACAACATACATCGAACTTTCTCCAACAATGTTCGATTCATACGCTCTGCCAATCCATTCTGCTGTGGTGTATCCCTAACTGTGAAGTGTCGAACAATACCATACTCTTGGCACACATCGAAGAACGGATCTTTTATATTCCCCTCCATTGTCCGTCCTAAGCCGCTTGATTTTCTTGCCAGTCTGGTTTTCGATCATAGTTTTCCATTTAAGAAAAACTCTAAGCACTTCATCCTTAGTTCTCATGGTATACACCCAAACTCTTCTGGAAAAGTCATCAACAAAAGTAACAAAGTAGTGTTTTCCTCCCAATGAAGGTGTCTTGGAAGGCCCCCACACATCTGAGTGAACATATTCCAAAATACCTTTTGTATTATGGATAGCAGTACCGAATTTCACTCTCTTTTGCTTTCCCAGAACACAATGCTCGCAAAATTTTAATTTGCAAACCTTTGCACCTTTCAACAATCCTTGCTTTGCCAGAATTTGCAAGGATTTTTCGCTGGCATGTCCCAACTTCATATGCCACAACTGTATTGAGTCCAATTCTTTGTTGTCGGAAGCTGCAGCGACTGCTCTAATCACTGTACTACCTTGGTAGTAATACAAGTTATTTTTCCTGATGCCCTTCAATATCACAAGTGCGCCAGATGTCACTTTCAAAATCCCATCTCTCATAGTAACAACTGAACCATTGGATTCCAAGGCTCCCAATGAGATGAGATTTTTCTTCAAACTGGGTACGTACTGAACATCAGTCAGAACTCTGGTTGATCCATCTTTATTCTTTAATTGGATTGAACCTATCCCAACAGTTTTACAGGCATTGCCATTGCCCATATAAACAACTCCTCCATTTAGTTCTACTAAATTAGAGAACCACTCCCGGTTAGGGGACATATGATAGGTACAACCCGAATCCAATATCCACTCATCTGAATGGAACGACGATGATGATGCAACCAGTGATAGTTCAGAGTCACTAGTATCATGCTTAGCAACACAAGCATCTACAGCAGCTTTTCCCTTATTCTTCAGCTTTGGACAATTTTTCTTCCAGTGGCCTTTCTCATGACAAAAAGCACATTCATCTTTCCCGAGTCTGGACTTTGACTTTGATCTCCCCTTTTGAGTTTTCTTCCGAGTGTATGAACGACCTCGGACTACTAAAGCTTCTGTATCTCTGATTGAGTTTTTCTGTTTGTCATTCTTTCTCTGTTCATAACTGTATAAGGCCGCACAGACTTCGCTCAAAGATATATCACTCCTGCCATGAAGTAGAGTAGTTTCTAGGAACTCAAACTCCTCAGGAAGTGACCCCAACAGCATTAAAGCCAAATCTTCATCTTTGAATGTCTCATCCATATTCTGCAAATCAGTGACTAACTGATTAAATTTGGTGATGTGATCATTCGTTGTGGTACTTGGGACGTATGTGAAGCGAAACAGTCTTTTCTTCAAGTGGAGCTTATTTTGACTGTTTACCTTCAAAAAATTTTCTTCAAGTGCCACCCACAACTTATTTGCGGAAGTCTCCTTTGAAAAAGCATACTTCTGCTCTCGAGAAAAGCATGATCGAATTGTGCCACATGCCAACCGATTGATCGCCTTCCAATCTTTCTCCTGTACATCATCTGGTTTCTCTTCATCAATGGCAATGTCTAGACCCTGCTGAAAAAGGGCATCTAGAACCTCACTTTGCCACATACCAAAATGGCCCGTGCTATCAAAGATCTCCACGGCCAATCTTGCATTTGCAATTGTCGGTCTTGTCCACATGGACGATGTTGAAGCTCCTACACCGACCGTTTTCTCCATAATCTTTCAATATACCTAAGGAAATCTTTTCTGATGTGGAAGATCAGTTTAAACTGCAACCACAGAGCATACTACGATTAACCTTCGGCTCTTGATACCACTTGTTGTTCCAATAGAGTCGGAAGCGTGTAAATTATTGTACTAAAAAATCACACAAAGTTCAATTCCCAGGGAAGAGAGGTGGATCACATGGATCTCTTAAATACCAAGTCTTTCCTTAGACAGAATATCCCTTTCTATAGTAATTTAATAGCACAATTAAATACTACTATTATACCCTCAAATATTGAAAGAAAAATAGGACAAGAAAGAACACAAGAGATTTAACGAGGTTCGGTAAATTATACCTACGTCCTCGGGCACTAACACCAGATGATAACTTTACTATCTCCAAAGTATTACAAACAAATAGAATTCCTTAAGAATTCTCAAATGGGAGAAGAGAGAAAACTAAGAGAGAAAGATTGGTTGGGATAAATTGAAATGAGAAATGAGAATGCCTATTTATAGTTGAGGTTTAAGGACCAAACAATAAATAGCCCATTATCTCAAGGACCAAAAAAAAATTATCCCTTGCCACTTTTCCAAAGTTGGTGGTTGTCATTATTGATTGTCTCCTATTAATGTTAATGGCAACTATTATTAATTGTCTTCCATTAATGTTAACACATATTATATGTACCTATATTCTGGTTTATAGTTTCTTATTTTCTCTGACGTTTCATCTATTTATAGTGCAATTTAATTTATGCATTATAGAATTGAGTAATTTAATATTTGTTTGTATGTATGCAAACAAACAAACTTAATAGTAGTGTTAATAAGAGTGAAGTTGGAATAACAAAGAATCAGAATAAAATATTTTATTTCTTTTAAGTATAAAAAATATATATCAAAGTTTTAAAAATAAATCAGAAGAGAAGAGGGTCGATATCCAGCCTATCCCCTCCCTGCACCACTGGTGTTAATATAAAATCATTCAAATGCTAACATGGACTTCTGAAATCTAACCATGCATATATATAACTTTAGATATCATTCGCATATGAGTTATACCACCATAAAACATTTATAAAGATACTCTTGGCCTCGAAATGAATTATCTTTCTTTTTCTTTTTCTTTTTTTTGTCCCGCAAATTTCATCCCTGAAAAGGCCATCTTTTATCATCATTTTCTACTTCTAATTTCTAAAACGAGCTGACCTTGAAAGAAAAACAAAATAATAATAATGGGTAGCTACTTATTTCAGTTTTGACTGAAGAATCCATCTTTCATTTGCGATTTGAGTGGACCTAAATGGGGAATGCTGATAAGAACAGTAAAAATGGTCATGATTTTGAAGCAAAAGCACAATATGGGAAATGGTCCAAATCAAGAGGCAATTAAATCTATGCAAACAGATGAGGCCTACCCACTTTTCCCATTTCTAACTGTTATGGAACTGGTGCCACCAAGGTCTTTTGTCTTTCCACTTTCACCATGGATAAGCGCACACACACACACACACCTTAAACTGCCTAATGATGCAGGCCAGGTTGATAATCTTTGTCACGTCTACCTATTCAGATTTGACATTGCCAACAAAATTAGTGAATCCTCGTAGATTGCCTGATCCTTGCATATGGAAGCTTGATGATTACCGGCCAACGAGTCTGAATGATATCTGTCAAGTCTTCAGTTTTAGACTCGTGTAAGGAAAAAAAAGGTTCATAAAGTACTTTCAATTTGGAATGGAACAGTTAGTTTAAGATAAGTCCAGGATGATAGTAAAATTCGATTCAGATTTCACTCCAACGGTAAAAATTCTTTTTTTTTTTCAAAATGATTACTATCTATTACTAATAATTTTTTATGACTAGAATTGGGAAAGTGCTGCTGAAATTCGATCCGATTGAATAACTTTACACTTTGGAATGCTGATTCTCTGTTTGTAAACCAAAATCGCATTGCAAATGGTATTGCTATTTGGAGTGCTGATTCCACACGCTTCGAATAGAGTTGGTTTTGAAGCAACTTAACAACACTAAAAATTTATCATGAACATAACTGTTGCTTGGGATGCTGGGACAAAGCCATATGATTTTTTTTTTTTGCCTGGTGTTCTGACAATAAAAACTGAACGATACTTGCTATATAGGCTAAGCCCTGGTACCAATGCGAGTTCAAGAAATCTTATCACCTTGGATTACGAACGAGCAACTTCCCCGTGAGGGATTGACACCTAATTGTCTGGACAAACACAAACAATTATCGCAGTTAGTTAACAAGTCGCCCCATGCATGCCTAAATTTGTTTAAGTTCACTACATATCGTCTTTTTTGCCTAAACTTGGCAAGTATATCACCAGCAATGCAAAGACAAAGATAATGGGTGAACTCTGGTATTACCGGCCTGCCCACCCCTACCACTTTTGAGTTGGTGGAAGGCAAGTAGGTTTGATAATAGCTCTCATATTTGTAATTCTGGTATTAATCAAAAAATGTTGCAAATTCTGGTGGAAGGCTTGAGTCTGTCTTTTGTCACCATGGAGCATAGAAGCTTCCTTCTAAGAAGGGAAGTGTTTAAACCCCAAAAACCTATATTGATTGTTGTCAATCCATGCATTAGATATTGACTTTAATAGCATTCAAAGGAAAAATATCTATAGAAAGTCATAATTAAAGTTAGTAATTGGAAAAAGCATAAGCGCTTAATCAACCAACATAAAATTTGCAGATCAAAACTAAACTATTTGTATAGAATAATAACAAACTGCCTTGACTGTCAAGTCATCATCCCTAAATATCTTGGCCTCTTTCTGCAATTCTAAGCAAACCCATCAGTTGCTGCACCAGAGCACCAGTTTTAAGCTTACTCTAATTTTTTTTATAAGCCAAAGTATAAAATATGCAATATGATAATATGATCCATTTTTTTTATTTTATGTTATACTAAGGTGATGTTGTTAATATGAAAAATATTTTTTAGATCAACAAATGTCTTCTCAATTACATTTCGAAGTATTGAATGTGTCAAATTAAAGAGTTCGCTCTATGATGTTTGTGTCCGGTACCATTCTCTCAAATGTTATCATACTAGTGTCACGGACTTAGAGTTTTCCCACGCGATCCGTGCGGCCTTAGGCAGTTTCTCTGCTCAAAACGCCTAAGTCAGCCTAACTTGTAACAAAAAAAAGATTCAGCAGCAAAAACACCCAAGTCAACTTCACTCGCAACAATAAAGGATTCAAAAGAATTCCCTTAAGATTTTCACGAAGAATAACAGAAGAACGAAGTAAGAACGAGCCTTGAAAGATGAACAAAAGCAAGAACACTTGAGAGAAAAGTTTGAGTGAATACTCTCAAAATTCTTATTTATAACTCCATGAATATACAATGAGCAAAGAGGTCCCTATTTATAGTTGAGCCTCACAGCATATCAATAGCTATAATTAAAAGCTGAATACAATTAGAACTCTAAGCTTACATAACCAGCTATATACAAATAGAACTCTAAGATTCCATAATTATATCTTCTAGAACACTTCCCATTTCTATCAGGCTCTTGAGATGGGCTTTTAATCTCTCCAATCACCGGGCCAGTTTGGTTGGGTCAGTTTGGTTGGGCTAAATGACCTCCCTCGAACACGATGGATCGCACCAGTTTGTCATGGTTGCGAGCACCGACGCGCAACCCATGACATTCTCCCCCACTTGTTCTAGCGACGCCCTCGTCGCATCCTCCTTATGGAACTGATCAATCTTCCCTTGGAACTGCCACAATGCCTCAGCAGGTTCTCAACTTGCTTCACTATCAGGAAGTCCCTTCCATCGAACTAAGTACTCATGCTGTGGTCGGTGGTACTTTCGTCTAATTACCCGATCTGCCTCAATGTTTTCTACTTCACGATCATACGAGACTTTTACCCCCATCGGTGCTCGTTCGGACTTGCCTCGATTCGGATCTTCTTGATCCTCATGAAACGGCTTAAGCATGCTTACATGGAAGACTGGGTGTACTTTAAGTTTTGGTGGCAACTCCAGCTTGTAGGCCACCTTGCCCACTTTCTTCACAACTTTAAACGGCCCTTCATACCTTCGCACAAGACCCTTGTGCAAACCAGTATACCGTAAAATCAAGTGTAGTTTAGCAAGGACTGAGTCACCCACTTGAAATTGTACATCCCTTCGGTTCTGATCGGCCCACTTCTTGCTACGCTTACTTGCCTTGTGTAAACAAGCTCTAGCCAAGTCATTCTTCTCTTGCCAATCTTTTGCGAATCTATAGGCTGCCGGATTTGGTCCTGTGTAATGGGTCACAACAGCGTTGGGTGTGAGTGGCTGTTGACCCGTCACTATTTCAAATGGACTTTGATTCGTGGTCCCATTTTGCTGCAAGTTATATGAAAATTGGGCCACATCCAGCAACTTTGGCCAATCCCTTTGTGTGGCACTCACATAGTGCCGAAGATACGTCTCCAACAGTGCATTTACTCGTTCAGTTTGCCCATCGGTTTGTGGATGCATGCTCGTGGAGAAGTTCAAATCTGAGCCCATTGACTTGAACAACTCCGTCCAGAACCGACCAGTAAATCGACCATCTCGATCGCTGATAATAGATAGTGGCACTCCCCAATATTTCACCACGTGTCTAAGGAATAACCGAGCTGTTTCCTCAGCAGGGCACTCTTTGGTCGCCGGAATAAAAGTCGCATACTTTGAAAACCTGTCCACCACAACAAGAATACTAGCAACCCCGTCAGACTTAGGCAAACCAATGATAAAATCCATGGATAAACTCTCCCATGGCCTTTCTGGGACTGGCAGGGGTTGAAGCAAGCCGGCTGGAGTCTTTAACTCAACCTTGTCTTGTTGGCACACTAGACAAGTTTTCACATAGGTTTCCACATCAGCACCCATGTGAGGCCAATAATAGCGATCCTCCAAAAGGGCCAAAGTGCGATGTATCCCTGGATGGCCTGCCCATTTCGAGTCATGACATTCCTTCATGACTTCCTTACGTAGTTTCCCATAATGGGGCACATAGAGGCGGTGTCCATGAGTGTATACTAGCTCCCCATCAAGCCAAAATCTTCTTGTTTTTCCCTCATTGGCAAGCTCAATCAAATTTTTGGCCGTAAGATCATGGGACAATCCCTCTCGAATGCGTTCCAACAAAGAGCCATCAGGTTGACTGATTGCTGTGAATTCCATCTTTCGACTAAGTGCATCAGCAACATTGTTGGCACTTCCTGGTTTATATTCCATTGTGAAATCAAACTCTGCTAGTAAAACCTGCCAACGAGCCTGCTTGGGAGACAACTTTTTCTGGGTTAGAAAGTAACTATTGGCAACATTGTCGGTAAGGACCACGAACCTGGAACCCAATAAATAATGTCTCCATGTGCGCAAGCAGTGTACTACCGCAGTCATCTCTTTCTCTTGGACCGTATATCTACGTTCCGTCTCGTTAAGCTTTCGACTCTCGAAAGCAATTGGGTGTCCATCTTGCATCAGCACTCCCCCAATAGCATAATTTGATGCATCTGTACGTACCTCGTAAGGCTTCGTAAAATCCGGCAAGACAAGTACGGGCTCCCTCGTCATTTCTTGCTTCAATTGGTTGAAGGCCTTCTCACATTCTGGATTCCAATCCCATACCTTCCCCTTCTTCAACATGTCCGTCAAGGGAGTGGTAATTTTGGAGTAGCCTTCGACAAAGCGGCGATAGTAATTTGCCAATCCAAGGAAAGATCTCAACTCTGTTACCTTGGTTGGAGGCTCCCACTCTGAAATGGCTCGAATCTTATTTTTATCCATTCGGATCTTACCGCCTCCCACAATGTGGCCTAAGAATGACACCTCTTGTTGGGCAAATGAGCATTTCTCCTCCTTGACGAACAGCTCATTTTCCCTCAAAGTCTGGAACACCTCCCTCAAGTGTCTTACGTGCTCTTCAAGCGACTTGATATAGACCACAATATCGTCAAGGTAAACAACCATAAAACGATCAAGAAAGGGTTGAAGTACCTTATTCATTAGGGTGCAGAATGTAGCTGGGGCATTCGTGAGTCCGAAAGGCATCACAAGGAACTCATACGAACCGTACCGTGTCACACAAGCTGTCTTTGGTTCGTCCCCCTCGACTATCCGAACTTGATGATACCCCGATCTCAAATCTAACTTGGTAAACCATCTTGCACTACCAAGCTGGTCGAACAAATCTGCGATAAGAGGAATAGGATACCTATTCTTCACGGTGATCTTGTTTAGAGCTCGATAATCGATGCACATTCTTAAAGACCCATCGTGCTTCTTTTGGAACAACACTGGCGCACCATATGGGGATTTAGATGGTCTAATGAATCCCGCATCCAAAAGTTCCTTCAATTGTTTCCGTAACTCTTCTAATTCTGGCGGAGACATACGATAGGGGGCCCTTGCTGGCGGCACCACATTAGATACTAACTCGATTTTGTGGTCCACCTCCCTCTTGGGTGGCAAACTTTTTGGCAACTGAGCAGGCATTACATCTCGAAATGATTGTAGCAATTGTCCCACTTCTTTCGGGGTCTCACTAACAGACTCAGCGGTCTCTTCGATCTTCAAGGTGGCTAAATATGAGACTTCATTTCTCCGTACACCTTTAGCAAACTGAATTGCTGATAGTGTTTTTCCCTCAAAGCTTCTCTTCCTTGTCACTTTCACCATGCATTGATGTTTCGCATCTGAAATCACCATGTAGTTGCTCGAAGGGGCAATAAGAGCTTTAACCTGATCAAGGAAGCTTAGTCCCACCACAAAATCATAGTCATCAAGTGGTATTACCTTAATGGATACCTTCCCTGACCAATTGCCGAGCTGAAGATCCACTCCATTTGCAACCCCCTTGATTAGAATACTTTCCGAGTTCACTGTTTTGATCCGACCCCGTTCATTATCTATCTTGAGGCCTAGTTTACAAGCAGCCTCCTCAGACATGAATAAATCAGAAGCGCCTGTGTCGACGAGCGCATTCAATTTTCTGCCGGCCACAATGATGTCTACAAACATCAAACCATGGCTCATTCTATCTTCGACACCCCCTAGTATCGATCCAAGGTTGTTATCCTCCACATCGGACTCCCCCTTTGCTTCCATAGCCTTGAGAGCGGCCTTCTTTGAACAGTCCTTGATCATATGTGGACCCTCACAGTGGAAGCACCTTATAGGCCCACTCTTTCTCTTGTCCCAAGGTTTCTTACCATCGCCGTTCCTATTGGGCCTTTCTTTATCTCCCCCACTATTACCCTTTAATCTGGGTTTAGAAGAATTGGAATTGTCTTTCCTCCCACCAAATTCAGCAAGTGATTCTGCTACTGACATAGCCTTGGTGAGCTCTTGAACTCCTCGGCGCTGCAACTCTTGCTTCGCCCACGGTTTTAATCCGTCCATAAAGGAAAAGAATGCCTCTTTCTCCCCCATATCTGAGATTTGGAGCATAAGCTCGCTAAACTCCTGTACATACTCCCTCACAGTGCCTTGTTGCGCAAGCCGACGCAACCTTGCCCGAGCCTTATCCTTGGCATACTCTGGGTAAAACTGTGCTTTGAACTCACATCGAAACTCCTCCCATGTTCCGATTTCAGACCCACCACGTCTCACATCAGTGGACCTACGACGCCACCACAACAAAACAACGTCAGATAGATACATCGCAGCAGTAGTTACCTTAGTGACATCCTCCGTGATGCCTTTGGCACAGAAGTATTGCTCGACTCCCCATAAAAAGTTGTCCACATCTCTTGCGGACCTTATTCCCTTAAACTCTTTAGGCTTGGGAACATCAATATTGGGCTTGGGTGCGGCAGCCGCTAACCCACCATTGTCCAAGGCAACCTTGTAGATTGTGAGTTCACCCTTGAGCTCCGCAATCTCTCCCTTCAAGGCCACCACCATAGCCTCAATGGCATCATCTCTACCAGTCAACTGTTTCATATTATCCGTCACATATTCTTTAAGCTGCTCCTGCATGGACTGCAGCCCATCATGGAGCCTATCATCAACATCTTCAACCCTCTCCTTGATATCCCCCATTGAACTCTCGAGAGTGACGACGCGATCCTCTAAAGCTGACAATATGTCCCTTGAGCGACTGGCTTTCCTAGCCCTCCCACGGGTCTCCACTCCCTCAACTTCTTTTGACATCTTTCAACGCTGGCTTCGAACCTTGGCTCTGATACCAACTGTCACGGACTTAGAGTTTTCCCACGCGATCCGTGCGGCCTTAGGCAGTTTCTCTGCTCAAAACGCCTAAGTCAGCCTAACTTGTAACAAAAAAAAGATTCAGCAGCAAAAACACCCAAGTCAACTTCACTCGCAACAATAAAGGATTCAATAGAATTCCCTTAAGATTTTCACGAAGAATAACAGAAGAACGAAGTAAGAACGAGCCTTGAAAGATGAACAAAAGCAAGAACACTTGAGAGAAAAGTTTGAGTGAATACTCTCAAAATTCTTATTAATAACTCCATGAATATACAATGAGCAAAGAGGTCCCTATTTATAGTTGAGCCTCACAGCATATCAATAGCTATAATTAAAAGCTGAATACAATTAGAACTCTAAGCTTACATAACCAGCTATATACAAATAGAACTCTAAGATTCCATAATTATATCTTCTAGAACACTTCCCATTTCTATCAGGCTCTTGAGATGGGCTTTTAATCTCTCCAATCACCGGGCCAGTTTGGTTGGGCCAGTTTGGTTGGGCTAAATGACCTCCCTTGAACACGATGGATCGCACCAGTTTGTCATGGTTGCGAGCACCGACGCGCAACCCATGACACTAGTATAAGAAAATATTTTGTATTTACATAATTAGCATCAACCTTATAATATTGTTCAGGTTCTGTAATGGCTTAAATTCAAGGTTATCGGAACAGTGGTTTTATAACCACAAATCTGATTTAAAGAGAAATTTATTTTAATATTTTTGCATGAATATTGATATGATAGGAAAATCGTATGAAAATATCGATAGAAAATTTTATCGATTTAGTAGTTAGTTAGAAAAAGAAATTATTGAAGAAATTGGGTAAAAACAAGGTATTGATATCTCGATCTCGTAAAACTGAGTCGGAAATATTTTTATAAATATTTATGAAATGTTAATAATGTGGTATTAAATTTTCGTTAGAAAATTTTAATGTTTGGGTAGTCAATTAAATGAAAAGAACTAAATTGGAAAAGGTTTAAAAGTGGCTGGGATGATTAAATAGCTTAAGTGTCTAATGAGAAAGGATTTAAAAGGAAATTAGACCGAAAATTTATTTGTGCTGGACGGCAAGGACATGAAATCAGCAAGAAAATGGATGATTTAAGGGCAAAATTGGAATATTGCATAATTAACTAAATAAAATTAGGACTAATGTAGAAATATCTAGATTTCTTGTGATTTCTCTTCATTCTCATCAGCCAAAATGCCATAGGAGGGGTTCTTTAAGCTGGTATTTCATAAATTTTGCACCAAGTGAGTTAATCCTTGCATTTTTCTTGTAATTTTTGTGTTTTTAAGACTTTTACAACTAAGTTCTACTGTTAAATTCATTAGTTTTTGATTTCATGGATGAAATTGAAAGTCACCATGGTTGAATGCGGTAATTTTATGATGAAATAATATGAAATTGAAGCTTTAATTTGTTTATGAGATGATTTTATTAGGTAATTTCAATAGAAATTGATTTTTAATACCTAATTGTGAAAAAGTTGAAATTAAAGTCTAGTGCTGAAATTTTGATTCCCAAAGGTTATAAAGTAATTTAAAGTGATAGAATAAAGTGTTAATTGAGAAAAATCAGCTCAATTGAGAGGTTAATTGAGCAGTAACGAAATTATCATTTATTAAAAGTTTAGGGGAAAAATGGTAGTAAACATCTTGCACTAAAATAGTTTTAGACAGCAACAGTAGGCTAACTTTGAAAAATCACCATAAATTGTGGAAATTGAATTATAGGATGAAAAAACTATAAATTAAATCTTATTGAGTCTAGTTTCTCATAGAAAAAACGATGTAAGTAATGGAATTGTAAATCATGAGATATAATAATTTTTGTGAGACAATGTCAGAATGAATTCGGGTTCCCTTGTTTTGAATTTGAAAAATCATTAAAAATTTGAGAAAAATAATTAGGGGTTAAAATTTACATGTTTAAATTATTAATGAGTTTATTTTCAATAGAAACAAACGGAAATATCATCCAAATTTTGTACTAAGAGATAATTAATTTTTAGCAAAGAAAGGTCGAAGCTGTCAGACAGTAGAACAGGGGTAAGTTTGAAGATTTTACTGTACTTATTGGCTGAACCAACAATTTTGAAAATTTTATGGTAGAAAGGTATTTGAGTCTAGTTTTAGAAACACCAAGCGATTTTTAATTTGAAATTCTATAGCTTGAGATATAAATAATTTAGTAACTACGACTCAAGTAGACAGCTTTGAATGAACTATAAATAATAGTGGAATTATAGATAATGTTACATATGAACATGAAGTATTAAATTGATAATTAAATTTATTTATTTAAATCCAGAAAATTTAAATACGAAGCTAGATCGAGGAAAGGAAAAAGTTCGGGATTAGTATATTTTTATATACGAACAAGTATTAAGGCAAGTTCGTGTAACCCGAATTATATTCTTAAATGCTTGAAATGTATGTTATTGATGTGAATATGATTTAAATGTTCATTATATGAAATTTGATGAGACATTGATATATTTGATAAAAAGGGGAAGAAATCCATGTTGAATGAAAGGAAAATTCAATGGATCTTTAAAAAGGAATTGACGGTAAAAAGATTTAGTCCGGACGGGTGATCCTATCCTGATATAGCCCTCCTGAAGAATATGTGTAAAATGGATATAGCTCGGACGGGTAATCCGAATTAGGGTCTGAATATAGCCTAGACTGGTAATTCAGATCCAAGCTTATTAAAGCAAATTGTCGTTGCAGGGGATTTAGCCTGGACTGGTAATCCTGACAATACTCTATAAGTTTATATTACAGGGGATTTAGCCTGGATTGGTAATCCCACTGTAAGGATGAGGTTCGCAGGAGTGTGCTATTTGAAATGAAGCGCACATGAATATGAATTGACAAACCCGAAATAGTATGCTAAAAGTGTACTTCTCAAAATCCATAGAAATTTCGAGAAATTCAACAGGATAAATATGGGAAATAATAAGGGTAATAGAAAACATGGAATTGATGAGCTCATCAATCATTAATCTTTGTATTGAACTCATATGATGCTATTTGATCAATGTTTTGGTTGAATTTGTGTGTGATAGGCAAATGGTAAATTGAATGGATGTATGCATATTTATTGTATTGTATTGAAAATATTAGGTAAGTATAATTCTTGTTACATGAGCTTACTAAGCACAACGTGCTTACCCTGCTTCATTTTTCCCTGATTCGTAGTATTAAGAGTTCGAAGGTCGGAGACACATCACACTATCAACTTCAACATTTTAGTATATCAAGAAATTTTATTTTGGAAATCAATAGCGTGTATAAGTTGATAAAGTAAATGTTACTGTGAAATGGATATAAAGTTAGCCATTGGTATGGCTATCAAATCCTAGTTTTGGCATGTGATGAGGTTATCTTATGGATATGCGTAAATCTATCTTGAAAATATGTTGAATTGGATTGGTTGATTTGGTTTGAAATCGGTGTATGTTTTGGGATTCGGAGGCATCAATGGGACGCCATAATATGTTTCAATAAAAGAATAGTATTTAACTCGTAATAATGGGAAAATTAATTCGAAAAACTCCGGTAATGCCTCTACCATATTCCGGTGACGAATATAGGTAGGGGGTGTTATAGGTTCACAATTTAAATAGTCTGTAACTTTAATTATAAAATCTTAATTTACAAAAACTTATGATATCTTATATCATTTTTTACAATATGTAAATTAAGTCAAAATAAAATAATATTTATAATATTTAAAATTTATAAAATAAATTGTTCTAAACTTTCATAACACTTATTTTAAATAATATTAAAATTTTCATTACTTTTAATAACAAAAAACTAGAATAATTTTTTATAAATAAGTATATTATTTTTACAATATATAGCATTGACACAAATAAATTATATCCATACTTAACCTTAAATTTTTATAAATAAATATATTATAAAACTTTTTAAATAATTTTTCATAATAAACTTTTTGACCATAACTTTAAAAAAATATAGGATTTAAAATAAAAAATTTTGATTATAACTTTTTAAAATACAAAAAAATATATTTATAATATAAAAAAGTTTTGGTCACAACTATCCCAAAATTCATACATGTCATGCTTATAATATAATTTTATAACTTGTATAAAAATAATTTTTTAAAATTAGATTTAAATATAATTATATGTATAATTACTCTAATTCTCAATTAAAGTACTTCAATTACACCTAATTTGATAGGACCTACCAATTATTATTCATACATGTTAATATTATGTAATTACAAATAAGTGGTTCCAATTTAATTATTAGATTGCTTTTCAAACACTAGTTTAATTAAAAGTATTAAAAAATTAAATTTGCAAAAGCATTAAAAAAAAAGGAACAAAAATGCGGCAAGGAAAATGCGACGCTGGCGCTCTAAGTCAAGCCTCTGCAAGTGCAACTCTTCATCGGTTAGCCCATTGCCTAAACTTCTATTAACGCTCTGCCCGATCCTTCAAGTACTACTGCTAGAGCTAGACTAGGAGGAGCTCCATCAGTCTATAGAAAGCCCAAAAATCAACGGACAGCGCCAGTATTTTCTTATTTTATTTACCGACAGAATTTCGCAATTTGTCCCTAACGAAAAAGTATAACAATTCTAATCTAAACTTCAGTCCCTAAAATTTCCTTCACTTCCCAACCGATCCCGGGGTGGGAAATTGGAAAAAGATAAAAAAGAGAAGCAGATCCGTGGAAAGGAAAGAAAAAGGAAGGGCGTTTGAAGACGGGGGATGTATGTTTATGATCTGGAGTTGAAATGAAATGCAGCAGCCGAATCTGTTCCCGTTCGGCAGCGTTTTGGGGAATCCGTTTTTGTTGAATGGCGGCGTTGGCGATTTAAGCGACGGTGGATTTGACAGCTCTAGGGTTTTCTTTTTGGTCCCTTTTTTGTTATTCCAAGGAGGTGGAATGGATTTGTCCAAGGTTGGGGAGAAACTCCTCAGCTCCGTGCGGTCCGCGCGATCACTTGGTCTCTTGCCTTCTTCTCCCTCTTCTGATCGGCCCGAGGTAAGTAATGTAGCTCAAAACTTACTTAAATCTTTTAATCTTTTGATTATCAAGTCTTTGTTGAGTTATTTCTTTTGCCGGAATTCTTTATTGAGGTTTATTCCACTGCATTTGATTAGTTTTGAGAAATTCGACACTAGTATAAATTAGTGTTACTTTGTTGAAGTTAAGTTTAATAAGATTTTATTTGAACTGAATTTAGTTTTGTCACTGGACTTGCTAGATACGTTGCATCCTGAATGACCAAGACTTTGTTTGGTTGTTACTTTTGTTTCCCTAAAAGATTTTACTGTAAAATAAAAATGGATGCACAATGAACATAGAATGCGACGGAATTCTTAAATAATTGTTCAGTATAATAGTAAAATCATGTTTTTGTGTATAGTTTTTCATTTTTAAATCTTAAAATAAAACATTGTTTGCTTTTTATATCCCGGTCTTTTGGTTTTGGGAGGCAATGTTAAATATCAAAAGTAATTACCAAATGGTCCCCAACAACAACAAAGCAGTAGATGGAACTGGGTATGACTTGTTATGTTTTTTGAGCCAAAAGTTTGCTGGGTTTTGTGGTTTGTATGTTACTTTTGGACTTAGGATGTTATTTGATATTTCTGTCAGGACTAGCTGTATTCTTCTCTATAGTTTATTTGTGAATTTTGATTCATATGTTCTTTATTATCTTATACAGGTTCCAGCTCGAGCTGCAGCAGCAGCGGCTGTTGCTCGTGCTCTTTCAGGATTGCCACCTGATCAGAGATATAGTCTTCCATCGAGTTCTGAAGAACTGATGTCAATATATGGAAGCAAACCTCAGAGTCAAATAGTGGAAGACGTAGAGGAAAAATTCTATGAGGAGGTGTTTCTTGGATATTTATGCTTAGATGTACTAGAGACATATAAATTATAATTTGAGAACCATTGTCTATAGTGCAATGCAAAATCAGTGAAGTTACATTTACAAATTCAACTTCCTTTCGTCATCTGAATGATTAAGCCGAACATAAAGTTGTGGTTCTGATTGGTATTTTTGTTGTTTTAACCTTTATTCTTGTCAATATTTATATGTTGCTGTCTTTCTTCTCCACCACTTCCTTTCTTCTATACATAATGATCATATACTAAAATACATGCTGTGAATATATAAACTTCAAGGACATGAGAAAGAACTGTTTTGTTATAGTCTTCCGTTTCTTTGCCTTTTCTTTTTCTTTTTGAATATGAGATTCAGAAAGCGGAAGAAAGAAAGAAAAAGTAAAAGGGGGTGGGTACGGGAAAGGGGAAGGAGCAGTACTACTTTAGTTCATTGGAAGCATACAGGAGTAGTTCCAAAAGGAAAACAGAAAGAATAGTGTTTGCCTTTTCTTTTTTATTCTGCTGAAGCATGTTATTTTTATTACTATTATTATTATTTTATGTTTCTTCAATCTGTTTCTGTATACTTACTTTTTCAATCTATGGCAGGAGTTTGATCCGATAAAACATGTCTTGGAGCATATTCCTTCTGATGAAAATGAACTAGAATATTTTGAGAAACAGGTATTTTTTTGGTTTAGTTTTCGTATTTTAGTTTTTTAAGTAGACTTTTCTAATTCAATTATTTGTCTTCCGGTTGTGCACCTCAGTCATTTATGTTGTAGACTATTGGACTTTACTGCTTTATTATTTCCTCTCTTGGTGACGTTGATCCCTCCAATATTGTCTTACTACCATTCGCTACCATTCGCTATAAATATGTAGATATCCCAACGTTTTGTTTTAATTGTGAGATAACATTTTTATCCTTTCTTCTGGTTTTCTTATTTAATAAGTGCCTGTTACAAGTGACGCATATGATAATGTTTTCTTACTCTGTTCATGAATGGTTAACTGCTTGTGCGTCATAATCCCAATTCCCTGCTGTGACTTGTTTGTTGTCAGTGAACAGTTCTTTGCTCAATATTATCTCTGTGAACATAGTGGTAATGATTAGGGGATATGATAAAGACATCTGATAATAAGAAAAGGTTTTTGGGTTTTATGAATTGCGGCCTAAGGTTGAATAAGCAATTGTGGAGCAAAGATCCTGGGTTGTACATTTTACCAGTGAGCTAAATATGTTCAAGATTCCATGCTTGTCATATATGCGTAGCTGTTTCTTTTGTTCTTATCTTGTCATATATCCATAAAGGTTACTTGCTTTGTTCCATTGTTTGCCCCCCCGGGTTTCTAATGGATTGCAATCAGATAGCTTTGTTCTTATCTGGAATTTTCATTATCTATTTTTCCGTTCATCTTGATCCCTTTTTAGGCCACACTTAGATTAGCTCAACTGGATAGAGTAGCAGAACAATTATCCCGCAATGTTATGGAGCATCATGAAGTAATGGGTAAGTTATCTAATGAGATTTCTCTGCTATATAACATCTGTTTATACATCATCTGATTTTATTGTATAGGTTTACAAGTTGTGCTCCTGTATCTATTATTAAAATGAAAAGTGTCTTTTTGCATCTTTGAAAGGAGTTTTTGACTATGATATATAGAGCATCAATTATCTGAATTCTTCATCTAATCCCTAGTCATCAAGATTTTATGTATATATTTACTAAAGTTGGTCCCATGACACTAATTATTCATTAAAGATGGAATTATTCGCTTGATCAGTTATAAGTTGATTAATTGGCATGATGTGCTGTAGTGTTGGTTTTATTGGTGCCTGTCTCAAAATATATAATATTTATATTATACATTTCCGTGGGGTTATACAGAATGGTTAAGAAAATTTGATTGTCTTCTAGTTTCTTCTTTAATTAAAGTGACAACCTTTTAATTTTAATTATTAAATTGGAGGGGTTGAAGGTGTTTAAGTTTTACAGTTCTTACTTCAGTTTTTGTTGTTGTGTGTACTATGGTGATGGTTTAAAGAAGTTCAGGATTCATTTTCTCGTTTCTTTAAGTGAGGTTTTGATACTTGCTTTTGGCCAGTGAAGGGTATGAATTTGGTCAGGGAATTGGAGAAAGACTTGAAGATTGCAAATGTCATCTGCAGGGTAAGCATTTGCATTGTTTCATGTATGATATTTTAAAGAACCTCATCTGGAGAATGTCAGCTCATTGTTTCTGCTTTTTCCCAGTGGTGATTCTGTTCATTACTTTAGATATTGAGTGTACAATTGTTATGCTGCTACTGAACCTGCATCTCATTCGAGTTGTGTTGTTTGCAGAATGGCAGAAGGCATCTAACATCATCAATGAACGAGGTTTCTAGGGACCTTGTTGTGAATACTGATTCTAAGAAGAAACAGGCTCTTATGGTAAATCTCTCTTGTACTCACCTTAGCAATACTTATCTTTGACTGTGGCTATAATTTTATATCTTTTGGCTTTCTGGGAGAAAGTTAATGTTTTCATAATCTTCATATTTCTCATTGCAGCACTTGCTTCCAGTACTAGCTGAGCTTCTTCATGCACGGGACATGCAAGTATCCCTTGAGTCTCTGGTCGAGGAAGGTAATTTCTGCAAGGTGAGTTCCAAGTAACATTAGTTACATTACCTATGATCCTTCAGTTTCCTTTTTTCTACTTTATCATGATTATATCTCAAAACAGTGCACTTAGTATAAGTTATTGTGCAGGCATTTCAAGTACTATCCGAGTATTTACAACTACTAGATAGCTTCTCAGAGCTTTCAGCAATACAAGAGATGAGCCGTGGGGTTGAGGTGAGCATTAAAGTTCTATTATGTAATTCTTATGTATTTTGTACCAAAAGGTGTTCTCTCTTTCTGCCTGCCTCTCTTAATTTCTGTTGTTAATTATAATAAGAACTTACAAAAGCTATATGTTAAGCTGCAATGCTGCATCTTTTGCTCTGGAATAGAAAATTTCTTCGTTCTTTTCACTTTCTTACAGTTGATTTTGGATTAAAATTTGAAGTAAGCTTCCTTTTCACCATTTTAAGTATTGATGCAGGTTTGGCTAGGAAGAACTCTTCAAAAGCTGGACTCACTCTTGTTAGGAGTTTGTCAGGAGTTTAAAGAAGAAGGCTATTTAACTGTTGGTTATTTATTCTCTGCTCCTTGTTCTTGATACCTGGTGCATGCATGAAGTCTTTGATTTCAACTTTCTACATGATTTATGCATTACTTTTGTCATAGATGATACACTTATAAATTTATTTTCAATGAATCATTTTATTTGTTTCAAGTATCCAAACATCCTGTGGCTGCCTCATCGAGTTCAATTTGTCGTCAGTTTATTTTATCAAAATCGATGACATATCATTGTTTGCACCTTTCATTAGATGACTATATTTTAGTTGTCTGCATAGAATGCTAGGGAGGCAGACCAGGGTATCTGCTGGATTTATGTATAAATTTGAGCATGAGCACTCTCACAGATTTCTTTGTTTGTCTATTGTTGTGGCTTAGAAAAGATACTGCTTCTGCCCATTCCCTTTTAGTTTTCAACTGTTTAATGCTTTCTTATTTTCTGTTCTAACAGCTTACTTAGTATGTAGACTACTACAATTTCTTTGTTCTGTTTGTATGCGCATTAAAAACTGGTTTGCTCTATAGTCTTTGATGGAATTCAGATATGTTTTTTGGCCATTTGGTTAAGGTTATTTAGTTTTGCTTGAGAATTGCATTATTTTGGTCTACAATAAATATCATACAGTTCTCATTATGTTTGCTGTGCTAGTCATTTTCTGTCCATGCCATATGTGGCCTATCCTGCAATTAGAAGATTCTTCTCATTCTATGGTCTACATCCTAGGCTTTGTCAAGTTCAATCACATTTGTCTCATTCTTTAGAGGGAAAAACTGCAAGTTAGAGATTTACGACTATCATTTTTATATTTTTGGAAAAGTGAGGTTAATATATTCGCAATGTTTCAGGTGGTTGATGCTTATGCTTTAATAGGAGATGTCTCTGGTCTTGCCGAGAAGATACAAAGTTTTTTCATGCAAGAAGTTATCTCAGAAACCCACTCTGTCTTGAAGAGTATTATTCTCTATGAGGTAATATTGATGTTGTGGGAATATGATAGTTCAGGGGTACATATGGCACCTCAGAGTTTTAATTTACAACTATAATATACTCTTTACCCACTCAAAGAAAGTATTTTAATGTACGTGCTGTTAACTGTCAAATTCTAGATTTCAGGCCTTTTGTCCATACAATTTATCAGTGTACTTATGTTGATGCACTAGATAGGAAATGAGGTTGAGATCACAGGGTGCTTATTCTAGTTAATTATATTAATGTGAATTCAAATTTAGTTGAATTGGATGAAAAGTTTTGGACTGTGACTAATAAAAGAGTACACAGATATATTAGGAGTCCATCAAAGGGAGAAGGGAACTTAAATACACATGGTTAACCAGTATGGACTGGAAACCGTAGAAGAATGAGAACAAACCACACTTTAGTTCAGTTTGTTTCATTGTGAATTTATCCTAGGTCCTTTGTATGTCCTTTTTACCTTTTCTTGCTGCTCATGATGCTTATATTTTCTACCTCATATGATAGGATAACTTATTAGGTGATTGATAACTTTTGCAGGACCAAGATGTACATATGCAAAATAGCAGGTATGCGTTCTAAACTTAAGTGGTCTTTCTATCAATTGATGTGCTAGTACTTTATTATTTTGCCATGGTTACTAACTTATATTTTATTTGACCCCAGACTTACCTACAGTGATCTATGCCTTCAGATACCTGAATCTAAGTTTAGACAGTGTTTGTTAAGGACACTAGCTGTCCTGTTCAAAATAATGTGTTCATATCATGAAATCATGGGCTTTCAGCTGGAGAATAAGGTCAATTTGAATTTTACTGTTTCTCATTTGTTTATGTAGAATATTTGTTGTTAGTGTTGCTGCTTAATGGTTACAGTTGTCTCCAACTTTTTGTTGCTGTGAAATATATGCGGAACTTTCTTTTCCACTTCTCAAGCTATGGGAAATGTGGAATAGAAGATAGTTACATTATCTGCCTAGAGCATCCAGGACTAAGAAATACGGGAGGGCTAAGCTAGAATTGGAGTTAAGCAAGTCTGTGCTTTGACTCACATGGTTTTTCCTTTTCTATATTGGTTTTCTTTTGAGGCATCAGTTTGAATCTATTGCATGGTATATAAATCTCTGGATGTATGCATATTTATATGAAATCTTTCTGGGTTCTTTGGTAATGCCATGGCCTTTTTGCATTTTCCTGGTTTCCTTCCAGTTTGCAGGGTGCTCTGTCTCTCTTATTATTATTATTATTATTTTAAAATGTTTTTGTCTTGTTGCAGGTTTTAGAGTGCCCAGTAACAAATGCCAAATTGATGAAAGGTAACATCTTTTCTGAATGCTGTAGAGGTTTCAGCACGCACTGGGTTCAGTTTCTAAAATAATCCTTGCAACTCCCAATGGGTTAACTATTTGATCTCACTGAATCTGTAGACGGGATACCAGGTTCATCTTCCATAAAGGAGTCTACAACAGCCACTTCCTCAGCTGATACATCTGGAAGGATGGATTCTGGAAATGTAGAATCTGATAAACCAGTTTCTGATGGTAGAAATGGCGATGGTGCTACATCAAGCAGTGGATCTCCATGGTATCAATTAAGGAAAGAAGCCATAACTTTTGTGTCACAAACTCTTCAGAGGGGACGTAAGAATCTTTGGCAACTTATGACTAGCCGAGTATCAGTACTGCTGTCTGCTTCTGCTGCTGCTTCTACAAGCATTCATCAATTTTTGAAAAACTATGAAGATCTTAGCACATTCATCTTGGCTGGGGAAGCCTTCTGTGGAGTTGAGGCTTTTGAGTTCAGGCAGAAATTGAAGGGTGTCTGCGGAAATTATTTTGCTGCATTTCATCGGCAAAATGTATTTGTAAGTTGGATTTCTGACTTATTCTTCGTCGTGGTTACTTTTATTGTTTTTATTGGTTTTGGGGGAGTTAGTCTTTGAAGTTGTAGGCTTTCTTTGGAGACAGGGTGGCGCTACCATTTAGTTATAGCTAGTCATGGGCTTCTTACTTATCTACTTGGTTTCAAGAATTATGCACATCAAAATGCAAGTTTTGTTGTCTTTATCATACTTGCAATATTTTTTGTAATGACTGTTGATATTTTATACTTTGCATAAAATGGAAACATGGAGAGGCTTTTAGTGGAGCAAGTACCGGTACTTGCATTTTTATTTTCTTGCTTATTGTAGCATGTTATAAAATTGGTTTGTCTGTTGGCATATCTTTTGTTGCAGATATTTTATTTTGTGGCACCATTCTTACTAGTATTTCTGTGCATAATTCTATACCTTCTGCCTGTAATCTTAATGAGTTGAAACGGAACTGTGTCTTTTTGTTTTGTTTTCAGGCACTTAAAATGGTTTTGGAGAGAGAAACCTGGCTTAGATTGCCACCAGAGACGGCACAAATAATTAGTTTTGCTGGGCTAGTAGGTGATGGAGCACCCTTAATTGCTGCCTCTGATGGTAGGTCTTCTAATTCTAGGGTGCTTCGCGCTGACAAATTAGCAAACAAAGTTGACACAGGTGCCAAGAAGAGTGGATTTTCTCCTTGGCTTAGAAATGGAAACCCATTTTTGCTAAAAGTAAGCTCCAGTCACAAAGAGGCTCATAATTCCTCCCCACTTAATGGAACCACCTCTGTTGAATATGAGGGAAATGCTGATAATATTCATGGTGATGTCTCTCCTCGTGGTGATGAAAATCATATCAATGGTGCCAATTCCATCTCGGAAGAGGAAAACGAGGATTTACTTGCTGACTTTATTGATGAGGATAGTCAACTCCCTAGTCGAATTTCAAAACCCAACCTTTCAAGAAATTACTCTCCTCATTTCAGTAATGATGATTTTACAGCACAAACAGGATCATCTCTTTGTCTTCTGAGGTTAGGTGCTATACAGTTCCGAAAAGAAAATGCATTTCTCTATCAAGAGCTATGTTCTTCATTTTCTTATAAGCAAATGTAATTGAGCTTCTAATTTTTACACATTAGGTCGATGGATAAGTATGCAAGATTGATGCAGAAACTTGAAATAGTAAATGTTGAGTTTTTTAAGGTGCGTGCTGGTTAAACCTTTCTTTTCCTAAGCTCTACTTCCTTGGTGGGCATACAATCTGAACAGTCTTTTTCGCGTTTTCCCTCTAAATTAATTTTCCTGATTCAGTACATTGTTGCAGGGCATATGCCAGTTATTTGAGATGTTTTTCTATTTTGTATTTGAAACATTTGGTCTGCAAAACATGAATTCGAGTGGAAAGACCTTGACGGACTCTCTTAATTGTAAGTTAATTTCCATTCAATACATGATGGAAATTTATATATCTATTAATATGCACTTATAAGTTCACTTCTCATTTCTGCATTTTGACTATTTGTTTGTTATTCCTAGATCGGTTAAAGACTGCCTTATCACAAGTAACGCAAGATTGTGAAGAGTGGATAAAAACTTCATCAGGATCCTTATCATCTTCAACCGCACATGCAGATTTGACACCCACTGCTCCTCAAAATACAAATTTTGGTTCTCCAGCAGGCACCTCCTTTGGTCTAAAGGTATAAAGTAACTTTCTTTGGGTAAGGTATTACTGATTTTTAGGATGACTGTAACAAGTTTTTCCCACAAGTTCCTTGTCTTATAGATTTGATGGGGAAAATTGCCCACTATTAGCAGATTTCTTGTTCTCTCATCAGCCACTTTATGTTTTGGTAGTTTTATTTCTCAATATGATATTAACTAAGGGATGAAAGGTTTTGTTTGTTAATGTGGATTATTCATTAAAATGCTTTGCACTGACTCGCCAACAAGAATCTATGTTAAATGCTTATTGGTTTCTTGATTTCTTCGAACTAAGGTGATTTATGTGGATTTTGTTTTTAAAACGGGAATGAAGCATTTGATAGTTTATGTGCCCATAAATAACATAACACTTATGTTGCAGGAAAGATGTGCAGGTGCTGATACTGTAGCTCTTGTAGCTCGGATATTGCATAGATCTAGAACTAATCTCCAATCATTGCTATTAAAGAGTAATACAGCTATAGTTGAAGATTTCTTTGTGCACCTGGTATGGTTCTCAATTAGTCATTTTCTATCAATTGGGTTAAGAAAATGCAAAAAAAAATTATACTTGTGTGATTTATGTTGACTTATGGTTTAGTGCTATGTCTGAACAAGACTAGAATAGTTATTTATAACAGTATTGGACCACCTCTAATCCATATTTTCCTGAAATTAAAAAATACCAGTAATAAGAGACACTTTGTCCTCTCTTCTTTCACAAAGGATGTCCTGGTTTCTGCTTTGTGTTATTTGTATATGTATAGTATTAAATAAATGTCAAAGTAGTATGTGGTTAAGATTTTAGTTCCACCTTTCATAGAAAAGCAAGTTGTTAATGCTTTGTAGACATAGAGATATATTATAGATAAGGACGGGTCATTCTACTGGATCTTCCAAGTGAGTCTGTACTGTAAGGTATGTCAGAGTAAATTTAATAATTTCCCGTTTTGTTGCTTCATTAATTTGGTACATTGAACCTTTTGAACATATAGACAGCTTCATAATATATTCAAGCAGTTTCTTTATTACTTTATACTAAATTCAATTGAATCATTATTTGGTATGATGTGATGAAAAATCATGAATGATAAATCTGATAGTCTGAAATAGGCTCCTTGTTGCCCCCTCCCGCCTTAAAAAGTGGCCCTCTGAACAGTTGTGGGATCTGTAAATTATGAGGACTTGGATTCTTGAAGACCTTTGACACTATCTTGTGCTAGATTATTATGATGGCAGTGTCAAGTTACTCTATGTAACTTATGATTTGTAGCTCAAATATTTTCTTTAATCAGTACAAAATGATGACAAACACGCAGCAAGGGGGCTCGATTCATGAAGGAAGCTGGTTATTTTTTTTGTTCAAACAGTTGAAACAAAATTCAAAGATCAGTTACTCCTAATAACTATTAGAGCTTTGATGAAGGTAGCTCTTCCCCGTCAAAGGCCCTCCTATTACTTTCATCATTAAAGCTAAAAAATAGATAGACCAAATGTGTCACTTCTCTACTCTCTGTACAAGCATGTATACCTCTCAAGTCCTTGCTCCTGCCGCTCAACCCTGCCTGTATAGCCCATGTAATAATCTACATAGCATAAGCTAAGCTGCCTTTGTACTAGAACAGCTGCAAGTTGAAGCCGTCTCTCTCCATCAGACATATATATTTTACTTTTCCCTGCTTAGTTTGGAACATCTTTTTAATATGTAATTTATAAAATTTATTATGGTTTTCCAAATGAGCATAATTTTGTTTTATCAAGTAAATGTTATTATATTAATTTGAATTTTACTTTTTCTGATAATATGATATTTAGTTTACTTGCTTGGCTATTGCCAGGTGGGTGCTGTGCCAGATCTTGTGGAGCACATACATAGGACAACTGCAAGAATACTGCTTCACATTAACGGGTAAGATCATTATATCGAGTTCCTCATTAAAAAATGTTATTTTTGCTTGCATATTGACACAAAAGCTAAAACCTGTTTGTTGAGGATTATAAATTAAAAGTAACTTAAAATAACTTTAATGGAAAAAACAAAAAACATGATTTGATTTTTCTATGCAATCATTATGATTGATTTAATGATAATGTTTTTGATGCTTGTGAATTTTATCTATGGTTTTGCTTTTTCTTTATGCAAAAATTGAGGAAACAAATGCAACCAAAAGCAAGGAACAGAACATATGTATATATGCACGTGTATGTTTATGCATGCACATGTGTCTGTGTATATAGCCTTGTGAAAGCTGGGACTGATTCTAGGGTTATTATTTTGTCTTCACTCAACCTTGTAGTCACCCAACATGCTGAAATATATATATTTTTATAAAAAACAATATTCTTTGATGTTAACTGAACCAAGCAAGAAAAAAAAATCTGAATGAAAAAAAGAAAATGTAACAAAACAGTTGAAGTGTCCAAAATGCTGAGTTGCGGGAAATATGAAAGAGAGTAAACAAAAATGTCTTGATGGGTATTAAAATTTTGAGGTAGGCTAAAGACATTTGTCCAACCATTCTTGTTAATTTTGATGATTGGAGGTTATCTATCAATCCATCAAAACTAGTTATTATTGACTAAATTTTGCAGTGTCTGGCTGACTTGGGATATGATGGAAGAATTTGGTTTCACTTGCCAAACCCATTAAGGTTATATTATGCGGCAAGAATTTTTTAAACTAACCTTTTATGTCCTTTCCCTCTTTCCCTCCATTTTCATGGCAGAAATCAAAACCTTGTAGAAGATCTTTAACAATAATTAATTTTTCTTCTGTGATTGCATGGCTGAATGCAAAAAATATATATTTACTAGCATGCCATTAATTTTCCTAGCTGTTGTCTAGGCTATTCTCATAATAAAACCTGAATGTTTGGCAGGTATGTTGATCGAATTGCTAATGCAAAATGGGAATTGAAAGAGCTTGGGATGGAGCACAATGGGTTTGTTCTCTTTCTTTACAAATTTGTTTCATTTTTTTTCTTTTTCTGTGATCTCATATTTGGCAGTAAATCTTGCTATTATCTTTGCTTAAATAGATCCTTGACCTCCATTTGTCAAGTTCTTTGATATGAATTGTTTAATGAATAGGTATGTGGATTTGTTGTTGGGAGAATTTAAGCACTACAAAACAAGGCTTGCTCATGGAGGAATTCAGAAAGAGGTAAGACGAACCCCCATCCTGTTAAACATTGCTAAATAACCGAATTAATCAATGTGATATTGTTTGCCTATTGCTTTTCATTGACTCTGGATGAACTGCCATTGGATTAATCGTTCATGCTTGAAGCAAGTTAGTCTGTGGATCAGTCAATAGAATAGCTTGGGGGGGGGGGTTATTTGTAAACCAGATAGGTTTGCCATTGAAGAGAATAAATGAAATGAATGTTAAGAAAGAAGAAAACAGTTTAACCCGATTTGACAAGTGATACTTGTGACATGAAGCCCATTATAGAAGGTTAATTAGCTGCAGGTGAGGTTGTCATTAGTAAAACACAAAAGTGAAAATGTGAATTCAGTATCTTGTATAAAGAATTGAAAAGATTGATGCGCATGCATGTTCATGATTACGATGAAAAGGATAACTGCAGCTACCAAAAAAAAATGTGAAATGATTTACTCCAAGCTTTGTTTACCAATTACTTAGGTTCAAGACCTCCTATTGGACTACGGACTCGAAATTGTTGCAGAAACTCTTATTGAAGGTCTATCACGAGTGAAGCGATGCACTGATGAAGGACGAGCTCTCATGTCATTAGACCTTCAGGTGTTAATTTGAATTATGAAAGGAAAATACTTTGCATTGTCGGGTCATTTTGCATGTTTATCAAATTTGGTAACCTATTTTCCTTATTCCTTTCAGGTTTTAATCAATGGCCTACAACACTTTGTCTCCATAAACGTGAAGCCAAAGTTACAGATTGTTGAAACTTTCATCAAGGTGACTCCATAGTTAACATGGTCAATTAAGAAGCTGATGCAAAAATTGATTCATCCTTCATTTTGATATGTACATGGAGTATTAAGTTGAGTCATTCTCTTAACAGGCTTATTATCTACCTGAAACTGAATATGTACACTGGGCACGAGCTCATCCGGTAAGAAGTCTTCTGGTTGCGGCAAAATATCAATTGCTTTCATAATCTAGTTCTTCTCTTCGTCTTAGAAACCTGGAAATAAAAACTACTTTTGCGATGCAGGAATATAGCAAGAATCAGATTGTGGGGTTGATAAACCTTGTTGCTTCAATGAAAGGTTGGAAAAGAAAAACCAGGTTGGAAGTTCTGGAAAAGATCGAATGAGCAGCAGGTATATGGTCGACCTTGAGATTAAAATGTAAAGTTTCACACTGATTAAAAGAAAGAAAGAAAATATATATATTTGGTTTTTTGTAACAAAATTATGTATATCCCATGGTGTTTCTTGGTTTTCATTTCATTACATTGAGTGCAATTAAGGTTTGTATATCTTCACTGTTTGTAATACTTGTGCTGCCCTTAAGTATCAAATTCAATCTTGCAGTCACACATGGTGTTAAAGTACTAACAAGTTCTTTCTGACACTGGCTTGAAGTGCTGCCATCAGATTGAAAATGTCAAACTGCTGCTAACTTTCTTTTTAAATTGGTGGGATATGATGAAATGACAGAATGTGTAAAGATACAACATATATTTGGTTGAGATAATAAAATATATTATTATACCTTAAGTGTAGATAATCTTAGTAAACAAATATGTATGTTTGATAAATTTGCACATGTCACAATTCAAAACTTTAAAAACATATTTAGTTTCATTTCACCATAGGATCCATGTATTTTTTTTTTATGTTTATTGACTCTGTTTACGAATGGCAAGTTGCATCTCAACCATTCATTCTAGTTTGTTATCGCCGCCTGCCGAGAAGAAGAATAACTAAACAAAACTGAAGGATGATTTTTTTTTCTTTTTCTTTTTCTTGCTTAATAGTTAATGCCCTAAACTAAATACTGTTAGCCTGTGTTTGCTATGCAACATATTGGACATTTATAACTTATAGTTTTACTCATTTTTTTTATATATATAATTTTTTAACAGATTCCTCTGGGAAACGTATTCAGAGTCGACAAACATGTTTGATATTGTTCATGGTGGGAGTTTGTATTGATTTTTTATCAGCTCTACAAAAAAAAAAAAGTTGGACACCGGCAAAAGAAAATGTGAGAGATTTCAGCTTACTGCGAGAAGTTGTGACTGGAAACCAGACCTCAGAAATGGAAGACAAAACATATCTGACTGTATCAAACTAATGTAAAATTTTAACCGTTAACTAGTTATTTTGTACGTAGAATGGAGATCTATAGTAAAAGGCTAATACAAGGAAACAAGAATAAAATTGGGTCTTCCTTTTGGGACCAATTGCCTCAATTTCTGGACTTTAATTGTTTGCATCGCATCCATCACTGTTGCCATTTCAACAGTCTTTATGTATTCTTGTGGTATCCTTCAAATCTTTTGCTACCATTTAAAAATAAAAAAGAAGACAACAAAAACATTTAACAAAGATGAGAGAAGGAAAGTGCTTCTGTAATAGTACCCTTTGCCCTACATTCCCCTATAAATGTAGTATTTCTTCTTCTTGTCTAAAATTATTTCTTTCTTCTGTTTTTACATTCACCAGTGGAGAAAAAGAATAGTTTTTTAGAACTTGAATAATAAAAATTAGATTAAAGAGATGAGGTGGAGAGATATGATTGATTGACAATAAGATATATATAGAATAATATAATTGAGTTATTTATTAGGTTATAAATTATAACGTGACAGGGGACTGTATGTCTTTGTCAAGACTGGAATTATTTTCCAAGTCCAAAACGGTATCCTATGCCCGTAGTAGTATATGCAGACAAGCGAAAGAGAGATACATTGATATGACAGGTGACACTCTTTCCATCCTAAAAGGCTTATTTTCTCGTCCTATGTTCATATAAAATCAATTCAGTAATTTACAAATAAATTAAAATTATAGAATTCGTTCAAAATCTACGGATGTTATTTTGCAAAAAATAATAATTTTCAGCATAAATAAATTAAATTAACCCCAAATTCGTATGTCTTTGGATACCGATTTGTGTTATCAAAATCAAGTATTAATGTATGGTATGTATCGTGAAATTAGAGTGAGAGGAAAGTAGCAAAGGAAGTTGATGTTTAATTACTGTCAATTTATAACCATTCCTTCTTTGGGATATGAGCTATGAATATAATGGTGTAAAGTTTCCCTTTCTTCGCAGTAACTTTTAGTGAACATTCATTACAATAAGATCACAGCCTTGTCGTGATTAGAAAGAAGCTTCAATGGTTAATTCCAAAGGTAGAAATAACGTGGAAGAAAGGGTATATAAAGCGTGAAAAATAAAATACAAAGAAATGAAGGTGCCGAATCTGAGTAGACATTACACAACACAGACACACACATACACATATATAATATATTTATATATGCAATTTCAAAAAGATAAGAAAGAAACAAGGGGCTACAAATTTCAAAAATTCTCTCGGCCCAATCACCTATCTTTAGCTATACAGTCTACCTTCACCTCCATGTCCAAGGATCACCATGAAACTATTCTTCAAGAAAGTCTGCAAAAACTTGAAGAACAACAACAAAAAGAAAGGCTTGAAAAAGATGTAGATAAAGAAGGAGGGTTGGCATGGAGGGAAGGTGTTGAAGAAGAAGAAGAAGAAAAAGAAGAGTGCAAAACGCCAACTTCGAGTGATCACAAAATACCCACCATCCAAAGCTGCCCGCCGACGCCAAAGAAGACAGTGAGAGTAAGTATGGTCCACAAGAGGAAGTTATCTGAGTTGCACTTCTTTGAAACTACAAGAAGAGAAGAGGTAGAGTCGTTCTTTCGCTCTAACTCTCACCCACTTACAGTTGATGCCTCTCCCGGTGTCAAGAGGAGGAGGTGTAGGAGTGCTTGATCATTTTAATTACCTTTTTTTTTATTCAAAATTAATTAGCATTAAATCTAGATTATCAGATATATATCACCATGTAAATTAATTAATGCGATGTCGACTTTAGTTTCTTACTAAATAATTTGCCCTTCATTTTGTTGATCAAAATTTGGATATGAAGATCAAAGATAGGATCAACTATACAAGGGAGAAGAAAGGTTGTGAATTAGCTGCACTATTAATTTGTTGAAATTATAGGACAGAAAAAAGAAATATGTTGATGTGAATGTTTGCAAAGTTCTCAGCCTTTATTCATTGATGCCTACATTTTATTCCATCACTGAATGGTATTAGTTGTTTTCATGTACATTCATCATTCTATTCCAGTAGGGATGGATACATGAAAATTAAAGACAGATTATTTCAAAATCTAAAACAAAGGTCGATTATTTTTGGATCAAATTTAGTAAAATTTTCCTTATTTTTAAATACTTGGAGCTTATTGTTCTGTACTTAGAAGATCTTTCCTAATGAGAAAAAAATATTTCTTAAATCATAAATAATTATTGAATCTAAGTTTGTATTGAGTTTGACAGGGAATTATGTGATGGATCCTGTTAAAATAATTACAGGGTTAAAAACTTTTTCTTTTTTTAACATTTAGCGTGGTTGACAGTGATTGTATGGATTTATACATTAATGGTATATGAGAAATGTTATATACATACAAACTCTTTAAAATTTCATACTCTCTGCCAAGTAAGTCTAATTAAAGATATAAAAGAGTGTAATATGTGTGTAGCAAATCCCTTTGAACTTCTGGACCAGTCTAATTATAGGCACATAGATATAGCAAAAGGTGATGTAATTTTCATCACTCTTTTTATATCACTTAGCAAATATAGCCATTAGCCATCTACTTCCAAACTTTTTCTATATTTTAGAACCAACAAATATCATTACCTTTGGTAAATCAAAATAACTTAATTCGCTATAAAAGTAAATTTTAATGCACATCCATTAAAATATTTGTGAAATACTAAATTTATCTTTATTTGCTTCAAAAGAATTTAATAAAAAATGAAATTCTCCAAACTCATTGTCATCCTTCATATTGAGAAAAAACAATATTCTCCTTTTTCACATGTATTGATATCTTAATAATAAGTCTTTATAATGAACAATATAAATCCACTTAATTTAAAAAATAAAAAATATTTTAAATCAATTCTTAAGAAAGCATGCTTAATCAGCCTTGATCTTAAACTAATAGGAAAAACAATCAAAAGCTGAGCATTGATAGGGTTTGAATTTAATCAGTACATCAACCCTTCCGATTTCCATACATAGATGAAGAAAAATGAGGTAAAAGGAAGTTCTAGAAATAAAAATGGGGGTCATATATGTAATTTACTATTTAAATACTTTTAATGTTTTGAATGAATATTAAACCTCACTTACTTTATTATTTTATATTAAATTTGTCTAAATTACCCTTGTGTACTAAAAACAGTTAAATATTCATTATTTAATTATTTTTATTTTAAACTTTTAGATCATTTCTAATTATTTATGTTCAGAGTTGAAAGTGCCAAGGCTGAAATGCATGATGGTATAATTTGTGTCTTAATTTTTTAAACTTTTAAGAAATACGTATCATCACCCTAAGTATAATAAATTTAGTATTATGGGGTAATTTTTCGTATTTAATTAGGTTACCATATGATAGGGAATAGCTGTAGGGTAGCACAAAACCTAATAAGGACAAGCAGTTTTACCATCGTATATGCCCACTTTCTGTCAATATTATGGGTGTGATTTGCCCACATTATCAATTTGTTTGTGTAAATTTTGTTGCCGAAAGTTAAAATAACTTTTAGTCTTTAGGACAAATTAATGTCAAGACATTATTTTAAATCCTAGACAGTACGCAGTTGAGATGCGATTTTGTTTAGGCAAATTGAGAGCAGGAGCATGTGGTGTGGCCTTCCTTTACGTGTCTCGTAATAATCCTCCCTTTTCAAATTTGTTCACAAAGATTAGAGGACACTAATAATTATACAAATAGAATCTCGTCGAATATCATCTTTAAAATGAACCCTATGAAACATATGGCTAAACCCAGAATTTCTTTCTATTCAATTTTTTCCTTAAAAGTGAACTTTATCCAAAATTGCGAGGAAATGGTGTCGAAGAGCACAAAGAATAGACAACAAAGGACAAGAATGCTAGAAAATAGCATTTAACCTCGGGCAACTTTGGGTTCGATTTTCTGGGGTCAGTGCTATAGAATGGCAAGAGATCTAGCACTCAAGCTTCATTGGAAGAGAGAACCAAGCCAACCATGTGAATCCATTTTAATACTCCCAATTTTGGCTCTAAAAGATCCCATTTTTTCCCTTTCTATTTGTTGGAACATAGATTCTCAACGCCTAGGATTCTGAATATTTTAGACATCTTTCTATTTGTATTGATGAGTTTGGGTTAGGACTGTTTCATGTTTTACAATCTTTCAAAATGCCAAGTAATGTATCTTCCCTGTGTTTTTCTTTTTTGTTTCTTGTCAGTATTTTTTTTTATTTCCCTGGTGTCACTCTAAGTTTAAATTTTAGTAATTGACATGGAACCGTGCATGTTGTATGTCGGATATATTGCATTAGTTATTCCTTTTACGATGTTTTGACTTTGGCACATGCATGCCTACACATTCTTCTAATAATCTTTATATATCAAGTCATTCATTCATTGCCACGTAAAATACTGAACTGTCTTTTAACACTTTTTTTTTTATATTTGTTGATTTGGTATTGGAATGCCGCTCTGACATTCTTTTCACTCTATTTATTTTTCTATGTTAATCAAAATTCAACTCTCTATATATCTTCCGCATGAGTGATTAAAATTTTATATTGATAACTTGATGTCTAGAGTTGAAGCTTTAACAATGAAATCCCCAATTTGTAATGTATCAAAAAAGAGAGAAACTTCAACTCTAAAATTTGCTTACATCTTTTAATTGGATCCATGATTATTACATTGAAAAGTTTTATTTTCATTTCTTAGCACCATTACAGAATCGCACTTTTTGTAATTGAAGCTACCTAAATTAAAAGGGGAGGTGGCCTTCAAAGATTTATAAAAGAGAAGATGATAGATTGAGCCAAGTTTAGCAGAGCTTCATCTTCAGCAGCTGAAATAATAGTTTAGGATAACATCACTTGCTGGGCACATAAAAGTTGAGATGAAGGGTGCAATCGATACCCTTTAGTCCCTTTTGTGATTAAATGAATTTCCACTAAGCAAAACAGATAAAGAAAACTGGACGGTGTGAAATGTGACTCTGCAGCCATGTGTAAAGAGCAGTGGGCTTTTAAATCTCTTTATTGAGTTTTGAATTGGATTTTCAATTCCCGAGGAATAGTGTGGTAAGACAATGCAGTTGCAGACTGAAACTTCTGTAGAAAGGGTAAGCAAAGACAAAAAGAATCCAAGAGAGTGTAGAGTTCAGTTGAAGTTCCAATTGGCTAAAGAAGCAAGCAATAAGGCTTCCCTCCAATGTTTTGGAAGAAGAACCAATCAACTATGCTAACAACTAAAGAGAAAAAAGAAGAAGCAAGCAGGAAAGCTATCACATTAACTATTTTACCTAAATCGGAAGAATTTACTTTGTTGTTAATGTAATTAACATACAAATTGGTAATACCAGTTGTAGGATGGAAATGGAATTGCAGTCTAGATATTTAGGTTCCACTACTTGTCTGTCCGTTTGTGAGTTAGTGGATTTCCAGGAAGCCTCAGATTGTTGTTTTGCCGGTGGATATTTTCAACTCTTGTCTCCGTTCATAGTAGCAGTTAAGATGTATTTACGTTAATTGTGAAGACCACTTTTACTAGCCAATGAAGTTACTCGTATGTGAGGTTGTGTTAAATTTGGAGTTTGGGAAAGCCTAGATGATGGATGCGGATTCTACCAAAAATAACATTATTACGCCTAAATGATAAAAAAATAGTAGTATAATGAATAAGGTCCATCCTACAAAAATTTAGATATATTTAAAATTGTCGTTTTGCTTTAATTAAGTTGCACGTTTAGATATTCATGATGCATGGCAATCTATGTAAAAGAAATATTTAAATATAATAAAAATAAAAACAATAGACGTAATTGAAATCCAAAGAACAATGAAAATAGGTAATTTTTTAATAATTTTTTGAACTAAAAGGACCAAACTTGAATCCACAACCTCAATCACACAGGTAGTTTAGATCCGATTGCAATTTCTCTTGACTTAATTAGACACGTCAATGCATTTTTTGATAGATTGAACACAACAGAAGATTAGCTCGATACTTCCAATTGTGTGCTTTTCAACACTGAATCAACGAACTCTTTTTGGCTTGAATTTCCTAAATCAAAGAAACAACTAATACAAGAACGAAGATTTTTAAGTACATGTTCATATCTCACGATTCTCTACCGGATTATTTATCAACCTAAAATTAGACCAAAAAAATTTAGTTACTCGTCAAAATAAATATATTTAATGGAGGTTTCAACCATGATTATTTAAAGTAAAAAGAAAAGAAAAGAGCAAAGCGCAGTATTGCGCAGGCAAAAAAAAAAGAACAGAAATGAACAGCAAAGCAAAAATAGAATTGAGAAAAAGAAGGGCAGGGAGCGTACGCCTCCCCTCCTAATGTATATGTATAAAATAAGTATTTTAAGTCTAACCTTAATATAGTATTAAAGAGTTATTTAAAAACATTAAAAAAATATTTTTACAAATAAATCTCAAAATTAAAGTTAATAAAATAGTTGCTTGTTTGTCCCAAAACTTTTATGGCAACCTAAGTTGTTACTCGTTGTGGATAATGGAATAGTGTAGGGTGGGAGGGAGTTTCTCCATAATGGTATTGAATTATGTATGGCATGGGGTTGGGGCTTTTTCGCTGCAGTTTTTATTCTAGTTTTCTATGCTGCCTGCCTGTGGGTGATGGCTGTTTTTGGGGTCTTCAAGTTGTTTGGCTACTGCCTCAATTACTTTTGGTTATTATTATTTTTCAATTCTTGCTGAGAATAAAAATTGTGAGGACCACATAAAGCTACAACAAAATTTGTAAGATACTTCAATTTGTTGAATCTTTTAACTCTACAACCATCACTCCACGATTTACAGTTTTCGACCCAAATCATTTAATATTAGCTTAATCCATAAATTAATTAAAACTGATCTATCTTTGTTAGTCGAGTTAACTGAGCTTGATTGGTATGGGTATATTAGGTTGGAATAAAGTAATGAGTTTACTATAATGTCTCTTAATTTTTAAGTTGAATTCCCATCTATTTAATTATTGTAATAATAAATACCAATTGAATATTAGTCCAGTTGGTATCGATATTGTTGTCAGCGTAAAAAGATATAAATTTAAATATGCTAAAACGCATGATTCTCTTATTTAATGGTTGAGGAATGACTATATGAATAATTCAAGTAATCACCCTTAGTTTAATCAAGTATAACTTATAATCAACTTTTATTTAATTTTAACCCTTAAAAAAAACAATAACTATTTTTTAATAAATTAATCATTATAAACATTAAATTAAATTTTAATTTAATTCTAATTAATTAACCATATAAACTTAGGGGACTCCCTACACATTTGCACCTATAGGAGTCGAATTCCTCTTACGTTTTAACTCCCGAAAAAATCTGTACTCAAGATATTTGAAAATATACATGATGTATTTTATGCCTAAATTCAACACTCATAATGAAATCGAAATATAGTTCTTACGAATCTCAAGAAATTTAATTTAATTTTTTGAAACATGATCTTGATTGATTAACCATTAGTTCCCTTTAATATGGCGCAACACTTCTAAATAATCTTATTTTAACAGAACATGTTAGCATCTAAACTTCCAAGCTTATTTTATAAATTTATTTCAACATCATATATTTATTAATATATAAATTAAAATAAATCATTAATTATTATATTTTTAAAATAATTATTTTTAAATTTTTTGAACTATTATTATAATTTATAAATTTATTTCAATATCATATATCTATTTATTAATATATAAATCTGTAATAAAAACAAAAATTTTAATTATTTATTATAATTTTATAAAAATTAAAAATATTAAAAGAATTAAATTTGTTAAAAACAAATTTTGCAATAAAAATAATTTTATAAATTGTGCTTTTCAATAGTTTTAGATTTCATCAATTAAACACCAAAATTTTATATTTTGAAAAATAATTTTATGCTAAATAATTTTATATATTGATAATCTTATTATTCCTTTAAAGGCAGTGTAAAATTTTAAATAAAAATTTCAATTATGACAGGACATTTAATTTTATTAGTTTTATTACTATTATTGTTACATCAACGTCAGAATGGATGATACCGACCGTCCACCTTATCCCCGTTATCTATAATTCTATACATTTTATAATAATTTATCTTTAATTTGGATATATGCTTCCTCTACATTCAAACAATAAATACAAAAGCAAAGCAAACTACCCTTTTTCTGTTTCCTCAACTTCAAATGAAACCCTACAACCGGAAACTCTTCCTCTACTATGACTCTCCTTACTCCTCCTCCACCACCTCATTACCACCCCTCCACTTCTCCAACACCACTAACGCCACCTCATCTCCGCCGTCCTCATCTAAAAAGTCACCTCACTACAACCCTCCTTTTGACTCCGCCATGGCTCTCACTTGCGTCGTTCTCCTCACTGTTCTCTTCTTCATGGGCTTTTTCTCTATCTTTATTCGTCGTTTCTCGGAAGACCCATCGGCACATCTATCTCGTAGAAGACGTTACCGTGGTGGCCCCCTTGACCCATTTCCTTTCCCCTCTGATCTTCATCTTGTCTCGGCTTCACGCAAAGGACTTGACCCGACGACCATTCGGTCGTTGCCTGTATATTCTTACCGTGGGAATGCCAAGTATCAGATAGATTGCCCCATTTGTCTGAGCGAGTTTGAAGAGAATCAATGTCTTAAAACGATACCGCATTGCGAACATGTTTTCCACGTCGAATGCATTGACACGTGGCTAGCTTCCCATGTCTCCTGTCCCGTTTGTAGAGGGACCCGGTTGTTGGAGATCATGAACGTCGGCGGCGACGGCGGTAGCAGTGAATTGGGTGATCTGCGGGAGACAGTTGATCAGTCACCTGCGGTTGAGATTAGTGAAACGTGTATGGTGATGGAACCAGTATCAATGGTTAGGAGAGCAAGTAGCTGTTCAAGTTTGGAGAAACGCGCCACGTTGCCACGAACATTGAGTTTTTGATACCTACAAGTTCCAATGTGGCTGACACGCAGTAGATGTTAATAAACATAATTTTTTTTAAATTATTCCCTTGCACAAGTTTCAAGGAAAATCATGGGACAAAAATAAATCAACGAAAATCGAGGGGCTTCGAGATTGTTATATTTATTGTTGTTGTTAATAGTTTGTTATTAAGTGGGTCGGGCGATTTTGCATCAAGTTTAGAGAATCTTGTTTAGACTTAAAAGAAAGCGAACTTATTTTTCTTGATTAACTTTTGTTACTTTTCAAACTTACTATATCAAAATGAAATAACGAGCTTCTTGAAACTTCAAGATTGAAACAGAACGAACCTACCAATTGATACAAATGATATTCATATGCAGCATAATTTTACGTTGAAAGCTGAAACCAATGACTCTTAAAAGGGCTTGATGCAACAAGTCGAAATCTAACCCCTCAAAAATCAGAGCAAACTTAGATTGTTACTTTTGGACTTAGTCCAATAAGTAACCCATCCTGTTCCATATCCAATATAAATCCCAATCATATGAATCGAAACGTGAAAATTACAACATAATAGAAAAATTAGCGATTAACAAGTCATACTGTTAACTAGCATAATAAAATGAGAATCTTACAACTTTTTCCCCCCGTGCAGCGGAAGCTTTCAAGAGTCGTTTCCGGATGAAAATGTCATAAAAATAACTCACAAGCACTTGCAAAAATGAATTAATCCTACTTTGAAAAGTCATGTTACTTAATTCGAGTTAACTAACAAAACCAAACTATAGGAAGTAAGATTCTTAACCACCCACATAAAAATCCATCTCTACTGAAGCACCTTTCATTAAGGAAAAAAGAAAACGGTGAATATGATCTTATATCCTCCAAAGTAAAATACAATCCATCAATCCTTGCATCAATTATAATTAACGATTTTTACACTCGAAAGTTTATAAGGATTAGTAACATATAATGACACTTTCCGTTTCAACCATACACTCAATTTATGTACTCAAATCACGACAGGGGAAGGGACCCAAGAAAGGGTTAAATTAAAGAAATGAGAGATGAGGAAAATGGGATACTTGGAGTGGTCCAGAATTCTTTTTAAGAAAAAGAACTGATGAAAATTTTATATAAAATCGTATTCTGGGTTTCTGTTTTCCTTTTGTTCTTTTTATATAAATACTCTTCATATTAAAGGATTGAGTAGGCACGAATGACCTCAACTACCGGTGCCCGACACATTGGACATTTTCCTCCAACATGGACCAGCTCATTGGCACATTTTGAGCACGTGCACATGTGCCCACATCTGTAACAATAAGATACAGAAAATTTAAGGCCTCAAATTTATATGAAACTTGCGGATCAATTTTTAAGATTTACCTGTACAGTAATGAATCAATGTTGCCTTCACAGCATATACAACAGATGCCTTTCCTGACATTGTCCCAGTTAGAAGCATCCTTCGGCAAGTTGTCGTCGTCAATCACCCCTGCAGCTGAACATTGCGATGATTAACAAACAAGAAATATGAAACAAACCCAGCATGAGAAACTTTCAGCTTTCATTACAGAACAAGAAAATCCATATTTTATTACAAAAAGGAAAAATCTGCAGTTTATTCCCTACTCTTTTCCCCCCTCGATATCTTAAATGATAAATAGGAGCAATGACAAGTAGAGAGCCTCATGAGGCATAAGCAGTCTCCTGGAGTAATCCAGAAGGAAATACAACCCAAGTGAGCTGATACAGAAGGAAAAGAAGAACAAACCTTGTGAACCAGCTGAACGGTTAAGGGCAGCAGAAACTTCTTGTCTTATTGACCGCTGTATCTCAAGTTGCATATCCATGCAAGCCTCCAGCATCCTCTGCATATTATTCATCCTTTGCTGCATCCTAGCCATGTCAATCCTCAAATCATTAATGACCTCCCACTCCTGCACCAAATTAGCAGAGCACAATTAAATGTAAGTGGAGACCAAAAGAAGAGTACTCAAAGAAATTTAAGCTCATAAATAATCCCCAATCCCCCAATTATTAGTGAAATCCTATATACTAGCATGTAGTATACTAGCATGTAGTGAACTACATATGAAGCACAAAGAACCACAAATGTTTCACTATTAAAAGATAGCAGGAAGAATTTTGCAGTTTAGCTATCCAAAAGTAGGAAGGATGTATATTGTAGCTTAACCATCCAGCATGTATTGTATGACTAAATTCATCAATTCTGCTAACTTGGAGAAGCTTCATACTAGATTTCATCCAGAAGGCTATTAGTTGGTCATTATACTAGACATATAAAACAAAAGTTTTAAGTTAAATAATGTAACAAACAAATGAAACAATAAGCTTTCAGAAAAATACGGGATATAGTTCAGAAGTATCTATTGAAAACTAAGATAATCAAGAACAGAATCAAGTTGCAGAAAGGAAGAAATGACATACAATGCCAAAGCGTTGATGCACATCATGTGATGCCCAATTATAATGGTGTGAATCCTGATCCCAGAGTGGTTGCATAGGTGGCATCCTGGGTGAAGGAAGGGTGAGTGGAGGAGTCTCAGCATCCCCGTGGCCATCATTCTGATCCCCACTTTGCTGTTCTAGGTCTTGCTCAAGAGATGCAGGAGAAGGAGATGTTCCTTCCAACTCCCAGTCAACAGGAGCATGATTTTGCCTTTCCACGTATGATTGTATCAACTGGTCAAGACTCTCACGGAAACCACTATGAAGAAGAGTAGACACACTTCTCCTACAGTATTAAAAGTAACTTGGGTAAGTAACTTGGGTTATAAAAATACCGAATTAGAAAAATCTAATCACATAAGCCCAACAGTTATAAAATTCATACCTGCTTAACAGTTCCCTCAGTTCCATGCTGTGTACATTATCATCATCAGGAAAATAAAATGTATCTGTTCTTCTGATAGTAACAGGTTCTTGATTGTAAGACTCTTCCATCCAATCCTGTGCAGTCCCGCGCAAGCCTCCATCTTCATGGTGCCTGTCAGAGGCTTCTTCATTACCATCCATGGACTCATTATACTCAACGCCAGCTTCCTGCCAGTCTGCTTCTGCAGTTTCTTGATCCTCTTCCTGCCATAGTTCAAATAGAGAAGCAGATTCTTGCCCATCAATCTGTACAGCTGGATTGCCTTCCAAATTTTCTATGTCATTTGGGGGAGAATGTTCATAAGATGCTTCATCAGCTTCTTGTAGATTAGAATGTTCTCCAGCTTCATTCAGCAAAGCTTCAAGGGACGATTCATTAGCAAGATTTTCTTGCCAGTCCCCATCCAAGATTTCTCCAATAGCATCCCTGCTCTCATTAGACTCATCACTGAAAGACCACTGCCACTCTCTAGCAACACTCCCACAAATTCGTTCCCGCCACTCTTCTACCCGAGCAGAGGTTTCCTGCCAACGTACATCTTCAACATCATCCCCCAAATCAGTTATACCATGCAAAAACATTTGGTTATCTGTTTGCTCATTCTCATGTTCAGAGTTATTTACTTGGTTTTGCTCATTTCTGTTAGCATTAGTATCAGCATTAGATGATGTATCGGAATGATTACTGCTAGCAGGACCAGAACCAGAATTATCCAGTCTGGAGAAAAACCCTTCCCTGAAACAAAGGCACAGGTTGCAAAATGTTACAATGGAATGGTAAAAATGGCATCACATAAATATAATGGGTAAAGGTTATAACATATTAATTCAACATTGAAACTTCCACCAATAAAATATCCAAAAAGTTATCAAAGCAATAGTCAAGCTATATCAGAAAGAGAAGCAGAATTTTTTTTTTTTTTTTTGCAATCTAGCATCTCATGGGAATACATCCTCGTATTAGTAGCAACTATGATAACAAAAATTAGGAGGCCAATACCATGTCCAACTATCAATAAAATGATTTTTGGATAAACACCAATTTAAAGTGCAACCTAGTCATTTTATCATTTATGAGGGAACTCCCTCCTGCCAAGTAAATTATGAAACAATCATTCAACTACTTAAATATAATATTTAAATAGAATGAAGAATACACTCCAAAGATCTGTCAAGTTCTCAATTCCTGAAGTTCGTAGACTTGCCCAATGGATTCTGACATCTAGCATACCAGCCGAAGCTCATTGCAAAATGAAAGTATAACAGCTCCTAAGTTAAGACCAGCCAACCAACTACCCACTATAGGGAAAAGAACAAACAATCTCAAAATTAAACATATATCACAGCTAAAACCATAGAACCACAAACTGGCACTACAAATTTAGACATGATCATTTAAATGTATATTCACTACCAAATTATTTCAGCTTCACGTAGCTGTTTTGCTATGTCAATGTCACGCTTGAAAAAGGGAAGCCCACTACACAAGGCTCGGGCATTGCAAGGTATGAGGAGAGGAGATGCAGGAGGCTTTACGCTATTCCACAAGAAGCTGGTTTTATGACTTGAAAGTTAAACCATGAAATCCAGGTCACAACTAAGAAGCCACACCAATGCACAATATCTTAACATGCTAAATCCATCAGGTTTTCATGTGAGAACTTGAACAATAAATTAAAGGCATATGCAAAGTACTAGCATTTATAGTCTCAACCTCTTTATCACATTCCTCAATACATTCACCATAGTATTACTAATTTCTACAGCTTTAATGTTACCAAAATGTTCTTCCTTGGAAGAATCTTTTTGCCTTATTTGAGTTAAATGCAAGGGACATTATTTTAAGCTTTAGCGAAAAACCAAATCTAAAGTAAATCCCTTGTTTCAAATTCATTCTTCCGAATGCAGCTTTGAACTCATAAAGATGAGGTGACTAAGTATCTGACAGAAATTACAGATATTGCTTAGCTGGACAACTGAGCTCAATGCACTAAACATTAGAAAATTTCATTTCTTGAAGTCTGCTAATAAAAAGTTCTGTGAAAGATGTTTACAGAAAGTAAAAAGAGAGGAATTGTCTCAGAGTATGGCATCAAATGAACTTAACTGAATAAATAACTCTGCTATTTATATGACATGAAGAATAAAGTACCTTAGACCAGATACAGTTTGCTTTTGTCTTAATAAGCCTAATTCGCTGGCCGCAACAGAGGTAGATCTGTTACCCTCACCCATTCTGTCATTTCTCAGGAATCTACCTCTCAGCAATGACTGCATAAAGAATATGGAAATAAATGAATGCCAGTAAATGCAGCCCATGTTTGGTTTAATGCCAAAATCAAGAAGGTATAACCCCCAAAGGTTAACAATTAGCATCAGAACACCTTTAAGGGTGTGCTTGGTTGGGTGAAAAAGTGGAAGGAAATGGAAAAATGGAAAGAAAATAAGTTTTGAGTGTGCTTGGTAGGGAAGAAAATTGAGGAGAAAGAAAAGAAGAAAGACGGACATTTTCCATCCTAATGCATAAAAACCAATCCCTCCAAATTGGAATGATGAGAAGAGAGAGAATGAGAGAGGGTGTATGTTAGTTCAAAATTATGCCTTTTTTCAAATGTTTTATTTTCTTTCCTTTCATTTTTCAACTCTACCAAGCAATGGATGGAAAGAAAATTACTTTTCTTTCAATTTTTCCATCTTTCCTACCAAGCACGCCTATGAAAAGAAATATTATATTTTCCAATTTTCTATTTTTCTACCCCTTCAATTATTCATCTTTCCAATTTTCTTCCCACTCTACCAAGCAAAGCCTAAGTCTATTGGTTTAAAGCTACCAATGCAAGCTAAGATACACTACAGTTGCCTTCAAACAACAATGACACGTATAGAAGATTCATAAACATTGTTAGAATTTCTTACTATTTAATTTCTGTAAACATCAATTAATATAGGAAGAACAAAAAACAGGCAAATAATTGAGACAGATGTGCTAGCATTCCCTAGTTGACATGGGATATTAGTTTTGCTCTTGGTTCAAGATTAGCATTCAATTTTTCCGTGTAATATCTACACCGGCTAGCATGTATATGGACTTTCTCTTGTTTGTATGCATGTCATAGTTGCAATGAAGTTATTATCTAGAATTTAACAGGAAAGCATAAATCAATAGTTACACATATAATATTGTTGTTAGAGAAAATATTATGCTTAAAAGAATGACTTAAGGCTCTCAAAGCATGCAAGAAGCATCTCCATCATGTGGGTCTCTAACACCAAAACTACTAAATTAGCATCTACCTTAAATATGAGTTGGGAGGGGGCGTCCTTATTTGCAATTTTTTGCAGATTTGAAAGAGCATGGACATGTGAACAAATAAAGAAAATAGCCACCTAAAAAAAGGTTAAGAAATTTTATGCATTTACCTGAATACGGTTGCGATGGGCAAAATTTGATACAGCCCGATGCTCCAACAACCCCTGGAGCTCAGTTTGCCTTTCTCTCTCAGCCTTTTTAAGCATATCAAGCAAAGCCTGCCGGCCACATAATTTACGAATGCCCCTACGGACAAGCTCAGTTCGGCCTTCATTCTGATTAATCACCAATCCATCAAGAACTCGATCAATTTGACCACCAACATCAGCAGCTTGCTCTTCTCTACTGTCAACACAAGCACCTCTCTGCTGGCTGTTCATTTGCATCCACTCCCTTATAATTCTGACCCTTTCTTGCTCAGTTTCACCAAGCCACTGGGCTCTCGAACTGTTGTTTCTACAAGAAACATTAGATGTACGATCCCTGCCACCACTGTTCATCCACTCCCTAAAAATTTGCCTTACCCTTTCCCTTTCAACTTCCCCCAAATCAGATGAATGTTCACAACTAAGATTACTTGAATCCCCGCTCCTACTCTGCAACCCAAATCGATCTGGCAACCACTGTCCAAAGTCATTCTCACTCACACTCGCATCATCTGAAACACCACTGTGTTCACAATTTCGACTATCAGAAAGATCAGTCACCGAGAGGTCATCACTCCTTGTATGGAGCATTCTTTCACTAGCCCTCTCTTGAGCATGACTCGCCACATGCTCATCCTCAAGCTCCCGCCACATCTGCAGGAGTGAGGATGCCCGGGTGCTACCATTTTCCCGCCTTCTTGATGTTTGTGACTGAGACTCCCTTAGGAAGGAATTTTCAAGCAAAGAAACATTGTGTAGACCAGCAATAGCCATACTGCTCCAAAATCTAAATTATCAAACCTTTTCAACCCATATGCTTCAAATGTAAGAAAAACTGCATATCTTTAGGGAATATTGGTATGTAGTAGACAATCTCCTTTTGAAAAACACCTAAAACTAGTTAATTTCGTCTATTCCATCATTTATCAACGTTTGCATTGTCATCAACTCATCATGTTCACCACCATCATCATCACTATCAATCTTCAGAGCAAACACACAAGAAAATGGTTATAAAACAAGTATTAGATCATACTATCATCTAATGCAACAACTAAAATTCTCAGTTTTTAACACTACTGATCTTGATATCCAATTTCCTCAATGTCATGTTTCACCTAAATGAGGAAGACAAATATAACAAACAAAGGATCCGCTTAACCACTGCCTATAGGCACCGGGATTATATATTTATCATTTTGGGGAAAATTTTGTATTGAACACGTTACTTTTACTAAATTCAACAGAAAGTAATGTGTATCACCTCACCAAGTGCCGTTAGTCACTGGTTAATATTTCCTCAAAGAAATCCGGAAAGTATTTACAACAATCTCCAACAAACACACCCAAAAGAGTAAGTTGAAATAATTTATTCGGTTAATCCCTTTGTTTTTCTGCTGAGAAAATGTAGAAAGACAACAAAAAAGTTTCCAAATCTAAATTTTTACACTGCCGAAAAAATTCAAACACAAAAAATTAACCGTTTAAAATTTCTGAGAAATTCAAAATTACTTTTCTCTTTTTTCATCGCATTTCTCAGCAGCCAAACAAGAGAAACGAACAAAACGAACAAACCTCACCAAATACACATTCAAAAGAAAACGAAGATCGAAACAACGACAAACCAAAAAAAAAAAGGAATCATCAAAAGAATGGAGAATAAAAAGAAAATAAGAAGAGAGAAAAAAAATCGTACCGAAGAAGCTTGAGTTTTCTAATTTTGAAGTAAAGGAAACGAAACCTAAAGAGAGACAAATGGAGGATGTGAAGAGAAAAGAACACAGAAAGAGAAGAGAGGGAGAAGCTGCGGATTTATTATGAATAAGAATAAATTAAAGTTAAGAAAATGGGAGGGACACGTCATTTTTATTTTATTGCTCTATTTTTGTCGTCTTGAGAACTTTTCACGGCCGATAGAAAACCTGCCGAAACACTAAACGTCTTAAAATCGAGTGTAAAAGACGAATAAGAGATTGACGCGTGGGTCGTAACCTTTTCTCACGTGGCGTTAATTCAAGAAACGGTTCCCGAATCTTGGATTTAACGGGAAGTGTTGAAAAGAAAACGACGCGGTGCTTTTTCGTGATTTTTGGGCATGGAATTTGGATTCGTTTTTGGGTTGAAATTTCAAACTAAAGGTAGCGGAAGGGTATGATGGAATAGCGAGGGATGACCGGAATATTATGGCGTTAACGGTAATTCAAAAGCCGGTGTCTTTTTTTCTCAAAAAGATAAATTCAAGTCGTACTCAATAGTACAAAGTTTGATTTAAAGAAAATTTCTTATTTAGGATCTTTTGTTTTTCCAATAAATAAATTATTTAAAATATTTTGATTTTGTAATCTCAATTTCTTTAAAGAATTTACAACTGCAAATATCAGATAAAAATAAAAATATAATCATGATAAAGTACTCCAGAAATAAAGAGCCAAAATATTTTAATCAAAATTTGATTCTGTATCATTATTTTATTGATCAATAAAATCATAACTAGAGGTGAACCTATTCTTCGTTTTGATTTGGCTGCTCCATGTTAAAATTTTGTTTCAATTTCTTTTTAAATCTTAAATATCATATTTTTAATTTACATTTTAAAATGTTTTCCAGAAAATTTCAAAACTGATGCCAATAATTTATTAATGCGATTGAAGTAAGATTGCTTTTATTGCATAATAAATTCACACGAAAATTTAATTTATTAATTTTATCATGTAAAATACTATATGATATAATTTAAATTTTATTTTCTTTCTAAATATCATAATAATAATAAACTGATAGAATAACGGATTTTCAATAAATCTAGTATTGTTTTTTATGAGGATTTTTTGTCCAACTTTTTTAAAAATTTAAATATACGAAGAGATGACAAGTCTAAAAGAAAAAACACTCTGTGAGCCACATCAACTCAAACTGTCTTATAACTTGTTTGTCTTTTTAGGCACTCAATAATGCTATTACTTTTTTTTAACTACGTTTCCTAATTAAGCACGTAAACTCTTCTATAGTTAGGACAAAATCTCATTAAAGACAGTATTAAACTTTATTAAAGATTTAAAACACTTGAAAAAGTTAAATACATATAATAACAACTCGAATCAAATGAATAAAATTTCGAGTAAATATGAATAGAATGATAACTTCTACATATAGCATCAGCATTAGGTTGGGTAATATAGGGAGATAAGGTGTTAACATTGAGCTATAAATTTCTAGAAGCAAGTTGGCAAATTTGGGTAAGTTAATAGAAATGATATGAACTTTCTAGAAACAAATGAAAGATGCAGTTAAAATGCTAATACAAAACAGGGAAGCTGGCTTACCAAAAAGCTAGGTAATTATTACTAAATTTCCTATGATTATAACTCTCCAACAATGCCTATCATTAATTAAAGCCATCTTTTTCTTCTTCCTTTTTTTTTTATTTTTTATTTTTATGGAAGTTGGTTTAGCTTGTGAAATTCGCATGATTGGATGTGTTTAATTAAAAGTTAGTTGCATGTTAATTTGTGTAAACCCATTGTCTAGCTTAAAATAGATTTTTCTTTATTTTAACTGTTAGAAAGATTACTTAATTGTTTTTTTGAAGGAAAGATTCTTTTATCTTTTACTCCTATAGATTTTAAGATTATAAAATATTTTTTATAAATTTTTTATTTAATACATAAATTTTAATTTGGTGTATTTTGATTGTGTTTTATAAAAATTGAAATAAATTAAAATTATATGTATAAAATTACTCAAAATTAAAATTAATGTATAACACTCTACATTAATTAAAGTTGATGTATTTTAGTATTTATTTTCCTGTTTAAGGCGCTTTCTTATTAAATTTGTAAAAGAAAAAAGAAAAAAAATAAGAAGAAGAGTAATTCATAGAATTGCACTGCTCTTTATCCTTGTTCAATATCTCTTTCACTTCACCAGACTACACACCAGAAAAATCCTATTACCACTAGGCACTTCAGGTTAATGTTTAAAATATGAGCTTTTGATAATAATAATAAGCTACGAAATTATTGTTATTATTATGGAGGGAGTTTGGATTGTTTAGATTTAAATAATGTACATAAAACTTTAAATCAATAATATTTTTTTTTTGCGTAATAGTTTTATTGAGAAAAGCCACATAAATTATTATTAATTTATCATAAACACGAGAATTAATAAATTAAGCGGCCCCTAAGGTCTTACATCAAAATTAAAAATAAGTTGTACGTATTATAGTCGTTATTAATTTTTCTTTTTAATAAGGAAGGCAATTGGAGATTTTGGAATTAAGTTTTGGGTCGGTAAAACTTTTAAAAATTTTAAGAGTTTGTTTAGAATTTTTTTTTAAAATGGGGTAATAAAGCATATATAATAAAATTAAAATGTATAGAAAATCAAAATAAAAATTTGATTCAACAATAAATTTAAGAATTTATTAATGCTGGGATGTAAATCCCACAGTATCTATATTTTATAATTTCTTTTAAATTAAAAAATTAAAATAACTTTGGCAAATTATTTTCACCGCTGTAAATTATGCATCAATATTTCAAAATGATATCGGGTTCCACCCAAGTATTCATGGGTCTTGTCATCTTAGAAATATATATTTTTATTTTCTTGTGTAAATTGATATCGGCCATTTCACTAATTAAAATAAATTTAAAATATTTAGTAATGCCGTTCATGCATATGGAAATGGGAAGGCTTGTTGTGCTGTGCTCTATAATTATCCAATAATAAAAAAGGCATCGAAGAATATGGGCTGACCGGAAATCTACCGGCTTTTGGCGAAATCTTCGGCAGTGTTTATTATACATCCATGATTAAACATGATCGTGAAAGAGCAATAATTAAGATTATTATGAGGTCTAAATGTTGGCTTTAAAAAAGAAAAACTCGACTAATTGCAAACTTAAAAAATAAATAAAAGAATGATTAATGGCTTTGTGGCCTGCATCCATCCACCTTCGTGGAGGTTTTCTGTCGCTCCAAAATCCTACATAAACCAAATTAAAATTTATGATCATCAACCATCATACTAATTTTTTTTTTGTTTATTCATCTATTCATTCTTAGAAATAAAAACTATCGGTTCATGTAATAATCTTTAAAAATTATTATTTAATAAATTTCAGTTTACATGTTACTATGCCACGGACCATATTGTACCCGAAAATAATTCTATTATTCTATTATTATCATTATTAGGCAATGTATACAAATCGTAGTATTTGTGATATATTCTTACAGACATTTCAGTAAAAAAAAAGTATTTCTTTATTAATTAATCAAAACTCATGCATGCTATAGATAAATCACATGGTCACTTAGACTTTAGCTTTTATATATCATGATAAAAGTTGAATTAGGTTAGATGAAAGTTTGACATTAATGTTTCTCATGGCTATAGACATATTCATCCTCAGAATTGCATTTGAAAATAAAAGGTAACTTTTTTTTAATAATATTTGAAAATATAACGATTATTATTCTAAAATAGATTATGATACATTCACGGTATGAGTGGAAAAAAATATGTAAAAATCAATGAAATTTTTGTAAAAATGATAAAATTAAGGCATTTAAAATTATGATGTTTTGAGTTTAAATCTCTATCATATATGTATTTCTTTAATCTTATAATAATATTTATTACTCTTTAAAATGAATCATTTCAATATTTTAAATGTATAATAATCTATCTTCAACTGAATAATGGTTTGTGAGAGGCATTGCCCCAAAAGTAATGCCTTTTTTAGGTAAACCCAACAGCTTTGACTTGTCTCTTTCTTAATGGCACATTATGTACTTACAAAATGCAGGAATGGGTCCTCAAATGGCCGAAAAGATCAAATTTCTTTGCCCATGTTCCAACTACATAAACATGAATCTAATCTTTCCCCCCAGTGGTCACGTGGAAAAGCTTATCCCTACATAAGAAAAGAAATATCTAAGGACTATATACCCTTAGTCCTTCCCAAGTTTTCCTTCTTTATTATGTGACAAATTATTATGTATTAAAAAGGCTAATTTTAGAAATATAAAATACAAGAAGTGATTTCCCTACTTCTTTCATGTTACTACATGATATGCAATTTTTGCGATGTGGTTACAAATTTTAATTTAACAACTAAATTAAGTAAGTGATAAACTAGCAAACTAATTTAGAGAATCACTTATCTTATATAATGTTAGGACTAAAGCCGGGGACAAAGATCTCAATGCCGATTTCTAGGAAAAATGTACAAAATCATGCCAAATGCTCATGTCAACGATTTTAGGGCAAGATAAATGTACTTAAATTTATGTTGAGGATACACCATTTTGATAACCTCCACCTTTATAAAGCAATTACTAATTCGAATTTTGATACTAATTTGTTTATCTCATAATGACAACTTTGGAAATGTGGGATATTCCAATGAAAATATCTTATTAAAGCTTATCAAAGAGGGAGGAACAGTGAGAAAACTAGATATGATGCCATTATCCAAACCTAACAGAACTGAAAAATGTTATATAGCTGGAAAGTGGATGGTGTTCAATTAAAAATGGCCAATGCTAAGCATTCAAATAAAGGACAATTATCTCAAATAAAAAGTACAACCAAATTTTCCATGAAGATGGAAAAGGGAAAAAAGAAAAGGAAAAACAGTGAAGGGATAGAACACAAGAGACAGAAAGGTACATAAATTGCTGTAAAATTGTAGGAGTTCGCATAATTGGATATTATTAGAAGGGTTCAAACAAATGCTAAAGAGATAGATGAAAGGATATGAGTTTAAAGAGTGTTAGGTTATCTGTCTTTCAACTCTCCCATTCTCGACCCACGCACTTGAGTTTAGCTCTTGTTTCCTTAGCAACGTTCCATTGCCATGCAAAAAATGGTCGATTTTTTCTTTTTTTTTTTTGGGGGGGGGGTGGGGGGCTGGGGAGGGGTCTACTGACAAAGGCACTCAAGTTTTGTTATCAGAATTGACAGTAAGGGCACATGCCCATACTTAATATCACATCTATAAAGTTTTTAATGGTAGGACACCATTTTGCCCATACATCAGGACAAATAACCAAAACCCCCATATTTTTTTGAGGGGCCAACACCCACAAAAATGAACCATACCCTTTTTCTTAGGGCAAGACTTTTGTCAGAAAAGGACACGTATCTTGTCTTCCAATGCTGGTTTTTGATAGTTTGTCAGTAAAAAGTAGCTGAAAGTCTTACAATTTGACCGGTTATTAATGAGTATTTTAGAACATGGAATGAACCGTAAATCCACTTTTTTTTTTGTTGCTAATTACATCTTAACGATCATCTAATTACTGGATTCGTGCTACGTATATGCGTCCTGGAAAAAGTATTTGGTGTTTGTTCTCAATGAGTGAAATGCTGATGAAATTGATTGAAAAAGTTTCTATCAGTAGCAGATATAGTCCTAGATTTCTCTCTACCAATTTCCTTCATTTTAAGTTTACAGCTTAGAGATATTTTTGAGATAAAAAAATGTGGGTTCAGATAATCAAGCAAGTCAAACAACTAGCATTGATGGGGTAGCCACTGGCTATTGCCAATGAGGTGCTTTCCTTTATAAATATGGGTTATGAGGACACTTTTACCTACTCCATGTAGATGAAGAGTTTTTCAAAATGGAGTGATGATTTAATGAAGGATTAGTCGGATTAGGTGGAACAACACATCAAAACTAAATGAAGCTTTCAATGCTATAAATGTGTGGGGATGTGTAGGTGTAAACTATTAAAGAGTGAGCAACTGGCATGGACTGCAATTCTTGCAAGTAAACTCCCTTCACTTGGCGTCGAAGTTAATCTTAAAACCAATGGGTTGAAATGACGTTTACTTACCTAATAGCAAAGGTGAGGCAGTTTTCAACAACGAATTGTTTCTCATGTTATCATCCTTTTTAGTGTTGGAGAAGATTAGTTTTTTACTTTTCTGAAGTTAGGGCTTACTTTAGTTTGTTCTTTAGTTACAATCTATCATGGTCGAATAGTATCTCTGAATTCTAATTTCGGTATTTGTAACTCCATTTTTTATTCATTTTTGTAAAAGAGAAAAGAGATCATATTTATTCCCCAAATAAAAAGAAGCCCATTTAGGTTATGGGCTAAACCAGTAAACTATCTCAAAGCAAAGTCTGGGCCTGTTTCTTCAGGTAATTTGAGAAGTTGGGAATTTGGGTTCTAAAGAATTTTAACATTTCTGCAATATATTTTTCTATTTTAAAATACATAAAACTTCAATATGTATATATAGAGAGACTGCTAACAAGGTTTACATCGATTAATACATTAAAAAAAATTTTATACATACCCAAAGTTTTATTATAGCAGTAGGAGGTAAAAAGAACAATTTTCACACCATATTAATCAAAGAGGAAAACAAAGAGGATAGCATGGAAGAGACAAAATGGCAACCCTAGGACACCAATTCAGACATGTAGAAGAGAATGGGAAAATCACAAATAAAACCAGGAAAAGAAAAAGTCATTGTTCTAAAACATCATCACTCTTAACTAAAGTTCTGCTTCACATGGTACCCTGTCAAAATGTTTGTACCAAGACAAATGCACCGTTACTGAGTAACAAACAATCCTCAGAGTACGATGATTGGACTTCCAAGTACCTACCTTAAGCCGAACCCTTGCCTTAAAATGAACATCAACTTGAATCTCCTTTGATGTTTTCTCGATCATGAGATCCTTAGATGTTGATGGTGACATTGCCAAATTTAAAGCCACGAGTTTCGGCTTGATTCGGCTCACATTCCTATGAGATTGGAAGAAGGGATCGACGGTGTTGAACGCCAGGGTTTGATCTTCATATGTTACTGTGGACTCAATGTAATCATAGTAGACAGAGATTCTGCGGTTACGGTTAAATGCCCTAAGAACAAAATCGAATGTGGCATTGAGATGGTTATTGGTTAGGTTGAAATTTTGGACTGAACCATTTTCAAGGGTGTAAACCAACTTTTTTGGACTAATGACTAGCCAAGCGATCAGCACGGCTAGACCGACAAGAACTATAAGGGCTAGCAAGCAAGTGGCCACGCATCTTACTAGGCTAAATTGTCTTCTCGGCTGTTGTTGTGCTGCAACACTTGTATTGCCTGCCATTGTTTTTGCGGGACAATAGTTTGATAAGGACTCTGAACTCAGAGAAATGTCGAATGTTGTTTTATACAGAGTAAAAAGTTAGAGAATATTTTGCCTAATGAACATGCCTATATATATATAGACAAGAGAATGCTGAGATTGTATCCTGTTGTATTTATTATTTCGTTTCTTTAATGTTCCTTTTTCTTTTGCCAACTATATTTGAGGGACTTTAGGGTTTCTTGGATGAAACTCAAGACATCTGAAAGATTCATGTTCTGCTCTTTTCTTCTGCTTCAAATGTTGTAAGATTCATTGCTGCAACCCTGCAACTTCTAAGTAGAACTTTCTTCTTTCTGTTGGTCGGCTGTTCTTTTATCCTGGTAGAACCAAGTTGAGTCTGAGCTTTTTCTTTTTGGTAATTCGAATATAAATATAAAAAAATATATTTAAGATCAGGCTTGGACAAAATAAATTTATTTTATTGGACTAAAATCTAATCAGAACTATGAACATCTTCGATATATTGGACGAATATGCTTTATACGGAGTATCAGTTTGAGGTTGATACCATGGTCCATACGAAAGTCTTAACTGGCTTTGCATAAAACAGATGGGTATATATATTATTTGCTAGACCGAAAAGACAAAGAGAAAACACGTTAAAGAATAATGCAAATTGCTGATGTTTAGAAGCTCAAGCGACTAAGATTAATTTAGATGCTGTTCTGAATAGATTGCCACTTTAATTAGCACACTTCATTTGCCACTAAAAAAGGGTGAAATTTTTGTAAGACGGATAAGATCCCCAGAAATCTGGAGGTCTGAGGGGGACTAATGAAACTTAATTTTGGAGCGTTAAGGACAAAATTCCTTTCTCACTTATCTTAAATCATATGCCACTATTTGGATTCAAATGAGTTTCATCTCCACATTTATATTGATATTGGACATGAATATTAAACAGAACTAAAACAAATTTTCTGGCAGCAAGCATTATAAATTTCTTTCAAAAATAAAAAATAACACTATACTACTACTTTTCCTACAGTTCCTCTCTTCTTGGCTAAGCTGGCACAATTCATAGGCTCCACTTGATATCAGTTGGCAGAGATTGCTGGAAGAGCCAAAAGTTTAACCCTTAAATCTGGGCTAACCATACATGTATATTATTGAGTTAATTATGACTGAAAAGATGTCCATCAAGCAAAATAGTTTGCCATTTCAACTCAAATTGAAGGATCATCATTGGCTTGATTATTACTAATGTAACGAAGGGTATCTGTTAATAGGATATGCACAAAGATTCTTTATCACTTGCTGTTTCCTTTGCTTCATATCCAAGGTATTCCAATCAACTTTTTTTTTTCTAACATCACAATTTCTGGAAATGGAACTTGTAATATAGTTAACAAAATTTAAAGCTCTACATAATCGAACAGAGTTTGCGTCACTCAAGGTATTTATTCCCTGCGGTGAAGGGGTAAGAGTTTTGAGCAAAAGTCTTATCTAATGTGATTAACTATTTAACTCAGATTTAACTTTTAATTTTTTTTAAAAGATAAGTTCCATAATTATATCCGAATACTTTTAATAAAATGAAGAGTCTGAGTACAAGTACAAGCGTTCATGGATTGAGTCGAGTCTAATCAAAATCTTAGACCTATTTGCTAGACCCGACTTGGTTTGGCCCGAAAAATAGGTTTAAAATTTTGCCTAAGTTTGACCCAGATAAAAATGCTAAAACACGGGTCTGACTTGTATTAATTTTTATATTATTATTTTTTAAAATATATAATATATCATAAATACTAAAAACACTAAAATAAATATTTCCCAACAAATTAAAAATAAATTTAAAAATATATATGTATACTTAAATAATATTAAGATAAGTATAACTTAACAAGCAAATGCCTCTAAAATAGTAAAAAAATTAACAATAAAACAAGAGTTATACAATATCCAAACAATAACAACAAAATAATAGTAACCTAATATTGATGTTGTAGCAAAATAGTGATAAAACAATAAAAAAATAATAGCAAAACAGTAAAAAGAATAAGAAAAAGCAAAAAAAAACATAAATTTTTTTCAAATTTGGGTTGAGCCGGGCTAGGCTCGAACAAAAGAAGCCTTACCCAAGGCTTAACCCATTTTCTAAATGAGTTATTTTTTCGCCTAATCTCCTTTTTCGAACTTATATTTTTATCCAAATTTTTACACTTTTCGCATAGAATTTCAAATCAAACCAGGTGGACTGGCTAGTACAAGTAGTTATTTTCTTACACCCCCAAGTGTTGCTGATGCTCTAAAATTGATAGTAAAAATGTAGTGACCAAAAAAGATAAGAGCATTCCTTGGAACAGTATCATATATGCCACGTACATATAAAGTAATTAAATCGAGAACTAATGAAATTGATCTTTACCTGCTGGGCTGGCTTACTTTCTTTCCCTTCAGTGAAACTTTGCTTTTTCTCCATGATTCATACTTCACCTCTAAGCAATTCCTAAACCATCTTTTCTGCAACTTTATTACGGAATATGGATGGCAAGAAGATGGAGTGTATTAAGTTTTATCTTGCTTATAATAAGGGCATGGTTTCATCTTCCCATTCTGAGGCCAACTTTCTTGTTCATTCCCTTCTCTGGTGATCTTCACATGACATATCAAAACCTGCCTAAATTTTAATTCAAAATCATGCATTGCGCCATTAATTAGATGGAACTTCTACTTGGCATCTTCCCTTTTTCAATAACACTGGAAAGCAATATATATATATGCTTTAGCTAAATAACTAATGGGGAGAAAGTAAAATCCGAATCCAAGCAAAGTTCTTTTTTTTTAATGGGATAAAGCATGTTAAAAAAAGAATACGCCTTACACGCGCCTGAAACGTCTACCAAGCCCTTATTATAAGCAAGATTAATCCGACGGAACAAAGCGTGCGGCGCGTGGGAGGGCTTCAACGTTGAAGCATATATAGTACAATTTTATTGGTAAGGCAGGGAAAAGATGCAAAAGAATAAGGCATAAAAAAGTAGTAAAGTTGTGGTCACCAAATGTGGGGCAATGAAGTTGGTCGCCGCATATCCCTTGGAAGATGCTGTCTTTTCCTTTTTGGTAAAACCACAAAGTGAAGAAACCCGCATTTCAAATAATCACTTTGTTCCAACCCATATATATATATATTATCCTAAGCCAAGTTAGCTAGAAGCCATTCAAGATTATGCTTATGAGCTATTTCAAGATCGCAGGTGGTTTCACTTAGTCATAGTGCCACCCCCCACCCAAAAGAACTTCGGAAGCAAATCAAAAGGGTTTAGTGAGTGTTTTCAGCATGGTGGGAGGTGGCGGATAAATATGGAAGGTAAGTTTTGATATATAATTGGGGGGGGGGGGAATGGATGGGTTTGGTTGAGTTCAACCTCTTCCAGCCCCAGGAGCCTTTTCCCACAGGGCAACTATAATCCTTTGGCATGCAGTACTTTTCAGTTGGAGATGATCTCTTCACTTCATCATGTGATTGGAGAAACTTGGATTTTTTTGAATTGCAGTCATCAGTTTTCACTGTAAGAGCTGGTTTCTTCCTCAGGGCAACTTCAATCCTTTGGCAATTTTATTTCTCTTTGTGTCATCTGCTTAGATCATTGGAAGTATCATCTACAGCATGGCCTGGAGTTGGTTTCTATTTTGGTAATAATTTTTGTGTTTTAGTTTTTCCTTTTTCTCTTTTCATATTTTCTTAGTGCTTGTTGTATGGAATAAGAAATGGTTTGGGTTGTTTGCGTTTGTGATTTTGATTCAGTAATGTATTACAATTCATTTTGCAGCATAATGTTAGGTTTTTAAACCTCCAAGATAAAATTATGACACATCTCATTTTTCCTTTGTGTTTAGTTTATTCTTAATATGTTATGAGTTCATTAGTAGCTCCATCGTGCTAATGGGATATGGCCAAGAACACGAGCCCCATGCAACCCACGAAACCAAAAAAAGAAAAAAAGATGATGAAAACTGTACACATGCATATAATATCTCAGTTATTTTTAATGTGCTATCTTTGAAATTCTAGATACGACCATACATGCAGTTTTGTATAGCAATTAAATTTAAATAAAAAATAAAAATGTATTAAAGCTCTGATCCTTCTTGGGGCTACAGTGGAGAAAGACATGAATGGAGAAAACGGAAATAAACTGTGGTGGTTTGTGTTGATATATCAGACGAAGACACCTGACCTGACCACACTATCTAAGATGTCTGTTTTTAATCTGATAAATTAAAATTCATCCAACACCAACAGTGGTGGATGTTCCCAAGGGCGGACAATAGAAAGTGGGTGAAAATCAGTAATATTCTCACCCTCTTACCAGCCAATATTTTCTCTGTGTTTCAAATTCTTCACAAACCTATATCATTAATTCAGTAATAGCAAAATGATAATGACAGAAAACAATAAACTGGTAATGTTCATTTAACCGAATTAATCGAAATTAACAAAAATTAATCGAATTGGTAATATATAATATTGGTTTTTCGAAAGTTCAGTTAATTACCTGGTTTCGAACTGAATTAACAAATAACTAAACTTTCAAAAACCATCAACCGACCTCCGACCGAATTAGATAAGTTAACCAACCGAATAACCAAATTAGTTCGGTTTGATCGGTTGATTCGGTTTTAATCGAAATTTTGAGTACCCCTAGGCAATAATCCCCAGTACCAATCAAGCTAAGACTCAATTGACAATTGTTGATACAATGTTAAATGGTTAACTTTATGTATTAGAAACAAAAAGAGTTAATTGCACTAGATTTACTTAAATTATGGCCCTTATTTTAAATTGGTTTTTAAATTTCAAAACGCTCTACTCATCTTTAAACTATTAAAATTACATCAAATAAATTATTTCATTACTAAAACTATTAATTGACATGTCAAGTCTTATGTGATATAATTTAAATAAAAAAAATGAAAAAGATTAAAAGAAATGTAAAATGACAAAATGTGCCCATATCTTTTAAATCATATTGCATGTTATTTAATACTTGCATTGATAGGTATTTTTATAGAGAATAACTTAACTAATGTAAGGAGGTTTTAAAGTTTGAGGAGTTATTTAAAATGTGAATCAATGGTTGAAAGAATAGATTATTTGTTTAAATTCAGAAAGAACATTGTTTGTTGATTTATTAAAATCTTCATTTTTGAAAATTGTTTACAGATTAATTTGATGAATAGATTGGAGTTTGATTCCGACATCCTATAATTTTATTTCCTACGATTATTATATGAAATTTTAAGGTAGTATTTGGTGAGTGACACCAAAATTATATTTGGTTTGTTAATTGCTTTGTTAAAAATAATATTTATATATATATTTATTTAATTTTCACAATCAAAATAATTCTTAATAACTATTTGGATTAAATATCTAATAATAAATTTTAATTGATAATTTTTAAAAAATAATTAATTTATAATTTTAATTAAAAGTAAAATTATTTTAAATTTGTCTCCTATGTAATTTCTAAACATAATAATACATTTTTGAAATAAATTAAAAAAAAAATCTAAAACTACATTTTATTTTAGTTAAAGGCTAATGTATAGGTACTCTAACCTACCATTCTTACAAAGTTTAAATAGAACAATTCTACCCACATTCTATTAAAATAATAATAAATATTTTATACAAATACAAATATTAATTTAAATTTGTAACTGAAAAAGGAACGAGTGATCTATTGAAGTAATAAGAAAAATCAAGTTGTAGGAAAGACACAATTACTTTTTTTTTCTTAAACTAATATAAAATACAATTAATTTTATTTTATTATCTTGTTTACTTTCCAACCTTCCTAAAAAAAAAGTAAAAAGTAAATAAATTTTAACATATCAAATATTTCCAATTGATTTAATTTTGGGTGATTTGTTTAGAGTGTAACCTTACAGAGCACACATTGCTGCAACTTTGAAGTGAAAAATTATATATATAAAAAAAAGAAATAAAAAATTTGGATTATTATTTATAGTTTTGACTTCCCGGTTCTGATCCAATTAGCGGGAGAAATTTAAAATTTAAAGTTCAAAATTTACTTTCCAAAATTATTTAATTTAATAAAAGAATCACAGAATTATAGGCAATTTTAATTTTTAGTCTTTATCCTTCCCTCTCCTAAAAATATCATTATTCTAAGGGTATGTTTGATTGGCAGTAAAATGTTTTCCGTAAAATGATTTCTGGAAAATGTTTTACTTTTCTGTAAAATGACTTACTGGAAAATATTTTCTGGTGTTTGATTGAATCAGTGTAAAATATTTTCTACTGTTTGACAGATTTCCTGAAAATATTTTCCGGAAAAGTTGTTTTTTACATATATTAATATATATTAATAAATTTTTATATTTTAAAATTGTTTTTACATATATTGCAATAATTTATTTATAATAATACTCAATAATAAGCTACAATATTGATTGTTATAAATTGAAAAAATATTATCCACAATGAATACTAGTAAGAATATTGAAATATATGTAAAAATATGAATATTAAACAGCAAAATAGTGAAGATGTACAAAAGAACCACATTGAGCATTGAAAGCACTATCTGATCAGAAAATAGAAAAATTACATAACTCTCTTTCTGAATTTAATCTAGCAACTCTGAACTCATTTTTTTGTTTCTGCATCTCAACTTTTATTTACTTCTAGATATTTCGTGTTTCACACACCCAACCAGACAAATTTCCAGCAGGTGACACAATGCAATTATCTAGAGTTTTTAAGCTGCATGATATCCTTAACAAGAAATAATAAAAAGAATAGCAGTCTTGCCTTTTGGTACAAACGAAAGTCAATAAAGAACCCGTGCATGTAGGCTCGCAGAAGATTGGTCCCAATTAGATTTGTCAAATTCAACTTCTCAAGATCCTCTTTTGTTAAAAATTTATAGTTGTCATATATGCTTGTTTGTCCACCCTCCTCAGGCTCTTCCTGTAAAATATATACAAAGTAAACACTAGTGCACCACATCTGCATATCCCAACATAGTACATCCAATAAAAGGATAAAACAAAAATTGATTAGGATACAAGTTAAAAACACACCGTAAGAGATTCCAGCGAAGAACACCACTTGGAACAGGTCCCAAAGCAGGTATGAAATAAGCAAGAATCTGGCTAGCATCCAAAGCTAGCAACATCAGCCCACTATCATTGAACACAAATCAAGGTTCTTTAGTAAAGAAAACCAGATTGATAAGAATCCAATAATATCAGTAACCATCTTTATCAAAAAAAAAAAAGCACTTCAAGTTTACATCATTAAGCATTTCAAGTAATTCAAAGAATTCCAACATTTTAAAAGCCAATGAACATTTTACACTTACTCCTATTAACTAATAAAACAAGACAATAAATTGCAACAATATGATAATCATGACCATCCAACTAAAGCACTTTTAAAAGCTACAAATGCAGAACAAGTTTCGGCACTCATTTAAGCTTCCAAGTTGATTGAAAGCTACAAATGCAGAACAAATGCAGTTGCTGACTTTTGACCATCTATAATGTATGATAAAATAAGACTGATATTCTTCTAGTTAAAAAATGTATTCTTTTTTTATAAGAATGTAAATGAGACATTGATGATCAGCCAAAATATTCATACTTTTCTCCTTCCTTAAATCGACCAAGTTGGAGGTCAAGAGAACTTACAGATGAAATTTAGCAAACATTGCAGAAGCTATATAGCATACGCATGCATGATGGGGTGTTAAAGTATCCAAATTACCCATTTTCCAGTTAACCCAGAAACTGATTTGCAGAAAACATTTGCAGAAAACTACCCATTTGCAGAAACCCTTAACAATCAAAATTGAAATTAGAAAATAACTGAAATAAAAACTCAATCAAAGAAACAAAAAAAATAGATCAAGAAAGTAGAGGAGGAAAAACAGCAGAGAAAAGGAGGAAAGGCACACCCAAGAAAAAATCACGATCAACAAAAATAATACACAGAGAAAAGGAGAACAGAACCTGTTGATAACCCAAGAAGAAGAAGCACACCGATGAGGAGGAGAGGCTGACGTTGATGGACGGAGAGGAAATGAGGAGGAAATGAGAGGTTGAAGCTGTGTTTTCCGGAAAATGTCTTACGGAAAAAAAATCTGTAAGACATTTTACGCAAAGAAGGGCTTGATTTTCCCGTGTGTTGAAGTTGCTTTTCCGGAAAATCAATTCCTTTGGTCAATCAAACACCGTAAAAGAGGGAAAATATTTTCCGGAAAATGAAATACGCCAATCAAACACCCTAATTTACAGCTTTGCCATTCTTCAATATAATCAATTAATTCTCTCTCAATCTTCATTTCGCTCTCTCTCGAAGGTACGCTATGCCCTTTTTTTCCTTTCTTTTTAATCTCACATAAGAGTTATGATCTGGGTTGCTTCATTTTTTTATTTGCTTTTACTTCTTTATTTCTTCAGATCCAACCTCCAAATCGAACTTGACGCTAAATTAGAAGAAGGAAAAAAAAATAGTGATTTGTTTTATTTTTCATTTTACAGCAAAATCGGAAAATGGGGCAGATTCAATACTCCGAGAAATACTTTGATGATACTTATGAGTACAGGTAAAATTCAGTTTCATCTGAGTTTTACTAGGTTTAATATTTACTTCATTCTTTTCTAATTTTCAGAATGTTAAGTTTTGGTTCCTCATTAAATTTAAATTACTTTCATATTTGATTTTCTTTTGTGGTGGTGTACAGGCATGTTGTTCTCCCCCCTGAAGTGGCCAAACTTCTCCCCAAGAATCGCCTACTCTCTGAAGTATGTTTTTTAGGGTTTTACACATGTCACTGTTTGTAACTTATTTTTGTATTTTTACAGAAATGTCCATCTTTTTAACGCAGTTTTGTTTAATTTAACAATTTCCTCGAGTTTTCATCTGAAATAGTTTGCTTTGTCGGTTGTCTATTCAGGAAATTAATTTTTTATGACCATAATTTACGAGTTTTGATTTTGATTGTTCATGATTTATGAAATGTAAATAACCGGCTCACAATTAAGCAACTCATTGCCTTCAGTACTTGCTTGTTTTCTGTCCCAATTTCCCGTCTTTTCGTAGTAGCTTGAGTTCGCAGATGCTTGTTTCACGAATGTGATTTTGTGCTGTAGGCAACTAATTGTTCCTATACTTGCCCAAATGCATAACTTGAGACTTCTTCCTTTTATGATTCTTGTCCTATAAGATGAGTTTCTTGGTTTTTTGAAGTATGAATGAAATACAAAAGGCTCAAAATTGTGTTGTAGTAGAGCATGACTAGTTGTTCTTGTAGTTGCTCGTATGCATAACTTCTGGTTTCTTGAGTTTATGATTCTTGTCTTATAGGATGAGATAGATTTGTATCAGTTACCTTAGTTTTGAAGTATGCATTGGATGAATAAAGCTATATTCAAAACTTGAGATATTTGTATTCTATTCTAATGGTTTAGAGTTCATCTTTTGCCCTGTTTCCTTTGTTTTGAGGCTTAAAGTATTGATGCTGTTATGCCAAGTCCTTTAGCTTTTATGGGTTTGGAGTAGTTTCTGATTTTGGTTCATGTTGCTCCCCTTTTGTAGAATGAATGGCGTGCAATTGGAGTACAGCAGAGTCGTGGTTGGGTCCATTATGCAATCCATCGCCCCGAACCACACATCATGCTCTTCAGGAGGCCTCTCAACTATCAGCAGCAGCAGGAGAATCAGGCCCAACAAAGTATGCTTGCTAAGTAATTACATTAGTATTCAGCATCCAAAACAAGAAGGGTGAAACCAAAGCTACTTTGTTAGTGTTTATCCTCTTCCTAAACAGTTTGGGTGTTGTGGATTCCTGGATTGTTTTGTATTTTAGTTCTCCACTTTGGAGAATTCCATGTCAGGATTGCTTTCTTACTTTCTTTATCTGACTACCTAGTCATTGGTACTCCGCATCTTAAATTGTTTAAATAGCATGGATGAATAATTTTTTCTTAAACCTTAATTAGATCATCTTAATTTACTGGTGTTTCTTGCCAATTTTGATTATCTTTTGTGCAACCTGTGTCCTCATTTTAAGTTTTTGTAATATGTCATAATTGTAATTAAAGTTTTAAAATTTTGAAGTATTTGTTTCGCGTTCGAAGTATTTAGGGTGCTTTTGTATAATAAAAGAAGAACAGTCGTTTTTGATCTATTTTACTCCGTAATAAAGTGGTAAGGTTTAACATCGGTGGCATGGAAGCTATTTGATGGAATGCGTGGAACTTGGACTCCGTTTCCTCAATCCCGCCAAACTTGCATTTTATTTGCTGAAGTCTACGAAACTCGGCCTCCGTTGGCTGCTCAACTTACATTTGATTAATGTGGTGCTCCATATTATCAACTCCTCCGAACCTGGACGCTATTGCCTTCATCTTATCGAGCAAGTCCTTCATTTTGCAAACATAGAAAAGCATAAATAAATAAATAAAGGAAAATTCTTAAAATCGGAAGAAGAAAGAAAGAAAGTAGATATATTAACCTATGGTTTTTCCTATAAATTTTATCAGCCTCGTTATTTTTCATTATTTTTTCCTCCGGGGTTAGGGTTGGAGTGCGGGCCTTTCGTTTGCGTCCATTGGGAGCTTCATTCACCTCACTCCCATTAGGTTGAGAAAAAAGCATTTCTTTTAAATCTGATGTGCAAGCTTCTCTCTGCGACCTGTGATGCTCCATTGGATTTGAACTTTGAACCTTTCAATTTGTCAAATAACCAGCAAAGATACAAGCAGCTCTGCAGGGACATCAGCCAGTGTTGATAAGCTTATGCACGAGCAAGCTTCTGAACTTTGTCGAGTAACGCGGTTTCAGGCTTTTGACAAACATTTCTGCATATTAATATCGTTTGGTTGATGCTCTGAACGCACTGACTCGAGTAAGGTTTTGAATTATGTTTGAAACTAGCACCGACTTTATTGATTTCTCACTTAAGAAAAACCTAAAAAAACCAATTCCTAAAACCAATTGACCGACAAATTATATTGTTACACTTTAGGTTTAATATTATATTTTCTTATAAAATTTATTAAAAATTAAAATTAATATAAATTTATAAAAAAACTTATAAATATTATACAAATACTAATAAATTATTTAAAAAAATTATAATATTAATAAAACACATTTAAAATTTTATAAAAAATCACCAAAACTTATAAATAATATATTAAAAATTTAAAAGAAATTAAAAATTAATAATAAGCACATAACATCAGATCAACGGTTGGATAACGAGAATAGTTGTCAGATTGTTAGGGTCATTTTCATGTTGAATAAAATGTTCTAGATCTTTCATGAGTAAAACAATAATTGTAAGACCCCCTCTTTTTTATTGATAAAAAATTATTTTTAATTTTTTTTCCAATTTTGTAAGTACTGTATAGTAGTTTAGACCTTCAAAAGTTTAAAATTGTTTGTTAAATATTGTATGATGTAAAGTATTTTTGGTACAACTAGAAATCAAAATTTCATTATCCAACGGTTGCAAATATTAGTATATGTCAATGTCAAATATTTTGACTAAAGTTTTCAAAACCGGATTGGTAGTCAAATCGATCAAGCCATTGGTTCATCGATCCGACCAGCTTGACCAGTCTATCTAGCTCAATTAAATAAATCACTAAAAATTCAAAATAATAAAAATACCAATAAGTCCGGTTCAACCTATTTGTACTCGTTTCAAGTCGACAGATTCAATGACTTTCTTCATATTGTTAGCATTGTCAATTCCCATTGCAATTTGTTCGACCAGTCATTTTGATCCAACTCAAACAACATTATTTTTAACGACTATTCCCATTATCCAATGGTCAGTCTAGGTCACATATTCATTTTAATTTTAAGAGTTTAATTTCTAACCAGAGGAACCACATTTTTATATATTTTTAATATTTTAGAACTTTTATAGAATTTTTATAATTTTTATAAGTAGTTATGATTTTTTTTAATAATTTTTATAAGTTTATAGGAAGTTTTAAATATTTTTAGTATGTTTTTATTATTTTATAATTTATTAGATATTTTTGTTTTTACAATAAGTTTTTATGATTTTTTTATAAATTTTAAAATTTATATATATATTTTTTAATTTTAACATTTTTATGAGAAAATATAATATTAAATTATAAGTTGTCACATGTCATCATCATATTAGTATGCCAATTGATTTTAACGGTCAGCAGCGTGATCAATGATGAAAACCATTAACAATAAAACTTAATTGATTTTTTTATTAACATAATGTAGAAATGAAATATTAAAAAAATTAACCTCAAGTAATTATAAATAAAATATTATAAATGTCACTTAGCATAAAAAATAAATATTTATCCGTCTTTTTCTCGAATTATTTAAATATAATCATTCTTTTTGGAAAGCATTTGAATAATTTATGAAAAAAATTATACATATGAAAGCTAGTCAGATGTAAATGTGTTCACGGCCAAAGTCAAGTTGACTTTGAGCTAGATTTAAACATGATATTAACACATTTTATATTTATTTAAGCTTGGTCCAATCTCAAATATGGGCCAAAAACTTTGCTCAATCACACTCATATTTGTAAATGGTTAGCCTAAACTTATTTTAGGTTTGTCCATATTATTTTATTTTTAAAAATGTTTATACTATTTTTATTTTAATATTTGTTATATTTTCATTTATTAAGATTTTATATATAGGCAACATTTTTATTATTATTTACATTAATTTATTATATATTAATTTTTATGTTTTATAAAATACATAATATACTATACTATAAACTTAGAAAATCGGTCGGATAAAGTTCGAGCTTTGAATCTTAAGCACAAGCTCAATTCATATTTTAAATTAGTCTAATTATTTTTCCTAAACCAATTTTTCGGGATCAATATTTCTGCCTTAGCCTCCTAAATTGCTGGGCTAACCTTTGAATTTAAACGGATAACCTGACTCATGAATAGATTTAATAGGATATTTGACATTTAAAAAAATAAACAAATTTAATAATAAACTTCTATGAAACATTTAGGGTTTGTTTGGATATCGCAAAGTAATTGGATGAAAATGTAATTACTAATGTATTAATTACACTCTGTTATAACTACAAAGAATTGTAATTCTCTAGACAGTTTGGTTAATAAAGTGCAATTATATTATCATCTCATATATAATGTTTAGTAGTATAAATTGTAATTACACAGATACATAACTTATATTTTAATAAAAAATAAATACTATAAAATTTTCAATATGATAAAGAATTTCTAAACAAATATATTTTATGTTGAATATGTTAAAAATATTTTAATTATGATTTGAATTTATTTGAATTGATAAATTAATATATTTTAATTATATTTAATAATTTAAATAGCAACTATTCTTTTATGTTAATTACTGCAATTAAAACAGAATATTTTAAAATTTGATTACATATTAATACTAAATGTATAAAATCATATGTAAAACATGTGACATTAAAAGCTAATATATATAAAAGCACGAGTTTGAAATTTTTTTGAACCTATGAGAATACCTTTTTGATAATATTACGATATTGGCATTTAAAAATAATTATAATATTTAATTTATAATTAATAATTAAAAGATGACGTAAAATAGTAGTTATGATAATCATACATTTAAAAATAATTATAATTTAATTTACAATCGTTAAATAAAAAAAGTTGTGCAAATTTTATAATAGAATTATTACTCTAATAGAATTCTAAGTATAAAATATAGGAAAAATATTGTGATAATTATAATTATAATTAGTAGTTAAAATTTTTTATGTAAAAAAAAATGTTATTTTATTTTTTTGAATTGTGCTAATTCTATTGATGTAAAATAGAGTTATTATTTTAGTAGAATTCTAAGTATTTTAATTATCACTTAATTGATAGTTAATTATGTCAATTAATTACTATTTTAAATAATGTTTATTTACATTAATTACATAAAGTAAAATTATATTAAATGCTAAATATGTTAAAGATGCTTTAATTATAATTTAGAAGTTTATAATATAATATTTGAATTGATAACTTAATATATTTTAATTATATTCAATAATTAAAATAAGAAATATTATTTTATGCTAATTACTACAATAAAAATATAATATTTAAAAAAATAATTAAATATTAAATGTATAAAATCATATGCAACACATGTGACGTTATAAACTAATATATATATAAAAGCACGAGTTTGAAAAAATTTTGAACCGATGAAAGTACCTTTTATTTTCCTTGATATTACTAAATTAACTTTAAAAATAAATATAATTTGATCTATACTTATTAATTAATAAAGTTGTACTAATTTTTGAAATAGATTTATTAATTAAATAAAACTCTATGTATAAAATATAGGAAAATTTTGTGATAATTATAATTTATTTTACAGTTATTAATTAAAAATCTTGAGGTAAAAGTTTTGTATAATTTACATTAATCTTGCATTCTTTATCATTCCTCCTTTGCGTCAACTCCATTGTCTAGTTCGGTGGTAGCCAGTCTTCAGTCGTGTGGTCCTCTAGTTTTATTTTTTCACAAACTTCACCATTAGCAAGTAGCAACTTCCGGCAACCAGGGAAAGGAGAAAAAAAAGTGTGTTTTCCGGTACATGGGTGATCATGGGCCGGGCCGGACCCAAAAAAATTTCAGCCCGCTTCCTAAGATTGGTCCCAACCCGAAATATGAGCTTAAAATTTTGCTAGGCCCGCCTCGGGGAAAAACAACTAAGCTCAGGCCCTGTCCGGCCCATTTTTTTAAATATATAAAAATGATTTTACCATTTTAATAGCTTATATTTTTATAATTTTTAAAAGATTAAATTAACTTTTTTATCATTTGAGGGGCAAAGTGTAATTTTACTTTTACTATTTTAAAATTAATAAATTATAAAGAGTTAAAAAAAGAATTTTATTTTTATTTTAGAGTAGAACCCTTGCCCATGAAATATCATATCAACAAATTTAACAATACTAATAATTAAAATAAAGGTGTAGTATATTAAAATAGTATATTACATAAAAAAATAAGGGTGTAGTTTTTGTAACAGTATATTAAAACAGTGGAAGAGGGGAAAATGGGAAATGGGATTGGGAAATGTATTTTAGAAATAATAAAAATATATATTTATTATTTTCAGGCCGGTCCGGGTCGGGCCAGGCTAAAAAATTTTACCCGTTTTCTAAACGGGCCTCTTTTTTCCCAAACTTATATCTCGGGCATATATTTTTACCCGAACCCTCCCATATTTCGGGTGGGCCGTCGGACTTATTGGTTTTTTTTTAAGTAGGGTTTAAAATTTATGATTTAAGTGTGGGACTATAGGATTTCATTTTTGACAGTTTTAAAATTATTTTAATTATTTATCATAATTCGATTTGATTTTCGATTTTTTTATATTAATAAGTTTGATTAAAATGAGCTTTGTTTTATGGGGGTTGGATATTATTTAATAATTTAAATATAATATTTTTTAAGTAAATAAAAGTATTTTTTAAAACTTTAAAATTATTTTTATTATTTGAAATATAAAATAATTATTTTTATATCATAAAAAATAAAATTAACTATAGATAAAATAAAATAAAACAAAAATTGGTTGGATTCGAATAACTAGAATATTTAATTTGGATCCTATAAACTATTCAATACCTCTTAAATTACTATTTCTGTTTTTCTTTTACAGCGAAGGAAAGAAAGAAATATCGAATACAAGCAGTTGACTTCTTTTTCTCCATCGTTCGACACAGCCGCCAGTCATCGATCTTAGGCTCATTTTGGACATTGTTAGGAACAATTTAATAATAAATATTTTATATTTTATTTATTCATAAATTTGGTTTAAATTATATAACTATGATAGCACACCTAATGATCGGGAATAGATTTGATAAATAAAAAATTTAAAATCGATTAAACTCTTTATCCTTAGAGTAAAATTGTTCATTGTTGATACACTCAATTTTAATGCAATTACCTTTCAAATTCTCATTAAACTTTACAACAAATAAATGAAAAAGAAATAATATATGTTATAAAATTTGCAAAATGAAACTGGGTCATTTATTTAAAAGTAATTGATAAGACATGAGATAATTAAGATTTGGATTTAATTTTTTTTTATGATAGGGAGAAAAGTTATAAAGTTCACATAACCGAGAAAACTCAATTCACTCAAAAATTTTAATTTTTAAATTAGTGGCGTAGAAAATATTAGCCCAAAATTTAAATATATAAATTCATCCAAATTTAGCAACCAATGTTGTTTTTTTATAATTTAAATTTCACTTCAAATTATTTGGGAAAAAAACTTTATTTCTAAACAAAAATAACCCAAGAATTCCCGCTATAATCAAACTCCCTAGCTTCCATCACATATCAACAGACCACCGGTATTCTCGATTTGTTGAACCCCCAAAACATGGTCATCGGACACTACCATCGGAGTTTAAGTATCATATCTGATTCTGGATTAATTTTTCAGGGTTTGAGCTTCCACTTGTGACATGTTGTGGCTATGGAGGTCAGTACAAATACAACATTAAAAGCTTTTTGTGGAGGAATTTGTGGGTTCATGTGACAATCCATCTGTTCGTGTAGTTTGGGATGGAGTTCCTATACTGAGGCAGCTAACAAGTTCGTTTTCGATCCAATTTCGTCTCCAATCCAGCTGTTCCATTGAAGCAGGCATGCCAGAGCTAGAGGAATCCAAAATAAAGTGTCTCCTAAAGCATTTGGACACATGAATAAACCAAAGTACGTATATGTAATAACTGATACCTCATCGTTGCAGAAGATGATGTTATTATTGGCCTCAAAGTAATAAATTTTGAATTTAAAAAATGTAATATATATATGTACTCTTTTTTTTATAATTATAATATAATTAAAAATTAAATATTTTTAAATTTATTTGAAATAAAGAAATTAATATCATTAAAAATAAATAGATTAAATTATTTGTCTGTAAATAATAAATAATAAATTTCATTAAAAATGTTAAAATTAATCAAATTTAGTTTTTTATTATTATTATGCAATTTCAAAATTCTTCATCATTTATTTAATATATTCATGTAGCCTAATCTGGATTTTAATATACACTTTTTAATATATATTAAATTTCGTAATTTTACAGCAACAAATATGGACAAATATTAAACAATTTTAATTGCATAACTAGAATTAGTCAATTATGTATAGTTTGCCTTGCAGCAGCTTTGAAGTTAGTTATTGTTGAGTAATATTTTTCTCGTATCATATTAAAAAAAATGCAGGGGTATTTATACATGTTCTTATTGCTATTATTATAGTTCACAATAGGGTCTATTATTTTGTCTCGGTCTCGGGGTTGATGGTACTGACATTCCCTGGACATCCCTTAACTTATTGGACGCATGTCTGCGGAGCATGCGGTCATTTCTGATCATGGGATTGACTCCCCAAGCGAGCCTCATACCTGCTAGTCACGAGCGGGGATCCCTTGTAGGGCTTGTGATTCCTTCTACGGACATAGCTCGCGACCTCATTCCTGTGAGGCTTATGCGAGCTCTCGTTGTGAACTATCTTTGCGAACATCTAGCATTCCAACGAGGTCCCCAGCGAACTACGCATGTAGACGAATATTCTTCTTCTAGGTCGGAGATCCAAATCCTATTAGGTCATTTGGGCTGGCAATTCCTAAATCCTAATAGTTATATGGTGTTCCGCTTTTAGATACTGTAAAATTATCCGTAGAAACTACTCAAAATATACAAATAACATCTCCTCTATTAGTATAAATTACTATTTCTGCTCTTCTTTTGTTGTTTTAGGAAAAGAGTCTTTTATGTGAATCATACACTAAAGGACATAAAGAGTTTTTACTGTAAATTTTCAGTTATTTACGTATTTTATTAAAAAATAAGTAATTTTTATAATTAATTAATATTTTTAGGTTAGTTTTATAAAAAAAAAAGACAAAGACCATTGACCAAGTCAATAACTACGGCTTGAAATAAAACCCAATCCCTTGGCATTAAAAAAAATGGTCGCCGACGTAGAAAAATCACTTAAAATCTTATTTATTTTAACGTCATAAAATTTACACCTTTTCTCTTCACCTACATAATGTAGTAACTAAATCACTCTACTTTGTTTCACTGCTACATTACATGAGAACTAAATCAGAAAAAAAAAAAAAAAAGAAACCATAATGTGCCTTTTTTCCATTCTGGAGTAGGGGGAACAGAAAGATAAGACTACTAATATTTATATACGATGCAGTACAAGGAAATGATGGATGCTATTATCCACAACAAAAGCCATTTTAATTTAACGGGTTTAACATTCAAAACTCAGACGACTTCCCAATTAATAGAACTCGCGCACTCAGATACATCACACACGTCAAAAAAGCCGTAGGTATAACTCAGCTTTCGGCATTAATATGTTAATATTACTGTTTAAAAAGAAGATGGTAATAAATATATTATGGTCACACAGGGGAGATTTTAGCTGGCATGGCCGCGGCCCGGCAAATAAAAAATTTCATTCGGTCCTAAAATTGTTCTGTCTACCTTTCATCTCTTATAGTCCTACAGCTTTCTTTAGTTAGGAACTCAACTTGCTTTTTCCAACTGCTACGCAGTAGCTGCTGCTTTTTATCAGTCGCCGGCGTCGTGCTTTGAGGTGGAGGCCGGTTCCCTGGAACACACGGAAAGTCAGAGTTGGAATATTTTCCCTTCAGACACGTCGCCGTTTGGCTTTGAACGGTACCAACAGTTCCCTAGAGGACTTTCTGATGATCACTCGTTCATCAATAACGGACCAAGCCTTGAAATATTCCAGCATGACGACACGTTTCCAACTTGGGCAGCATCTATAATGGTACCCGTGCCGTCGTTTCCAGATGGGGTAGCAAACACTAACCCTAACGAGTTGTCACAGCAGTTTAATTCTCGTGACAACTCTCAAAGAGACGTTGAAGGCGGAGTTGTCTGTATTGAACCAGATCCAAAGGACTTGGATCATGCTGGTCAAGCGTCAAATGGACGAATTCACAAGGATGATGAAGCAAGGATGCCACCATTGGGAAACGCCAATAGCCAAGGGGGAACATCATCTAGAGGTTGCAATGAAAAGAAGCGAAAGGGTCCCCAACTCACAGAAGCGGAGCAAGCTCAAAAACAGAAGAAAAGAGAGAATGATAAGAAGTATCGGACGGCTCGTAAGGTAAATTTGAATCCTTCTTAAATATCTCTGTTGCTTTCGTATTAGTGACGTTTTCTTTTTTTATTTTTTGGTCTTTTGAAAATGAAGATGGAGTGTGAAAAGCTGAAAGACCTAGAGAAAAAAGTATCAAGATGTGGAGGGATCGACCAAATCGAGTCTGAGTTACCTAGACTCTGTAAAAAAGAGGTCGATTTCGATAGGTTCCAGCAATTAATTGGAACCGAGCTTCGTCCACTACAGCAAATGGTGTCCAGGTATGAAGGAATTGATAAAATGAAGTTCATGTTGGACAAATATAAGGTATTTCACGGGCTGTAATTTTCTCTACATTATATTAAGTTTCCTGTGAGTTTGACTGATGTAGAGATTTATGATTTTTAATGTGAATGAGAAGGAATTGGAGACCAAGAATGGAGGAATTGAGAAACTGGAAGCTGATTACAATAAACTAAATCAGATAAAATCTATCTTGGAGATTAATGAAGAAGAGTTCATAGTGGACAAGGTGAAGGGAATGGTGGACGAATTACATAAGTTGAAGGGAATTGATGAAACCGAACCCGCAAAAAATAGGATTAAAAAAATGGAGTTGCAGTGGGAAAAGCAGAAGCAAATGGTTAGCCAAAAGGAAGTTGAATCATTTCAGGCATCTCCTGGTAGTCCACTGGTATGTTTCTGTAACACCCCTTACCCGTATCCAACACCGGAATAGGGTACGAGGCATTACCAAAACACATACACTTGTAAACGTATTTAACCGAGTTATAAAATTTCATCAAAATTAAAACTTTCAAAATAATTAACATGTTTCTATAACTTTTCACAATATATCCTCAAAATATTATAATCATAATAATTAGGGCCTGCGAGACCCGATACATACTCATGCAATTTAATGCTTCATTTCCATTTCATTCAATTCGCAATTTCTCATGCTCATAATTTAAATCATATCACTAGCAATTTCCATTTAATTCACGTACAATTCAATGACATCAAATTCAAAACTAATACGTATTTACCATTTAACTCAATGTTTATTGATTATACCATTCAATAACACATTTATGAAATTCTCAATTTAGCAATGAAAATATCACTTTAGTTTGAATAACAACATCGTCCTGATATAAATACACTACCACTTATCCATTTACTTTAATTCTTTTGGGCCCATTTGTCACTTACCATCCTTAATCAAATTAGGGAACGGTCACGGAAAATTGAGTACTTCACTTTCACTTTGCCATAGTATAACTATGGTCTTACGTATGATCACTTATCACTTATCCCTGATCAGATAAGTGTAGCCACCTATCACTTTGTTTCTTGATCAGATAAGTGTAGCCACTTATCACTTTGTCTCTTGATCAGATAAGTATAGCCGAAGCTATCACTTATCACTTTTCACTTGTCACTTGATCAGATAAGTGTAGCCGAAGCTATCACTTATCACTTTGTCACTTGATCAGATAAGTATAGCCGAAGCTATTACTTATCACTTTCCACTTGTCACTTGATCAGATAAGTGTAGCTAAAGCTACCACTTATCACTTTGTCACTTGATCAGAAGTACTCAAATCCGGCGTTCCGCTCAATTTGATCATTTATTCATATATCAGGCTTACCAACATGTGTTAATTCATAAACCATTCATGGTATTATTTCATGCCAAATCATATACTGAATATACCATACACACATACTATGAAACTTTATTTTCACACATGAGCTTAAATCATGACCAATAATGCACAAAAATAAGCATCATTCATATTTCATCGTTTATGAGTTATAATCAAACATATGACCATTTATACACGAATCATTCATATATTTCCCAATTTTCCTCCTCCTCCTCTCCATTCCACATCCTTAATGTGTATAACACACTTAAACAACATTAACCATAATTTCAACACTCACTAACATGTATATTCAAAGCTGTTTATCCGAGTCAGAGTCACTAAATTATTTTTATCCGGAGGTACAGAGCTCCAAATTAAGATCCGTTAATTTTCCCTGAAACTAGACTCACATATCTTCATACCATAAAATTTTCATAATTTTTGGTTCAGCAATATAGTACAGTTTATTCTTTAAAATTTCCCCTGTTTCGCTGTCTGACAGTTCCGACCACTCTTCACTAAAAATTAATTATCTCATTGTACAGAATTCGGATGATGTTTTAGCTTGTTTCTTCTAAAAATAGACTCATTAAGGATTCTAACCATATAAACTATAACTCATAATCATTTCTGTACAATTTTTAATGATTTTCCAAAGTCAGAACAGGGGAACCCGAATTCATTCTGACCTTGTCTCACAAAATCTATTATATCTCATGATTTACAATTCCATTGCTCACGTCATTTCTTTTATAAGAAACTAGACTCAATAAGCTTTAGTTTCATATTTTATTCATCCTCTAATTCAATCTCTACAATTTTTGGTGATTTTTCAAAGTTACACTACTGCTGCTGTCCAAAACTGCTTTAGTGCAAAATGTTGATTTCCATTTTGCCCCAAATTTCACAGTTTATACAATTCGGTCCTTTCTCAATTAACCCCTCAATTAATCTAATTTTCTCAATTAGTACTTTACTAGACATTATAAGTTGTTACACAAATATTGAAATTCAGAATTTCCACATATAACTCTATCTTCAAACTCTTTTACTATTAGGTCCCAAACATTCACTTTCTATTCAATTCTTTCAATAAAATCAGCATATGAACAATTTAAAGCTCTAATTTCATGATAAATCATCATATACTTCCAGCACATATTCATATCAACTTTCAACTTCTTTCATAAAATCAAAAACTAATGGATTTAACAAGTGGGCCTAGTTGTAAAAGTCATAAAAATACAAAAATTTCAAGAAATAGTCAAGAATTGAACTTACTTGTAATAAAAATATGAAGAACCAGCTTGAAGAAGCCCTTCCATGGTGTTTTAGCTGATGAGAATTCAGAAAAATGAAGAGAAATCTAGATAATTCCACTTGGGTCCTAACTTTATTAAGCAAATTTTGCAATTTTCCAATTTTGCCCTTAATTTTCCTTACTTTCTTGCTGATTTCATGCCTCTTCCGTCCAGCCCAAATAGACCTTGGGTCTATTTGCCTTTTAAGCCCTCTTCCTTTTATCATTTAAGCTATTTAATCATTTCTCAAAATTTTGCATTTGTTACAATTTAGTCCTTTTTGTTCAATTAATTATCGGAACTTTAAAATTTCTTAACGAAACTTTAATACTAACTTTTTAACACTCCATAAATATTTATAAAAATATTTATGGCTCAGTTTAAAATCCCCGAGGTCTTGATACCTCATTTCGATTCTAATTATTTTAATATTTATTTCTAGTGCACTATTCATTATTTCAAAAATTTTCCTAACTTCATATTTAACTTATACTTACTAAATTAATAATATTTTCTACCCATTTGTCGAATTTAGTGATCTCGAATCACCGTTCCAACACCTCTGAAAATTCAAGCCATTACATTTTTTTTCGTCGGATTTGTGGTCCCGAAACCACTGTTCCGACTAAGCCTAAAATCGGGCTATTACAGTTTCTCTTGCCCTATATGTCCTCACACTTATTCTTCCATACGTCAGAATCGGCTTACACATTGATTACACACACATTCAGTCCATGTACGTCATTAATATTCAATACACATATGTAAGGTGAAAAGCATGTTCCTAAAGTTATTCTCCGTCTTGTTTGTGAGAAAGAAGTGCAAGCAGTCCTATGTGGGCCCTAGTGTCACAGGCCGCAGTTCAAAGCCCGTGACCATCGCACCAAATGCATCCAATTGAGGTCTATTACTCAGATGGGGATCATTTGGCCTACGAGAACTGGCCCGATTCAGTGAGCAATTGGAGGAGCCTGTCAGATTGAAGCCCAGTTGGCCCGATAACGAAGAGATTCAGGCTGATATGGTAACTAATCTTAGAAGATAGAGGGAATCTTATCTTGTAAAGATTAGATTAGATTTGATAAGGCTTATCTTGTAAATCCCTAAAATAAAGGGATATAGTTAATCTCGTCCGTCGATGTAATTGTATCTTGACCGTCGGTTTTGGGGGAGCTCAACTATAAATAGAGAGCCTCCCCCTCATTTGTACTCATTCCATTGTATTCTGAATTCTTAAGAGTAATAGAGTTCTGAGAGCATTTACTCAAACACCTTGTGTGCATTCTTTTCTGTGGCTTTCTGTTGTTCTTTGGCTTAGCTTCTTTTGGCTTTAATTGCTTCTGCTCTTCAATTGGTGCCTTGGAGGAGTTCTTAAGGAATCCTCATTTGAGTTAAGGCTGACTTAGGCGAGTTTGGAGCGAACGGATCGCCTAAGGCCGTACGGTTTGCGAGACGAAAGGTCTAGCCTCGTGATAGTCGGTATCGGAGCTTTTGGTTCGAAGGCACTGTTGGGATGTCGAAAGAAGTTGTTGGTCAGAATGAGCCAATGGAGACTCGAGGAAGGGCCAGAAAAGCGACTCGATCAAGGGACTTAATTTCAGCTTTGGAGGATCGAGTCGTCACTCTCGAGGAGTCCATGGGGGACGTCAAGGAGAGGATCGACGATGTCGATGATAGACACAATGATGGGTTGCGAACATTGCAAGGACAGCTCAGGGAATTTGTGTGGGATACTATCGCTTCCTCGGAGAATAAGCTAGCTGAAAAGAACGATGCTATCGAGGCTATGGTGACAGCTTTGAAGGAGGAGATCAATGAGCTTAAGGGGGAGCTCAAGATTTTCAAGGCTGCCATAGGGAATGGAATGTTGGCTTCAAAGTCGAAGCCACAAGCGATGGATGTGCCCAAGCCGAAGGCGTTTAAAGGGCAAGGTCTGCAAGTGAGGTGGACAACTTTCTTTGGGCCATGGAGCAATACTTTCGTGCGATGAACATCGAGGATGATGTTACAAAGGTAAACACTGTTGCTATGTATTTCACTGACGTTGCTTTGTTATGGTGGAGACGTAGGTCCACTGATGTGAGACGTGGTGGTACTGAGATTGGGACTTGGAAGGAGTTCCAAGATGAATTTAAAGCACAGTTTTACCCCGGGTATGCCGAGGATGAAGCTCGAGCAAAGTTGCGTCGGCTAACGCAATGAGGCACGGTTAGGGAGTATGTGCGGGAGTTCAGTGAACTCATGCTCCAGATCTTTGATTTGAGCGAGAAAGAAGCATTTTTCTCCTTTACAGATGGGTTGAAACCATGGGCGAAGCAAGAATTGCAACGTCGAGGAGTTCGAGAACTTACCAAAGCCATGATGGTAGCGGAGTCCATAGTGGAACTTGCTCCGAGAAGGGACAGGTTTGAAACTTCCAAGCCCAATAGGAGGGGCAATGGTGGGTACCATGAGGAGGGTGAAGATGGACAAAGCTATGATGGCAATGGTAGTAGCAGTGATGGTGATAGAAAACCACGAAATGGGAAGTGGAGACCTAATAGCCCGAAAGAAAAGAGGGGAAAGTTACGGTGCTACTTTTGTAAAGGACCGCACATGAAGAGGGACTGCCCAAAGGTATCTTCAGTTTCGGCTATCAAGAGAAGCGATGAGCCGGAAGAGGCGAAGCCTATTGAGGAAAAGCCATCGAGGGTCAATTCGATGGTGCTCATTACTGAGAAGAGGAATGGTAAAGAATGGTTGATGTTTGTAGATATCAACATTGCGGGTCAGAAGCAGAATGCTCTTATTGATACGGGAGCATCTGACTTGTTCATATCGGAAAAGGCTGCAATGAAGCTTGGTCTGCCGATTAAGAAATCGAAGAAGAAGATCAAGACAGTAAATTCCAAGGAGGCCCCAACTATGGGTGTAGTTCGGAATGTGGAGCTACACATCGGCGAATGGAAGGGCAATGAAGACTTTGAGGTAATCGAATTAGATGATTACGATTATGTACTTGGCTTAAACTTCCTTGACAGGATTCAAACAGTTCTGTATCCATGGGCCGATCAAATCCATATTATCACCGGTCCGTTAACAAAGATTGTTGTTCCGGTGCATCGAAATATGAAAGTAGGGGCAAAGGTGTTGTCGTCAATCCAACTAGTCGAGGATGTTTCGTATGGGAGGAACATCGACTCGATAGAACGAGTGGATACGAAAGCTCCTTCGGAAGTGTTAGTGGCGCAAGAGTTTGATATGAAGCCTGCAGATTCGACTGTGGAGCCGACACCTGTGGGGAAGGTGGGTTGTGCATCGGGCTTCAAGGGAAATGGAGCGATGCAAAGGCAGTCGGGACGAGTAAATGCTGCGAGTAAGGTACATTCCGAACACTGTGATAGTGTTTTGCATTCTAACTTGTGTACTTGGCAAGAACGTAAGAGCCCTTTCGAAGTTCTTGAGCAAAGAGGCCGAGAAATGGTGGGCAAAGCGAGGCCAAGGGTGTTGAATCAAGAGGATTCTGTTCGAGTCAAGTTAGAATGTGGGCAAGAGAGCAACATAGCTTCTTGTCATCGAGATGTACAAACGAGTAGGACGGTTCGAGTTAAGAAGCGGCGGAAGCCGAGGCAAAAGTCCCAAAGGAAGGGAAAGGCTAAGGCATCAAAACGAGACCGAGGTGAATCAAGTCAGTGCCATTCGGAAGTTGCAACGTCCTCGTTGCGAGAATGGGTGGGGGAGAATGTCACGGGCCGGAGTTCAAAGCCCGTGACCATCGCACCAAATGCATCCAATTGAGGTCTATTACTCAGATGGGGATCATTTGGCCCACGAGAACTGGCCCGATTCAATGAGCAATTGGAGGAGCCTGTCAGATTGAAGCCCGGTTGGCCCGATAACGAAGAGATTCAGGCTGATATAGTAACTAATCTTAGAAGATAGAGGGAATCTTATCTTGTAAAGATTAGATTAGATTTGATAAGGCTTATCTTGTAAATCCCTAAAATAAAGGGATATAGTTAATCTCGTCCGTCGATGTAATTGTATCTTGACCGTCGGTTTTGGGGGAGCTCAACTATAAATAGAGAGCCTCCCCCTCATTTGTACTCATTCCATTGTATTCTGAATTCTTAAGAGTAATAGAGTTCTGAGAGCATTTACTCAAACACCTTGTGTGCATTCTTTTCTGTGGCTTTCTGTTGTTCTTTGGCTTAGCTTCTTTTGGCTTTAATTGCTTCCGCTCTTCAATTGGTGCCTTGGAGGAGTTCTTAAGGAATCCTCATTTGAGTTAAGGCTGACTTAGGCGAGTTTGGAGCGAACGGATCGCCTAAGGCCGCACGGTTTGCGAGACGAAAGGTCTAGCCCCGTGACACTAGATGGATGGTAGGTTTGGATGAGAGTTTGGGCTACGTGGTAGGTTTAGCTTATTTTTCATCTCACACTATAGTGTCTAATCTCATCGCCATCACTGCAGTTTTTGCACTTACCGCAATAAACACTCCACCCAGTGGCGGAGCCATGTTAAGGCCCAGGGAGGCCATGGCCCCTCAAAGTTTAAGTTCTTTCAATTTAATCCTTTGTAAATTTACACTATGGCCCTTCCAAAAATATAAGTAGGCCCTCAAAGATTTAAGATTTTTGCAATCTTCCCCTTTGTATATATATTATAGCCCTCCTAAAAAAATAAGTAGGCCCCTCCAATATTTTTATAGGATTAAAAATAATATTAAAAATTTTATTCTTGATAAAAACAAAGAGAAAATCTTCTTGAATAAGCTAAATTACCCATGATGACTTTTGAATGATATTTTTATTAAATAATAATAAATTAATGTTTATTTAATAGTTTACTTAACATAATAATATTTTATAAGTAATATAATAATATATATAAAAAGAAAAGAAAAGATGAAGAGACTTTTATCATCTTTCTTCTTCATATTGGTGCTTAACAAGAAAAGGAAAAAAAATTTCTTTATCATTTTTCCTCCAAATTTGAAGGGGAAGAAGAAAACATCGGCCACTTTGTTTAAAATTATGTCAAAGAATAGCTTGTGAAGTAGTAAGCATTCCTATGAAAACGGATTAAAAAATGATTAACCGAGTCAAATGATAGTTATTTCGTCTTAATTGTTGGAATATTGCTTCTTTTGAATATATTTTTTATACGCTTAAATCGATTGTCATGTTAGAATATTGCTTCTTTTGAATCGATTGTTTATATATTTAAATAAACTGTTACATAATAGTTCTAATTTTAGCTTTCCTCCAATTAATATCCTGACTCTGTCACTGACACCACCTATCCAAACTCAAAATAGATGATAAAAAAGTATAACTAATCTTTTGCCTCTTTCTCTCCTAATATTCTTGGCCGTAATTAGCCATTATGGGTTTACACACTTGACATTATATAGACATCCAACCTGCAGGAGAAGAAAGGATCGCAGCTATTGGACTTGATAAGCGACTTTGACAATGTAGGGTTACTGCGTTACAGAACTTGCTTTTTTCTGTTTTGTTTCTCGGATTCAGTATGTTAATTTCCTGTCTGTTTTGTCCGACTTATATTAATATCTCAGGTGCCAGATCAGCGTGGGATTAATCTAAATTTCTTTTCCACTGTCAGTGGGATAGCCCCAAACATGCAGTACTCTGATGGGCTTGTTGTGCGCCTCATCGCTAACATTATTGATGAAAACATTCCGAGCGACTTGGCCACCAATAGCTTTGGGGATTTATTAAGAAGGGTCCCAAAAAGGGTTAACAAATACGAAATCCCGTCGCCACTGGTCTCCACTGCTCGACATATTTTCAACGACCGTGGTGATATTACGACAAAATGTAAATTGAGTGGTCTTACTGTTCAAAATATATTTGTTTTGTTTTGTGTTGCTATCAAAGAGATGGTTGACGTGTCCCTTCGAGATGTGAATGAAGGGATTATAAGGAAGTTGAGACATCCAATAATGGATGCTAAACGCGTCGAATTTGACGCCGAATTTTCCATGAAAGGTTTGATCACAATAGTTCATGGTTACTTTGGTCTCAAAGCTCGCCAGGACCGAGATAAATTGGAACAATGGATAGCAAGTCTAAGGGTATGTAACACCCCCAACTCTTATCCCTCGTCGGAATCGGATTACGGAGTATTATCGAAGTTTACAGATCAAACAGATAAAAATTTCAAATATTTCATATCATCAAAACAAGTCATCAAAGCATCATTTTAATCCAAATTATAAGCATATCAAATCCAAATCAATTCTGCCTAGTTCATGAGTACTTAAACATATAATTAAATTCACATGCACCTATCTAGATTTAGTTCAATTTATCATGTCATAATATGGCTTAAAAAACAAACACATATTTATATGTATAAAACCAATCAAAATTAAACTTATAACCTCATTTACAATCAAACCAAAAAATAACTATTATTTAGACACCCTAGGTATATGCCGACACAAAGGATAAACATCACCACATTTGAATTCGGGATCTTGTTGGATGTTGAATTGACGATCAAAAGTTAAGTACCTAACCTGCACACGGGAAACAAAATCGTACACTGAGCATAAACTCAGTGGTATTTCTATAATCCGAATATTTAAAGAGAAGAAATTACAAATATACAATTGAAATATAAACACATATTAATATTTAATTATTACAACAACCATATCATATTTCATTTGTTTCACAAATATCTCAATTCTCATACTTGCTATATAAATAGTTTTTCACAATTTATTTCATATTTCATTATACAATTGCAATATTCATTCAATAGTCATTTCATGAGTATATAACTCATATATTCCATAAATTTGCAACATATTTCACATTCTATTTTCAATTCACTATTTCACTTCCATTTCTCATACCATATCATTTCAATATCAATTATAAAACTTTATTACTCATTTACCCCTATTAACACGACTCGAACTCGGACGGATACACGGATCCAACCGAAACACACTAGTTTGGCACCCAAGGCCTCATCAGATAATTCGAAGTAATAATTTGACACCCAGTGCCTCATCGGTTAAACCGAAGTAAATTGGCACTCAATGCCTCATCGAATTAATGCGAAGTAGTAAATTGACACCCAATATCTCATCGACTTGCAGTCGAAAAAATTCCTAAACTCTTCCAATCCTATGGCATGCCATCTATATTCGACTCAACCCAATACAGTTAATAGGTTTTCAATTCACTTTTCGAATACAACAAATATTCATTTCAATTCAAATAATCAATATATTCAATATATATACCAATTTAATCAATATAAATTCAATAAATTCATCACATACTAAATCAATCCATTTCAATTGCAAAACACAATAATTCTCACCTCAACAATTACCATATACATTAAATTGAATTATAACAATTAACAACTAAACTCGGATTATAGAAATACAAACCAGAAATTCTGAGCTATTTCTTGTCGACTTTATATTTCCCCTTTTTAGTCGAGGATTCCAGTATGACGTTAGCTACGGAATTAAAATAATTAAAATTCATCAATACAATACAATACAATACAATTTCATATTACATATTTCAATTTTTACTCAACATTTGTCTAAATTCCAATTTAGTCCCTAAACCGAGATTAATTTTATTTCTTCACAATCAATTCTATATTTTCATTCAATTTTCACTTTAAACTAGATTTAACTCTCTAATTTCACTTAAATCCCTAAATTTTGAATTTTTCATAATTTAGTCCCTATTAGTCAAAATTTACAATTTGTTCTACAATTTAATACTTTTTCATTTCTAGCTTAAAAATCTATCAATTTAATCCCTAATACTAAAATTATTCAATATTAACAATATTTAAAAATTTAAAAATTTCTAAAATTTTGACATGGGTCGGGTAGCATTTTGTAATGACCCAAAATTCATGGGCATCGGAAAAGTATAATATCGGGCCTCCGTCCTAGTAAATTGAGTTCGAAAATAATCATTAGAAATACTTACTAGACTAGTTGTGTGTTTAATTAGGTTTTAGATAAGTGAATTTAGCTTAATTATGAGTAATTAGCAAAAAGGATTAAATTGCAATAGAAGTGAAAGTCTAATTATAGATTAAAATAAAAAATAAAAAGGGCTAAAATGAAAGTTAAGCCATTTATATGAAATGAGGCGGCATATCTGCATTAAAATCCAAAATTAATTTAGGTTATATATAGATATTATATCTATATAATTAGTATAATTATTAAACATTATTATGGTTTTATATTATTATTATTAAAAAAGTAATTAGTAGACAAATGGATGGTGATAAAATAATGCATGTGTAATTAAAATATGTATATATTTGTAGTTTGTAGATTTAATTTGCCTATTAATTAAGTATAAGATATTTATTATTCATTATTAGTTATTAGTTATTAGTTATTATTAAATTAAAAGATATTTAATAATGAAATAATTAGTATCAGATTTTTTGGGTAATAATAAATTATGATTTTGCCAAGTGTGTGGTAAAAATAAAATACAAGTGTATTACATTTATTTATTTACTTAAAATTTAAGTAAAAGATATTTATTAATTAAAATTATTATATTAAAATATTTTTTTTGATGAAGTAGTTAGATTAAGACAAATGTAAGATTGTGATATGGTACAAATGTATTAATTATATTTGTTATTAAAATAGATATTTTATAAATAATAATTAATTAAACATAAAAGAAATAAAATAAAGGAAATAAAGTAAAGTAAGTTAAAATAAAAGAATAGAAGGAACAAAAGAAAGGAAAGAAACAGAATAGAAGAGACGAAACAGGGGAGAAAGAAGAAAAAGAAGAAAATAGGGAAAATAGGGTTTTTGAAGCTTGAAATTTAATTTGGTAAGTCAAATTAGCCCTTTTCTCTTAATTCTAATGTTTTAAAAGCTTTAAAACAAAGTTTTGATGGAATTAAGTTGATATTTTGTAAGTTCATAGGTTTTCAAGAATAGTTTATGTTGAACAAAAGAGATGAATTAGGGATTAAATTGAAGGAATTTTAAGTTAGAATTGAAAAAGGGATTAAATTGTAAAAGAAACTATAAGTTTTATGTTTTAAGGACTAAATTTAGAGAAATTCGAAATTAGCAAAATATGCTGAAATTTTGATAGTTAAATTTTAGTTTGGATGAAATTTGAATAGAAATAGAGTGTGAATTGAATTAGGAAAGTAAGTGAATTTAGTTAGGATTAAATTGAGAATTAGGAAGAAATTGAATAGAAATTCAATTATTTATTATAATTAGTGTTGTAATTAATATTACAAATTATTATTTTCGTAGCTAACAAAGAATCCGAGGCATCGACGTCAAAAGGAAAGGAGAAAGTTATCAAGGACTAAAACGGGAGAATAACAGTTTGTATTACTATAATTCAAATTATTTATTTTAAATGTTAAATTTTAATTTATGTGTTTAGTAAATGAAATGTGAAGTAAGTATTAATATTAGTATTAATATAATTATTAGTATTATTATTATTATGAGTGGGAATTAAATTGAATAGTTGATATGAAATAATATTTGAATTGTTTGTTGATTGAAAGCGGGAAATGAATTTGAATCGAATTGTGAATGGTATTAAATTGTATGGAAATGTATTGAGTTGTGAAAATGTGTGAATTGTGGATTAATTATTGATTGAAAGGTGGAAAAATGATTGAATTGAAAATGTGAGAAATTGTGATTGAATTGAGATTACATGTGATTTAAATACCCTATTAACTAGTCGGGCTGAGTCGGATATAGTTGGCATGCCATAGGATTGGAAGAGTTCAGGGATACTTCGACCTCGAGTCGATGTGACACTGGGTGTCACTATATTTCTTCGGATAGATTCGATGAGCTACTAGGTACCAACTTTCTTCGGCTTTGCCGATGAGACACTGGGTGTCAACTATTGCTTCGAACTATCCGATGAGGCACTGGGTGCCATTTCTGGTGTGTTTGGTTGGATCCGTGTATCCGCCAAAGTCCGAATTTTGTTAACAGGGTAAATGATGAAATGATAAACCGAACAAGTTGGTCAAACAAGCTATTGAAATGATATGAAAAAGTTGAATTGTGAATTGAAATGTGAAATGAGATTGAGAAATGAACCTAAGGTTCATGATTTATTCAAACTCAAATTGTGGATATACGATATTGGTTGATGAATTGCTATTGTTGAAATATTGAATTTAAATTGTATATACGAATTATGCATTACATGTTTATTATTGTTATAATTTGAATTATGGTAATACCACTGAGTATGAAATACTCAGCGTACGGTTGTTTCCGTGCGCAGGTCGATAGAAGTCAAAGGTCCCGGTTCAACATCCAGATTAATCCCGACTTCAGCATAACTTTGGTGATGTATATTTTCTTTTGGGTAATGTGGCATGTACATAGGATGTGTATAAATGTTGTTATGTTTTAATATAAATGGTAAAAAAAATGTTAGTATTAAAAGTTTATGAATTATTATGAAAGAAGTTTATCTATTTTGATTTATTTATTACCTTGTTAAATTTTTAAATTGATATTATATTGGTTGAGTTTGATTAGAAGTAATTAGAATAGAAAATGTGAATGTGGAATGAATTGGTTGATTTGGTTATATTTTGGAAAAGATATGGTTTTAATTGCAGGGGGTTCTATGTAAAAATAAGCAGAAATGCTGCCGAAATTTTTATAAAATTTATAATAATAATAATAATAAAGAGAGATGAAGTCAATTGGTACATAAACATATGAATTTATGATTTTATTTCAATATGTTTGTTAGTTATTTAAGAATTCTTTTTGTAAACTGTCTGATATGTCCGGTAATGCCTCATAACCCTGTTCCGGTGATGGTTCGGGGTTAGGGGGTGTTACACATTTAACACCGGAATTCTAAAAATATAAATATTACAAGAAAAAAAGATTAAATTGAGTAACCAATTAAACTTTTAACAATTTAAACCCCTAAAACCGTGGCTTTCTCCTTCCTTTCTTTCTTTTTTCTTTTTTTTCTTTCTTTCTATTTCGTTTCTTTCTTTCTTTTTATTTATTCTTTATTTTTTTATTATAATATAATATAATATAATATAATATATACTTTTTATTTATTCTTTATTTTTTATTATATATTATTATAATATAATATAATATAATATATATACTTAATACTTAAGTAAATATTATAATATATATAAACTTAAAGTTTTATAATGACTTCACAAAAAAATCTATCGCCTCAAAAAGAAATAATGGCATAATTCTTTAGTGTTATTAGTTTTTTTTAATTTATAATTCAACTTTCACTTTATATGCAATTTAGTTCTTATATTTAATTTACTTTTAATTCAAGTAAATTCACTTAACCAAAACGTAATAAACTACACAACTAGCTTCGTAAATATTTTTAATAAATATTTAAGAGTCCGATTTACAGGAAAAGAGTCTCGAGAATGCAGTTTTTTTAATTTGTTCCTTTTTAATTAATTAACCATTAAAACGTTAAAATTTCTTAATGAAACTTTAATATCACCTTAATGACAGTCCGTATATATTTATAAAAATATTTACGGCTCAATTTTAAAAAATAAGGTCCCGATACCTTATTTTCTAAAACCACTTGAACTTAATAAATAACTTATATAACACAAATTATCAAATTAAAAACTTTTTTAAAAATCACATTTGACTCGTAAATATTAAATAATAATATTTACAAACTTACTCGTTAAATTTAGTAGCTTCGAAACTATTGTTTCTGACATTAATGAAAAACTAGCTATTACAAAATATTGAGAAAGGAACTTGAAAAGAAGTCTCAAGAAATACAAGACAGCGAAGCCAAACAGAGACTCCTAACATCTGACAAATGCAAGATTTGCCTGGAATCCATGAAACCATTTGTGGTAAAGGATTTACCATCTTTAACGCTTTGTCCGAGCCCAGTAGCCTCCAATGAGGCGTGATTGTTACAGGTTTTGGTGCAAATGCACTGTTGTTATACCTTTGAATGCATTTCAACTTTTTGGCCATTAAAAGTTTTGATCGTAATAGACTTAAAATTTTAGACAGAAGTATTTTGTTCCAATTAACCCTAGTTGTATTTTCTTTTCTTCTTTTACCTACATATATGCTATTTTTTTTTCTTTTTAGAGTTGCTTCATCATTTCATCTTTCAATGATTTATTAGATTTAATTATTTATTAGATTTATAAGACATTATTCTCGATATATTATTATTCTTATTTATTTAATATTAATAAAAATATTATTGGATATAGATATAATTTTAATCAAATTTAAGCTACTTATTAATTTCATAAATATAATATAATTTTTGTTAAATATTTTCGTGTTTTTTTTCTATTGTATTTATGTAGGTTTTAGTCAGTCCCAACGATTGACGCATATAAGAACAAAACCTACAACGATTAACACTAATAGTCAGTCCCAAAGTCTAAATTTTGGGTTTCCTCGAATAGTTCTCTAAATTTTGTATGTACAACACATGAAGAATTCTTTTAAATTTTAAAGAGATGAATCAAAGCTAAGAAGTAACATAAATGGCTAATAAAATTAAAAAGATAATAAGACTTCAATTTGAGCTCAAGAAATACCAGAAGACCCACCGATTAATCATCCTTAAAAGCTACTAATCTTTACAACCAAATCATAATTTCCAAAACCTAAGAACTAGTAAACTTGGTGACAGCCTTAGTCCCTTCAGAAACAGCATGCTTAGCCAACTCCCCGGGCAGAACCAGCCTCACAGCTGTTTGAATCTCCCGAGATGTAATTGTGGGCTTCTTGTTGTAACGAGCGAGCCTCGAAGCTTCCTGAGCAAGCTTCTCGAAAATGTCATTAATGAAACTGTTCATAATCCCCATGGCCTTGCTCGAAATCCCGATATCAGGGTGCACTTGCTTCAGAACCTTAAAGATGTAGATCTTGTAGGTTTCGACGCTCTTCTTTGGTCGCTTCTTCTTCTTGTCGCCGGCTTCCTTGGGGAGCTTCTTCTCGGCTCTGGGCTTTTTCTCGGTTGGTGCCTTCTCGGCTTTTTTGTCTTCCGCTGGTTTTTTCTCAGCAGGCTTCTTCTCGGCCTTTGGTGCCATAGGAATTTTGATTTCCAAGATTTGAAACGAAAGAAAAGATTGAAAAGCTTTGTGATCGTATGAAGATGATGGAGAACACGGAGGTGAATTTATGATATATAGGTGACCGGATGAGATCTGATTGGTGGGTTTTTCTCTGAGAAGATCGATGGCGTGGGAAGTAGGAAGCGTTGGATTTGAGAGGATGGCATTGGACGGATAGGATTTGCTTTTTCGTCTTTGAAGTTTAAGAGTTTAAGCGGGGTTTTTTTTCCTTTCCAAATTTTTGAACTTTTGGCTGAGTTTTTGTATTTCGCGGGCGAATTTATGGATGAATGATAATCCGTAACAAACCAGCTGCATCTCTCCACGTGGCAATTCAGTGATAAGAGCGCTTCTTTCCGTCGCAAGGAAAATCCAAAGTAGAAACGCTTCTTTATTTGAAATTCAAGCCTTTCTTCTTTGCATATATAATTTTCAGAAAGACCAAAAAACAGCCAAAAAATTACATGAAAAAATTGGTCATGGTAATCAGAAGTGACAAAAATTTGGGTTGAAAAGAAGGTAAAAGTTCCTTGGCATAGAATTCCTTGATCACACTCGTTTACTTATCTAGAGCAAACAATTTGGAGACATGTAATCAACAGCAGATACAATTTTGACAATGATTAAACATATAGTACAAAATAGTTTAAGGGTAGAATTATTAGTACTTACGATCCTATTATTATATATAGGGGGCATTTTTATTTCTTTTGGTTTTATGGTATGTACATTGATTATACACACCTTCAATCTTTCCAGTACACGTATTTGCCTTCCCTTTTAATTGTGGAAGCAAGTGCTTCTGAAAATTCCCATGCGGGTCGCTGTTATTGGATTTGAACTGGGACCCTGCAGACAATGTAACACCTCTGGGTTTTTCCTTTTCTTCTCCGGTTCAGCAAGCTAAGTTCCATTTCCATTCTACTCAACTTTTCTGTTTCCTCCAACTTATATAAACATTTCAGGTGTCAGATGAGGGTGGAATTAGTCTAAAATTCTTTTTCCACATTGAGCGGGACGAGGCCCGACATGCAGTACTACTCTGATGATCTTGTGGATAATCTTATCACTAGACTTACTGATGGAAACATTGCCAGCAACTTGGACACCAACAGCTTCAAATATTTATTAGGAGGGGCGTGGGAAAGCGTTAGCAAATACAAAATCCCATCGCCTCTCGTCCCCACTGCTCGTGAAATTTTCAAGGTCCATGGTGATATTACCAAAAACTGTAAATTCATCGGCCTCAGTGTTGATACTATATTTGTTTTTCTTTGTGCTGCTGTCAAAGAGATGGGTGATCTGTCCCTTCATGCCAATGAAAAGATTATATATACTATGCAGATTCCCATAAAAACCATATTATTCAAAATTTTCATTTTCTCGATGTTAGTGTTTAATATATATATTCAAATGATAAACATTAAACTTTAGCTTGTGGGACAAAAGGGAGTACTAAGATTTCCATTCTTCAAACATGAGTGTAAATATAATCAGTGTTTGATACTCACCTTTCAGTAATAACATGAATGCTAATGGTTAGTTTTGCATGAAACCCATATGCAATGAGTTTCAGTTAACTAAAAATCAATACGATAAATAAATACTGGTATACATGCGTGATATATACTATGCATGGAAATCAATGTGTTCCATGAAACGTAAATTTGAGTTAAAGCTTAGAAGGCTGACACCGAGAGGAGTTACAAGAAAATTAAACAAAATGGCATACATGCACACATTTTATTTATTTATTTATATGCAAGAGATCTATCTTACCTATAATCTAGTCGCGTAGTAGAGGAGCTCTAGAGTTGGAGCTAACCTGGGTTCGCCTTAGGATTAGTAACAAGAGCTGGAGTATGGCCAACGAACAAAGCAACGTGACCCATAAGCTTATCCTTCCTTGAAAAAGTGGTACCGCAAGAGCACTGCCACTTGAGATCACCACAGTGCTTTTCATGAGTCCTGAGATCTGACAACACCGAGAATTGCTTGCAGTTACATCGTTTGCAAACATACATCTTGGGACAATGGCTCCTCTTGTAATGATTCTTCACACAAATCATGGATTTCAAGGGTTGGAACTTGGCATGTTTCTGGTTCCACCTACAACCTTCCTGAGGACATGAATACTTCTTATTCATTTTCGTTGAACAGTTTCCCATGGCACTACTACTACTACTTCCCTCTCTAGGATTCTTCATGGGGTTAATCAAAGCAGCACTGCTCTTGTATTCATCCCCGTGAGCTCTCATGTGCATTCTCAAATTTGCGTCTCGCTTGAACCCTTTACCGCAAACTTGACAGTAATGTGTGTACTTAGCTAATAAGTCTTCAGCATCCAATTCGATTATGTCATAATTCATAGCTGAATCCGCTTCACACCCTCCGCTAATTTCACTTCTTCGAGGCAATTCAACAAATTCTTTCCTTTCCAGCTTATCGTCATTACTGACTTGTAAACTTCGATTCCTATTATTGCCATTGTTGTTGTTATGGTCATTATTGCAGTGGTCGCCATACCAGCTAATCGTTTCAGCACTATAATAAAAGCTTTGCCCTTTTTCTTGAACAATGTTACCAACACAAATATCACTGAAGTTGGGTGGTTGAGAGATCCGATTATCAGGAATCACCCTAACATGCTGCTGATGCAATTCAGTGTTGATATTGTTACCTGAAGCAGTTCCAAGAGACATCTGTTGGCAAATAAATATCATGGAAGATGCTGTGACAATGATATCTTGAACCAAAGAACCCATGCTTGAGACGGCTAAAGAAGTTGACTCCGGATGAGCTTGATCAGGAGATATAAGGATGCTAACAAGTGACTGAGCCTCGTGAACTTTATCTTTCAGGATGGAGAGATTGTAGAGGAGAGTGGTTGAATGAGACTGATCTGGGCCTGAACCTGAACCAGCTTCGAGGGAAGATGGAACCATGTTTTCTTCAGCCAAGGGATACATTGGCGAACCTTGTGATGCACTGGGGAAACATGAAGCGGACCCTGAAATCATTTTCAAGAAATTATTGGTTGATTTTATCTTTTCTTTGTTGGGATTTGGATAGCACTCTCTAAAACTAACAGGCTTGTTTTTGAGGAAGACATTGAGGGAGAACAAAGAGAGCTCTAAGTCAACTTAAGAGCTTGTTTACGTTCATCCCCACTTAAAACCTTCCTCAGTTATTCACTAATCTAGCAACTTTGTCGATTGGCGACGATTAAAAATAATTTTAAAGTCAATGACAAAGTTGGAATACGTTTTCATAATGAATTTGTTTAAGTTTGCTTTGCTATTAAAATTATTAATTTAATATTTTTTATATTAATGTATTGTTTTTTTCTAATTTTAAGAAATAAGTTTTTTTCCCCTTTTTAGCTAAAATACTGCTGGTCTTATTTCATTTTGTGAGTAGACAGCGTAAGTCATTACAACTAAACAACATTATGGATCAACTCCTAGTTAGAACAAAGAGATTATTCCAACAAGTAACTAAGATTATTCCACAGGAGTCCGTCCTTAATCAAAGAGGGTGGTGGAGTTGACATGCACAAACACTTTTTTGACTGTCCTGCAATGGAGTTTGCAGCCCTATTTGCATTCTTCTTATCAAAGTTAAACTTCAAGTTGTCAACTTCAGTCACCAATCTGTCATCTTTGCCTTAGCCTAGTTTGAGCATCCATCTTACCCTCTCCTAAATAAACATATTGTGAGAGTGTCATGGTCTGGCACAACCATGAGATCTCACTTGGTGGATCAGACAAGGTCAAAGCCTTGAGTGAGAGTTCTCTGATGGTGGATCTTGAAGGGCAAATGTCATGACAGAGCATCAAGCAGCAACATGATGACAGGCCATGTGTGAATGAGATCAAAGGGGGATGGTAATTCCATTCAATGGGTTGAGCTACAAGGAGCCCATGTGTGGGGGAAGTGTGCTTGGAGAATGCCTTGTGATGGCTTTGGAGTGCTAGGTGAGAAAACTACCCTTGTTTCAATCATTTTAATGTTCCCTGTGAGCATAGCGATAAAAGCTATTAAGCTCTTTACAGGTAGTGATAGGTGTCATATCTCCACCTCCCCCTCACCTTGGCTAGTTGATGGGATTTGCTTGGTGCAAACAAGCGATTCATGACAAGAAAGATGCCATGGTGTGTGGTCACCGGATAAGTGGATGTTCAATGCCTCCTCAAGAGGAAACCTAAGGAAGATTTGTGGCCAGTGGGCCCTGAATCGAACAATAACCAGAAAGTTGGGGTTAGACCTTCGATTTCTTTATGCCCAGCAGGGTCCTCCGCCCAAAGTCCATCGAGTTGCCTTTGCGATCATTAGATAATGCTTTGTAAGAGGGGCTTCGGGAAGTGACAGTTCATTGGGTTAAGTAGTAGGTGGACCACCTACTAATCTTGTGGGAATGTAGAGATAGCGAATGAGCCTAATGCCTCGAAGCTAGGATGAGCCTTATGTGGTTATAGAAGGATGAAATTGAAATTAGATTGAAAAAATGAAGCTTAAAAATTGAAAGATATAGCTATTTCAGTTTTAAGGGCTAAATCGAATAAAATATAAAACTTCATGGAATAGTTGTAAAATTAAATTGGACTGGTATATGCATAAAATAAACTGTTAGAAGGCATTTTAAAATTGATAAATTGAAATGAATTATTATATAGGTCGAGAATTGAACCAGTCGGAGGATAATTGCGAATAGGGTAATTTTGTGGATTGGTCCTTGATATTGTAATTGTCGTTGTCTTTATCATGTAAGATCGTATGGACTTAATTAATTCTTGATATGTCTATATTTTTTTTATTAGTTAGAAATGTTTTATATATAAGAAAATAAGGTTGATTCATATAAATAGGAGGAGAACCGGAGAATGACAAGAGGAGGAGGAAGGTTACTCTGAAGTTTGAGAAGGCTACATGTAGAGAATAACTGCTTAAGGTTGCTAACGAGAAAGAAGATCCCTTTCTCATCATTATGGTGGGTGTTTATAAGTGAGGTCCTCTTATTTGATAGTGATGACATGACAATGTCGTTATAGATTGATTATAATCATGGAGTGCATAGGGGACATGCATGGTGAAACCCATTATGTTATTTCTTTTGAAGTGGTATGAGGTTGTTATGCTTAAGTGGACCTCGGTAGTCTCTAAAAGGAGAGTGTTTGCATTGAAAACGAGTGACTTGACCATAACAACAAACGGCTTTATGCTGGATATGTTCTTGCTACCATCGGATAACCCCTATGAGAGATAACTTGTATGGTAGGCTAAGCAGTTGATGATGATTAAGAGGATGAGAGGTGGAGAGCTATTGGTAGACGCCTTTCCTATGCTCTCTTATAATGCCACGTGTCCAGCCTGGGTGAGGGGTATAACAAGATTACAATATTATGTAATACTATTATTTATTATAATCTACAATATAATACTAGTTATATAAACGTATTAAAATAGTAATAGTTATATACTTATAATTTTTTCATTGTGATTTATAAATTAGGATGACTTGTTATATAATTATATTAATAATCGGATTTATATATTTATGTAACTTTATGAATTTCAAAATATATTTTGATTAATTATTATATTTTAATATTATATTTTTCTTTTAAAATTTAAACAAATTTTAAAATTTGTAATTTACATTGTTATAGATAATTTTTATTTATTAAAAGAACATGATTTGAAATTAAATTTACTAGTGGTGTTATTAGTATAAATCATGTTTAACCACTAGTGATAAGTATAACACTAATTAAATCAATATACTATGTTATTATATATTTTGTATGATCATTAAATTTAAAATTTATAGATTTTAATAATTATAATTTATTTATAATACTTTCGGTTGAGGTTTGAGAGACTCCAAAGCAAATACTTCTCCTCAACAAATTTATTTATTATTTAATTTTATTTTAACTGATATCATATAATTATATTAATTATTAATATTTATTATAGATGTTTAGTTATAATTTCGAGTTTTTCCGAGATTTGGATTGGATTTATATCAAGTTTGGACCAGATCGATTTCAGACTTGGTCTTCTTGAGCTCGGATTTACTAAATTTAATCCATATAAAAAGCCCACCCAAATTCGGACCGGTAGCGGTAGGGGTTGGAATTGATGTTTTTGGGAACTAAATTTAATCCATAAAAACATCCCACCCAAATTTACAAGGTTGTTTCAAAACGACAGAACATAATACACAAAACGGTTGCTAAGAGTGTCGTCCAATAACAGATAAGATTACAAAAGGGAGGGAGAGAACAGAGGTAAAATAGACTGGGGTTTTTTTTCTTCCAAGGGAGTGGCAATGGCAACCGCTACAGTTACAGCAGCGTCTACACTTTCATGGCTTCACAGCTTTGGAGGAACACAAAACGAGACAACAAAAGTAGCAGACAAAAACAGGGTCTTCGTGGTTTTCGCCCAGAAGAAAGCTAAAAAGACTCGAAAGGTAAAGCAAATTGTTTCATACATTGTTGAAATTTGGTTTCTTTTTTTTTTTGTTTAGTAATTTGATTGAGTGGTCGTTGTTAATAATGGGTTTCAGATAATACTGAAGGAGGATGTGGAATACCTGGGGAAAAAGGGACAGCTTTTGGATGTGAAAGCTGGGTATTTCAGGAATTATCTTTTGCCTACGGGAAAAGGCCAGATTATCACTTCTTCTTTGCTTAAGTGTGTTGTAACCTTAATCTCAGTTCTTCCCCCCCCCCCCTTTTGTGAATTTGTTTTCCTTTTTTCTTGCTGTTATGATAGCATTCAATTGAGAAATAGAAGGATTGATATAAATTTGATTTGGGAGTATAATATATAAACATACATGATTGAGAAAATAATTAGTGGTTTTTTTTCCCTCAGGGAAATGAAAATGGAGGAGGAAAGAATTGAAGCGGAGAAGCAACGGGTAAATTTAGTGGCTTATGTTTTGAATTTTTTATTTTAGTGAATATCATTTTGGTCATGACTTTCCATTAGGCAACTGAGCATCTTAATGATTTGAGGCTGAAAACATGTTTGCTATGCCAAATTTCAACCTTCCCTGATTGAAGTGAAACTTGTCCTACCATATTGTGTTTATTTATGTATGTTTGCTCAGATTATATGGAATAATGTCGACGATACTTCTTTATGGTGTTGAAATCAAACACTATATTCATTTGTTCAATGCTGTTATACAATGAGCAAGATATACTAATGTTGTTTCTATATGGTGTTTTATGGCTATTTCTTTGCTTGCCATCTGTGGCATTACAAGGGTAATTTGTTCAACATGACCATGATCTTGTGAATCTTTTAAATGATCTTGTTTTACTGCAGGTGAAAGAAGAGGCACAGCAACTTGCTCTAATATTCGAAACAGTTGGAGCTTTTAAGGTGAAGAGAAAAGGTGGAAAAGGAAAGCAAATTTTTGGAAGGTGAGTAGGGTCCAAATCCACACTAAGCAGTTCATGCGTTTGTTTTTTCTGCTTATCATTTTACTCTCTGACATTCGCTTGTTTCTGTCAGTGTTACTGCTCAAGATCTTGTAGACATTATCAAGGCACAACTTCAAAGGTACTGATCGTAAAATCTTTGTGGGATTTAGATGTTAACAAGCATCACAACTCTGCAAATTATTTTCAAAATTTATTGCTTTAAATAAGAATTCAAGCTATTTGCCTTAGATTATGTATATGCCCTCACCATCATTGTTAGTGCAATCTGCATCTGTGGTTACAAGTTACAGCAAACAAATGAAGCTGGCATTCTGATCCATAAACTTAGTTTGTCTGTTGATTGACATGACATCATGAATCATTTGCATTTCGTTAGCGAATTGTGATCTTCTATAAGTTTCAGTGTCACGCCTTTAGTAATGCTAAAGCTGGATGAAGAGACACCAACTATGGATTCCCATATCCATTTGTTTAAACTCATGTATTAGCCCTAGACAAGAATCCTTTCTGAATGAAAAAATCTTAATCAAGAAACATGAGATAAAAAAAATTCTGACTGCAACATGCATTTCTCCTTGTAACTTTTCCATATGCATCGTTCTGGTCTAAAAATGGCAATATATAGTAAAAAATTGGATACCTGACACCATATGATCCATTTTTTGAGGACCGAGGTATTATATTTTACTGTTTGCAGTGGATTTCAATATGAACCTTTGGATGTGCGTTGTTCAATTCTGCTTTAGTTTTGGCCTGGTTTGGATATCCGATGAATATTGCTTTTTAAATAGAAGGAATAGTATTGTAATATTCACATGGTAAGTTGCAGTCTTGCAGATATCCCATCTGCCGATATCCCTAATGATGGCTGTTTAATTTTTCAACTATTAATTTGTTGATCTGTAGGGATGTGGACAAAAGAATTGTTTTTCTTCCAGAGATCAGGGAAACAGGAGAATATGTAGCAGAGCTGAAGCTCCACCCTGAAGTTACTGCCCGAGTCCGAGTTAATGTTTATGCTAACTGAGGACAACTTCCTCTCCAAATGTGCAGCTTTGTCAGCCATTTGCATCTGTCTAAGCTATGTGAGCAACTAAATCCGAGTAGGATACCTGTATCTAACACTCATACACAAAAAGCCTGAGTAACAGGTTTGGAAAGAAGCGGTAATTATGCAAGATAAAAGAAAATAAAAATAAAACATAATATGTGTACATTGAAAGAGAAGGCACTTCTCTTCTCAACCCCATGTTCACATCACTTAAGACAGTTGAGCACTGAGATCATAATGTCTAAATAAGGTTTTAATGAGAGGTGTTTTATGATCCCAACTGGAGTCAAAAGTTTCACAATGCTCAACACTTCCATTGTTTGATTGCAGGAGGTACAAGATACAGGGAAACTTCAGCTTGCTGCCTGTTTAAGCGTGTGGCAACGTTCATTTTTTTTTTGTAGAACATGTATTTAGCTTTATTTGTATTTCCAGTTCATTATTATCTTTTAGAACGTAATGAGACGTTGAAAAGCATGATTAGATTGCTTAAATTTATCTGAAACATCTATTCTATGGGCTCTACTGTGTTTTATATTCTAAACTTGCTATCCTATAAAAAAGACAAACTGTTACTGCCGAGGACCGATCTGGGGGCCTTCAGTGTGTAAGACTGACGTGATAACCACTACACCACGGCAACCCCTCGTGTGAGAGAAATGATTTGTTTTATTAATATTCGAAATTACGAGACTCACATGGCAACGGTCTTCATCTTCGCATTTATTACAAAGAAGATTTAAGTCAAATTAAATACCTAATGACATGAATCATTAAGCTAGTTAGGCAAGTAATTAACTAAAGTGGGAACAGATCAGGTTGATCACAAATTTTAAGTTTCTCATTCAATATATTGAGATATTACTTCTTATTAATAAGCAAAATTCCAACTTGAAATAATATAATTACATGCCTTATCTGCATGAACGGTAAGCTTGCAAATAGATGATATTGATATCTACATTTACTTTGCCATTCACACATACTTTTCATTTGGTAACTACCATAACCTTTGAATAAACCTAACTAAAGCCCCCCCCCCCAACCAAAAAAAAAATCAGTATGAAGCGCATTAGGTATGCAATATCTCACCAAAAAGGAAGGACTAACCACACTAGCTATATTTTTTGGGGGGTTCATAAGAATAGCCGGTGAGAGATCATTTTATTGCATTTTCCATGTGTTTGTTTTCAATAATCTGGCTCATCCCATTCCAACCATTAGTTAATTGTTTTTAATAATCTGATTCATAGAAGCTTAGTTCTGTATTATTGTTGCCTTACATAGTTGTCATGGTTAGCAAACACTATGAAGCTTTGGTCACTTTCATGATAACCTGACCCGAATTTTTTTTCTATTTAGAAAAAGAAGCACAAAAGCTGAACGCCAAGAGATTTGGATAGCCATCCAGCTGTGAAGTTGAAGGCCACTGGCCAGTTTAAGAGATACATATCATCATCAACTTCCACGTGTCAATTTGTTGGACCATATTGGAACCCCCCTTCCCCTTAAAGTACACCAAAAGGAACCCTTTATGTGTATATATAATTTTCTAGTGTCATCGGCTACTATTAATTGGTTCCAGTTAGATTCAAAAACCACTTTTTTAGTAGTAATAAGAACATGACAACATATGCATACAAGTACTTGGCTGAAAAAAATTGGATAATTAAAATTATTGGTTAAGAAGTGTAATAAACAAAAGAAAAGGACTTGGAAAAGCATTATTGTGACATTTCCTCTACACAAAACAAAGCTATTTTAGATTACTTTGAGTAGTTGAGTGAGCATATGAAAGAGAGAGAAGCGTTTTCATAGGAACCAAGCAAAGTAAGCTTAAATATTTTATATTGAAGCCCTTTGTTTATGTTTATATTTATATATGAAGAGAATAATACTGGGAGGTTAGATGACAAGGCAACTACATGTGCAAATGTCAAATGATGATATTTCTATCTAATTCTCTTTATATTTGGACATGATCTCACGCAAAGTGTCCACATGATTTGCTTACCAACATTTACCTAAACGTGCACTTAACAAATTCCATTTATACACAACTAGTGAAGTGAGTATGAGTGAGTCAATTATGTCACACCCTCTTTTTTGTTCCAAAGGGCATCCTTTGTTATATGGTAATTTCATGTAAATACAAATTATTTGTGTGAATTCAAATAATGATAATTTGGTTAAGCGACTTGCAAACTAAGGGATATTGTAGTTAGTTAATTAGGTGCGGTACTTCATTTCCATTACTTTTTCTAATTATGGTTTTACTCTTGATCGATGAATGCAATTTATACAAGAAAAATATAAATCAGATCTAGCTTACCCAGCAGCAGGATAGTCCATTAATATATATATATATATAAAAAAAATAATGATGGAAATTAAATGTATGTATGGGTTGGGCAGTTAACAACTCAGCTTTGCTATCCATTTATTCTTTGTCATTTAATGAAACAGACTGTGGCATCTAGTGAGAGAGAGTGACTGTGAGAGTGAAGAAAAGAATATATATCAGACCCAAAAAAAAGGAAAATAAATAAATATATATATAAAAGAGTATTAATGACAACACCCCCAACCAAAACTCACAAAGGAAAGATAACCTAATCCACGACTTTAGGTTGTGGTGCTGGTGCTGCCAAACCCTAGATAGCCAATGGCCAATGCTAACCCCCCATATTTCTTGTGTGTTTTTACACTCTTTTTAAGTGTTCATCACTCTCTTCCCACTTTAAAAAAAAAGGAAATAATTCGAAAATTCAATTTTACTTGTCGATATTTAGAGGTGTCTTTCATTTTCAAAATACGATTTTATTATACAGGAAAATAAAATTATTATAATAGATTTTTAAAAGGAAAAAGCGCATAAAATAAAATATGCTTCCGTCACTCACTTTTCGTGAATGGAAGGCAACCATGAACACTAACCACTTACTAGTTCAAAGTATTCAACTTCAACAAGTGGATCATCAGAAATAAGAAGTAAAAAGAAAACCAAAGAATTCAAAGAATATAGTTAATAATTGTAAATAATAATATTGAATTGAAACAATACAAATTATATATGATTCACATTGATACATGATTTTTCTTCTTTTTGGGTTTAGTAATGGCAATCTATCAAAGCTGGTGTGGTGAAAACAATAGCTTGTTGGGGTGCTCCGAATTGGAACTTGGCATCCCTGAGATCATCTTCTGGTGCAGGAAGATTAAGATCCAGAGCTAGGATATTTCTAGGCTTGGTTCCATCACCATTGCCTGACTCAATTGGAATGCTAGTAGTATCAACACTCACAGCAGCTTGATTGCTTGCCGCCGCCCTGTGCCGTCTCATGTGGCCTCCAAGGGCTTGACCAGACAAGAATTCAGAGCCACAGATTGAACACTCGTGAATCTTGTTACCCTTGTTCCCATGACAATTAGTCTTGTTGTTGTTGTTACCTACTTGTAAAGCAAGAACCGCAGGGCTTTCTCTATTGAATTGATCAGCGTCTTCAACACCATGATCTTTGAATGCCAAAAAAAGTGGTTTTTTCTCATCTGCGGTGGCTCCCTTGGGCTTCTTGTGGCTTGCCCTATGCCCTCCTAGTGCTTGGAATGATGGGAAAGACCGGTTACAGGTTTTACACTCGTACGCATAAAGTCCAGCCTTGTTTGTTGCAGTAACCATCTCCTGTTTCTCTTCAATATTGCTCCTCCTTTTTGGGCCATCACTTTGTGCTAACATGATTAGGCAGTTAGCCATGTCTTCTTCTTCCTCGGTGCTCTCGTAAATCTCACCGGAAGTCACCGGAGAGGAAATCGAATTGTATTCCTCCGCCACTCCACCGCCGCCGCCGCAAGCACTTGAGGAGCTAGAAGTCACCGTGACACCGAACGGGGACGATGATCTTTGACGCTTGGTACGCTTGCCTTTCATGATCAAGGCTTGATGATCAATATTAGACACCTCAAAATCCGGTTGAGCTTGCATATCCACCCAAATCTAAAGAAAAATAGTACTAAAAGGAAATCAAAATAAGGCAGCTGACCTAACAGAGTAACAGACTAAGGGCTGCAGAAAACAAATGCAATGAAGCAAAGATAGAGAGAGTAAGGGGGGATTTTAATATATAGCGAATGGTGGTACCAGTTGTTGGTGTATTTTCCTTTATATATTGAAAATGTTTGTAGTATTAAGTGTTTTTTTTTTTTTTAAGTCAAAACTCATAAAAGAAGAGAGAAAAGAGAAAAGAAAGCCGCCCCCGTGAATAGTTACTGTCACCATTTGTTTTGGTTTCTAACATGCAAAGGTGTTATTACTAGCTAGTAGAAATTAAAGTTTTATTTTCACTTTTTTTATTCATCATTTTTCCAATAAAAAAATCATTTTTTCATAAAATAAATAAAAAAATCCTTCCATTCTTCTTTTTAGATATTCCTTAATTTAGTGATCATGCTTTTTTTTTAACTAATTTTTTTTGAAAGTATAAATATATATTTAAAGTTGTTATTGAATCTTTATAACCGAAATTAAAAGGGTAAAAATGATGTATAAAATTTATAAACTAAATATATATTTAAAGTTGTTATTTGAAACTATACCCTTTTGTTTTAAAACTAAATAAAGTTAACTAAATTAAAAAAAAAAGAGTTGAGTAATATTAAAAAAAATCACTAATTACAATGGCTTATCTGATTTTTTGGTTTAGAATTGACAATACTATATATCATATTAAGCATTGATTACTTAAATCTTTGGTGACAATTGAATATGATTTATTATTATAATAATTTTAAAAAATTTATTTCTTGTTTAATTAGTTAGAATTTGATGGGGTTATATATGTATTAAAGAAAATCTAAAGCTTTGGTAATATCTTATCTTAGAGAGGAGAAGATAAGTGTAGGTAAAGAGTAGAGTCGAGAATTAGGTGAAGTTGATAAGGTGCTGAAAAAGAGGGCAAAAGAGGGAGTTAGGACAGTTCAATTGAGTTGGTCTTAACTTTATCGCACACAGTTCGGCACCCAAGTTACAAACTAATATAACTCAAAAAAATTATAAAAAAATATCCCCATTAAAAGAAAAGCCACGATTTGCACGTTAAAAGCATACGAATGCGACCCTCATTTTTACTCCTAAGGAAACCCAATTTTATTATCCCTTCCTTTTTCGGTCAGATTTAATACTGATTTTGATACGATTAAAGCACCGTATATTGTATTTACGGCAAGATAGTAAGAGTTTCTCTTGAGGGCTCGATTTTTATTTTGGATATAGAATAACTTTAAATTCACCATCAACATCCAACCCTTAATAAATCTACATAACATAAAACGTGAATCATTAATCACTAAATTTATTCCCGTAAAGAGTATGGTGTATTGTGAATTGTTATGTTTGGCTGTGAGTCTCATGAAAAGCCTGTGGGAATAGCTAGCTAGGCTGTAAGTAATTAGGGTTAGGAGTAGGGGGGAAGTGCCCCAATCCAACAAGAAAAGAAAGGGACACAACTCATCAACCGTCAAACTGTCAAGTGGGCTTTTGTTGAACAGAGCATGTTTATTTCACAAGTCAAGAAAATATGTTAACACATGGCTTCTGTGACTAATTTTCTCTTTTCGCTTTTCTCTATTTAATTTACCATTTATAATTTTCGCCCACCACATATCTACATGTTATTAAAATAATTTCCCCACCACATGTTATCTAAATTAAAATACTACATTTATTAAAATCTTAATGGGGTTTGCTTAAATTTGAAGTTCTAAATTGAAGGTACTCCTAAAATATTTTATTTAAATACGTATTCATATTTGGAGTAAATTAAGAAAAAAAAGGTGAATTTATTTTTGGAAAAGAAATAGGCAATTTAAATAAAATGTTTTTCCGATTAGCTAGGTGGTTTGAATTATAACCCCAAACGAATTAAGTTAGGTTTAAGACCAAAAGAAAATCCTAACATTGATCCATGCCATTACCTGAAGAATGAAATGCGAAAGTGCAAAAGTAGTAATGTAATTGGGTCACGTTTGCTATTGTTAGACAAATGCCTAATTCCCATGCCTTTCCGCCAAACCAAATTAATTTGTCTTCATTTTCATTTTTGTATTGCTTCCCTAATTTGAGGGTATTAGGGTGCCATTAATTCTTCTGTATTTCTTATCATTTTTCTAAACCTTTTTAATCTTATTCTTCACATGCCAACAATCCCCATTTATCTTCAATTTGTATTTCTAAAAAAATCTATCAGTATTTGAGATTTCACTAACACCTTACCTTATATCTCCAAATTTAGTTTTTTTTTGTTAGCCCATTATTCTTTCTAATATTTTACTTTGATTTTAGCTCATTGTTATTTACAATTATAAATTTTAAAAAACTTATCAACTTTTAACCACATCTACATGCGATTCATTGCTCACAATCTTACGAACAAAATAACTAAAATTGTAAAATAATTTTCATTTTGACGATGTGCAATTGTTATAGTTGGGTCTCTATCATCAAAATGTGTCGGCATGTGTGAGTTTTGATTTGGATTATTTTTATTCTTTCATCTTTTGTATTGTTTTGATTCTACATTGTAATTATTCAAACATGAATTTATTTATTATATTTTTAATTGTAAACTCTATAAACATAATTATCAACCAAAATAATGTCTACTATCGAAACACAATTGACCCTGGAAATAGTTTTTTGAACATAGCTTAACTTTATTTTCTCCCTCTAAAACAATTAATTGACGAAATTAATCAGATGATATTATAGTGGTACACTAATGCTACGTTTGGTAAGAGTATTATTTTTACACATGTTTTTGTATATGGTTTAGCAATAAAGTAATTCGATTGGTTATATTTAATTGCTCCATGATTTATTCTTAGCAAAGAGAAGGAATTTTTTTTCTTACTTTGAAGAGGTTTTATTTTTTTTATAAGTGTTTCAATTTCAAGTTTAAATTACACTAATTATTCTTTATTTTATAATATATGTAAAAAATAATTTTTATTTTATTTTATTATATTAACAACCAGATGAGGCATAAATAATATAAACGTAACCCTTAAATAATTAGTACATGAATCCAATAAATACTACTGATAATAAATAAATAAATAAATAAAAGAAAGGTTCATTGTATATGATGATAGTAAGATGTAATGTTTTGCAGAGTGGGGCAAAAGTGGCCTGATTCTTGATGCTGTTAGTTATGCGAAGCACGTAAAGTAAGGTACGCAAAGGCACGGCCGCAAATCTTCAACTTTTTCAATACTCGTTTTTTATCCGTTCAGAAATTTAACTATAGTATTTAAACGTATATTTAGCAATTTTAATATAAATTATGTTTTAATTATTTTTGGATTTATTCCATTAATAGGTTAGTTTTCTTTTAACTTTACAAGTATAATTATATAACACAATTATACTAATAATTGAAATATATACGAAAACACATCAAAATAATTTTTGAGAAAATCTATATATATATAGAGCCAAATTACCAAAAAAACTAAAATATATTATATACAAATTATACCCGTTGAATTTAATTTAAAATATTTGTTTTCAAAATTGTTCAACTTTAAAAAAAAAACATAATCTTATCAAGTGAGAGTCAGTTGAAACCGTAGAGAGAAGGACTATTTTTATGATGCCAATTGCCAAATGGTTAGGAGAGAGAAAGTAAGAATACCCATTCCTTATGTTACAAACTACGTAATTGATTTTTTATAAGCATGGATAAATAATTCAACGTTATATCAATAACTTAATTAATGGACTTTTTTTTATTTTTTTTTATCTTGGTGATTAATTGAGAATAAATTGTAATTAAGAAAATAAATGGGAATTTCATATGAAAAAAAGAAGAAGCAAGTAAAATGCATTGAAAGTCAAAAGCTTATATGATCTGGATCTCATTTAACATGTGAAGTTAAGAAGCCAAATTTCAGTGTATTTGTGACACTCATGCAGGCTTAAATCCAAATTTGATAAAATTAAAACTGTTGGATGATTTCTATCATATCATATATAGAATGAGTTGTCATGTTTTTTAATTATAATTAGGTGGTGCTAATTTTGCTTGTTTTTATGGAGAAGTGGGGCCAGGTGGTGTGATGAGTTAATGCTGAATATCCACTCATTTTCAGTCTCAAGATTTATATGTTATTGGCTTTTTTATATGGATGTCACTTTGGACTGGGTGGCAGCAGCCATGGTTATCATGTCAGGATCCAACTGTCTTTGAACTGACAACAACATCAACAAATTACTTTGTCACTTGCAGAGATTTAAGAGGAAAATCATATACATGCTTAGCTTATAGGAAAGAAAAGGATGCCTGGTCTAAAGTCTCTCTCAACCCGTTCTCACACCTTACACGTTTTTATTTTTTTTACTCTTTTCAAGTATATGTGCTGGGTGTTGTGATATGGTAATTTGAGTGTTTTTTTTCCTCTAAATTTGACAAAGATTTGATATGTTTTGTCATCATATTTTTATAGGGAGTTCGATCAGACGGAGATGTTTGAGTAGGTGTTTCAATTTTGTAACCTCTTTGAATTTTATATTTTAACAACAATTATTATGCCAAGCTAAAAAAAAAAAAAAAACCTCTTTTCAAGTCTGAAATTTGTAGCTAGGATATACCTATCCTCTGATTGAATATATACATGATTATTTAGTCTGAAATTTGACATGATTTTTCGTCCCAAATCATGTTCTTTACTTGGTAAGCATTTGGAGATTTACTTCGTGGCAGCTGATGAGTTAGTATATTGTGCAAAGCATCTTGTCTTCTTCTCCTTATCTAACACTATTACTATTGTTATGTATAGTGAAGTGAAGAAATTAAGTAAAGTAGCCAATTGAACGTCCAACTTTATTAATTCTATATATTTATTTAAGAGTAGTTTAAACTGTTGATGTTAGATGATATCACCTTAGTGTGATAGGCGTGAGATATGAATAAAGATTTTTGGCTTAGCTTTGGGCTCAAACTTCTTAAATGTCTATATTTAAATGAGGAAACCCTAAACCTAAAGTAAAAGCAATGCATAGGCAGAAGGGGTGAAGTCAATGCCTTCTTTGATAGTTAAGAACAACCCCAATTGCATGAAAGAAGATGAGATAGAAGGGAAGTTTAAATTGCATGCCAAATAGCCCCCTTCCCCCTTTCAAAAAAGGAAGAAATTTGGTAGCGTAGTGTTAGTTTGAGGGATGACTTGTAGTAGCAGATATGATGCTTTTGAGAACAACTTTGGGTGAAGCAAAGAAGAAAAATAAGGGCAAGGGTAGCTATCAAAATCGAAGTCCTTTCCACTAAAAACAACGACTTTATGCCAACTATATCCCTTAAATTAGGCTTTACACTACTACACTGCTTACTCTTTCTCACTTGTTTCTAACTTGCTTCTCACAATTGCCTCGTGATTTCAGTTCTATAACTTTTCAAGCACTCATGTTAAATCAACCCAACCACCTTTTAACTCTATTCCTATTCATTGCTCACACCACCCTTCACATTACCTCTCTTAATTTCCAATTCCAAATATTTAAAAATAAACCTAAAAACCCAATTAATAAATCAGGAAAAGTATGATCTCAGAGTTGTCATACATTCTCTTTACAATAAATATACATGTTTAATATCCATGTTTTGAATTTTGAATCTTTTAATAATTTACTTTCGCTTTATGTTCATATAATTGAAGTACCAAATCTAACTTACATATATTTGTTGTTCTAATCAAATTCTCATTATTATTTTTACATCATTAAACAACTCTATGACCAAAACCAAAAGTTTATCTTATAGTTTTTAAGATATATATAATATAGAAGAAACAAACTATTGATATATGATTTATTCATTTATTCTTTTTAACTATTTTTATTTTCTTTTGTGATACCCCATAATAATAACATATTTTTCATTTTCAAGTTGTTAGAGTTCACCTTGATTATGGCTGTGTTCTCCAATGCTTCTCAGATGAGCTTTTCCATTAAAAAGTATTTTTCCCTAAAAAGCAATAAAGAACAGAAGTCAGTGTAGAAAATTTTTTAACTTATTTTAAGTGCTTTTTCACAGATGAAAAAACATAAATTTTAACTTTTTCAGCCCAAATGTGCTTTTGGCTGGTATTTTACTTTTTTAACCATACTATTTCTTCTTTCAAATAGACGTTGGAAGACTTTTTTTTCCCGTTTCTCTTTTGTCTAAACTTTATATTTAAATAATTTTTAAAATAATACAATTGTGTCAATATTTAATTACAAATATTTAATTATTATATTTAAATATAGTTTATATATTCTAATTAAATTTAATAAATAATTAATATTAATTACTTATAAATATTTAAATTAATATTATATATTAAAATATTAACAATAAGTTATAATAAATTATTTTTTATATTTTTTCTAAAATATCATAATATTAACTAATTTGAACATTATTTAAATACATATTTGTTACTTTATAATATCATGTCTAAAATGAATATTTTATTTCTCAAAAACACTTTTTGACAACAATATCAAACACTCAAATTTTTCAAAAACATTTCTCAAAAGAACTTTTCAAACTAGCCCTATATTAGCAACCCACTTTTGTGAGATAATTTATACATGGTCTCGTTTACCTAATGTTGAGGTAAAGCTATATATATGAATATAATATTTGTTAGCTTCTGAATGGTAGAAGAGGCATACGCATAGCATCCTATTACCATATGCACATTCTCACAATCTAGAAGCATAAATTAGTTATGCAATTATAGCACATTTCATGCTTGTTTGGTATATACAAGAGTGAATTTTCTCGCCAATTTTTGTGGTTAATTTGAGTTTTGCTTAGGTGGCCTGGCCTAACTGCCGGTATTCTTTGTCCCTTAATTCCAACCTAATCATTTAGAGTATTGTGGTTTCTTCTCAGTTCATGATTTTCTTTCCAATGATTGTGTAACCAACTTACTTATTTTGTGCAATGGGTGCAATTTTGTTATTGTTGCCACATTTTGTATTTGTAAATTATAACCATCATTGGGTACAACAGTAACCTTGTAAACGATATCATTGAGAGAAATCACAGACCCGAAAATATTAATTTCCACAAACCGTCGATTCTAGAACAATACAAGTATCATATCAAATAATTTTCTATAATATATATAAAGTCAAATGTTGCATTCTCCTCTCCAAAAAAAAACCCCCTTATTAAAGTTCAGTTGACATGTTCAGTTTTCTTTATTTTACTACACAATATACAGTTTATTGTATCATGATGTATAAAAAAAGGAAACAGTCTAAAGCGATTGGCAAATAAATAATTTATTTGGAATTAGATGAAATAATTTATAGTAAAATTCCAATCAGCAACGAACATGAATGTGACATTAAAAGCTTCTACTTTTATTTCCCCCAAGTAGTGTTAGATTGATGTAAACAAAAAATACATATTTTATTAGTTATGGCAGCTGATAACATGACTTGTTTTTGTGTAAGTTCAATGAGAGAATGAACCATAAATTTAAGAATGACTTATTTGCTAGTTTAATTAATATTACAACTTGTGAAAGTGATGTAATCTTATCCAATTTGACACTATAAAGAATGGACATTAACATAAACCTGAGGCCATCTTCTTTATTTTACGCCATTAATTAAGAGACATCCAAAAAGAAATAGTCTCAATAGGAGGAGGTAGGTCACGGGCCGAGCCCAGCTACAATTTCATTTTCTAAAGGAAAAATTTAAGCCCTATTCCAATCAGATACCATGGTCAGTACTATTATTTAAAAATAATAGAATGTGTAAAATCAATTTTCTATTCATAATTAAATTCAAATTTGTTGGTTTTAAAGCCAAATTACTGGATTCAATGAGTAACTAATGTGTAGGAAAAGCAAACAACAATGGCGGAAGACCAAGCTGGTTTCTTTATATTGGTGTCAAACCCACAACACCTGCATATACATTACCAGAACAAGTAATTATGAGATGAACTTAAAGTTTCAATATAATGTTTTACATGATATTAACAAGATAAACGTTATGCCTGGGAAGAATTCTTCAGGCAGGCATGCCCATCCATGATTGTCAGAATTCATAGGCACAACAGGACAACACCACCTAACTGATATCCAACGTTCAAACCCTCCCACAGGAATTGAACATCCCTTGCCCCTATACTACTGAAGGTACTAAATTGGCACACTAGGGAGCAGATACATCACATTCATTCCAAGCCAAAGGCATACCAACTAAATCATCAGTTCAAGAGTCCATCCAAGACTTTTTCCTACTCCTAGCAGACTGCCAATCTATCAACATGAAAACCATGATATTTACAACCCCTTGTCCTTTCCACTACTTTTCCTCCAAATTTTGTATAAATAAAAGTCAAGTCTAATTTATTCAGGTATTGAGAAAAGTTGGAGCCCCTTAAACAAAACCAATGCTTGAACCGGGCCAATGAACCTCAAAATAAATTGAAATCCATCGGAAACTGGTAAAACAAGCTGCAGAAGGTACTGAGAGTCCCCCAAGTTAATAACTTATGTTTTTGCATAGCTAAAATAGTAACCAAGTCAAAGATATTTATGCTCAAAACATAGATGCAAGAAACAAATCAGAGATGAGTCTGGAAAAAATATGAACTTCTTGTTTGCTCTGGAAACATATAGATATAGAGTGCACATACCACATGCCAATCTTCCACCTGCATTGCCTGTCGTTAGACTAAGTTCATGTCCACCTGTAGATGCATTAGTAAATAGCAATATAAGAAAATTTAAAACAAGCAAATACGAAGGAAGTTTTGCAGAATACGTCAGTGTGTAAGCGTACACAAAAAGAAATTTATTTTTAGGATCAAAATCCACCCTCCAAACAACATAAAAATAGCCACTACAGGTCTCCCTTCTCTAACTTATTGGGGAAGTTTCCGCACAACGCAAAGGTAAGAATTGCAAGCCAAATAAATAATTACCCTTTCCAAGGTCATCCTCAAGCTCATGAACTACAAATGCTCTTCCAATGACAGCATTTGGGCCACTTAGTGGTATCTGCACATGAAAGTCAAGAATTACAAAGGAAGCAAGACTGAGAGCCCTCTCTCATTGAAAAGGAAATTCATGCATGCAAAGCACACAAGGGAATATGCATGCATTACAACACCTGCTTGTCCACGATTGTTGCCTCTGCCACTCCTGCGTCACTCAAACTTTAAGTAACGAATAATTTAATTTGTCCAAACTAATTTAGAAAAGAAAATGAGTAAAATTTAAGAATGCATTACCATCAGCATTAGCAACTATGTTTCCCAGGTCAGCCGCATGGCGGACTTCGCTCTCACTCTCAGGAGCACCATGTGTCATACGGTTAGGATTGAAATGTGCTCCTATCATTTAAAATTTTAAAAATAAAAAAAGTTATACATAAAAAAACTCTAAAACATAAGATCCTATGGAATGAGATTCAAATGCAACAAGTCCTACCCGTTGACATGCATCCATTTGTTGTGTCACTATACTCATGCTACATGTAAAACAAAAAGTAAAGATTAAAACCAGACTTCAAAAAAACTTTTATGTGCTGATATACACTGAGAATGAGCAGCTAAAGCCAAAAAACACTTACAAGGTGGAACCCGTGAAGCCCTGGAGTAAGACCAGTAACACGAACATTCACAGTTGTTGGACCTATTTATAGTGAAATTAAGTAAGCATTCACAGAAGACAGCAACACTCAATTGCCAAAAAGATAAGCCAACAGAACATGTATTGATGTAAAGTTTCACAATGTCTAAAATTTGTAAGAGGCTAGACAGTCGTTTCAACTTTAACGTGAACACTGGAATATTTAATACAAGTATACAGCACCAAGGAAACACTTATATCAAAATCAGCTCTAAATAAACAGAGGAAAATCGAGCTAACAGTTAGAACTAAAAATCTGGCATTCGCAATCGCAACATTGAAGCAAATATGATCCAGAACTGAGCACCACCCTAACCATAATCCTATCCAACCTCAAAGCATCGAAGATGGAAATGAATTCATCAACAAAAAGTTAGAAGGAACCCCCCCCCCCAAAAAAAAATATATTCATGCTCTTTCTCTCGCTTCTTCTCCATAAACAAACAATGAATTCACAAAAAGAAACAGAATTTCTCCAATAACAAGTACAAAACCAAAAACCCAAACCACAAGATGCATTAGAAAACAAGTAAATACACAAAGATTGAAAAGAAAACAGACCATCATCTTCTTGAGTCAAGGTGACAACGCCAACTTTAGAATCACCTTTAAGAACCGCGACAGCATTCTTGGATACAGCAAGCACGGAAAACTGCTTCTTGGGGACAGTAGCAGCATTGGAAAGGGATGGACGAGGGGTTAGGTGACGACAGTGCATGAAGGAGAGTGTGGTGAGATGGGATTATAGTGAGAATAGCGTGGACTACCATGGCTACTATTGCTGCAGCTTGCATTTGATGAGTGAGTGAACAGTGTAGGATTACGATGAAGATAATGTGAGACGAGGTTGTCGTGGCTGCAGTGACCCTTGTTGGAAACGTGATGGGCCGAAAATTTACTTTTTATTACACACTCAATATATTACAATACGAAGATTACAAATATTTTCTCAATGACTAGATAGTCTAGCTGCTGCTAGATTTTAACTCACTCAAGGTTTGCTAACCTTCTCACTCTCACTCACGTTGCTTCTCTTATTTCTTTTTTCTTCTCATTTTTCTTCATTACAACACAAGTTCAAGCCTCTATTTATAGGCTGATAAAATGACAACAAATGTGGCTATTAATCCACTTAATTTCCAGCCACAAAACATCTCAATAATAGAGCACTTTGTATGGCTAAAATTTCAGCACTTTGCATGGCACAAAATTGCTCCACGTCTCATGCTTTTAGATTATGCTTGGAGTGGGTTTGATTTCTAACACTCCCCTCAAACCCAACTTTCATACCGAGCTTCTCTTTGAATTTGTTGAATGTCTCCACTTTCAACGGCTTTGTGAAAATATCTGCCAGTTGATCTTCTGTCCTGCAATGGACCAACTCCACGTTTTTGTTTTTCACTTGCTCTCGGATAAAATGATACTTCGTATCGATGTGCTTGCTTCGGCTGTGCGACACCGGATTCTTGGCAAGTGATATAGCGGATTTGTTGTCAACGTAGATGGTAATTGGACCTTCATTTGAAACACCTATTTCTCCCAAAATATTCTTCAACCACATTGCTTGGCATGTACAAGTTGCTGCGGCCATATACTCTGCTTCACATGTTGAGAGAGCAATTGTTTGTTGCTTCTTTGACGACCATGAAAAAACTGCGGAACTGATGTGGAATGCATATCCGGAAGTGCTTTTCCGATCATCCAAGTCTCCCCCATAATCGCTATCTGAGTAGCCAACTAATTTTGAATCTTGTGAGTGGGTATAGAATAAACCATGGTTCATCGTACCTTTGATATATCTCAAAATTCTTTTTGCGGCAATTAAGTGGTCTTGCTTCGGCTTCTCCATGAATCTGCTCACCAATCCTACTGCATATGTAATATCTGGTCGTGTGATTGTCAAATACCTTAAACTTCCAACGAGACTTTTAAACAACGTCGGATTTATCGACTCCCTTGTCGAATCAACACTTAGCTTCATCCCTGGATCAGCTGGCGTGACTACTGGCTTGCAATCCTTCATTTTGAACTTGTTCAAAATCTGCTCCGCATACTTCTTTTGAGAGACAAAAATTCCATCTTGCATTTGTTTCACCTCGACTCCAAGAAAGTATGACATCTCACCGATATCTGTCATTTCAAATTCTTTAGTCATAGCTTTCTTGAAATCATCAGACATACCTGGATTGTTTCCGGTGAAGATCATGTCATCCACATATAGGCATACGATCATGATATCTCCATATCCATTCTTCTTTGTGTACAGGGTGTGCTCGTGCGGGCTTTTGATGAATCCATTTCTTCGGAAGTACTCGTCGATCCTTGTGTTCCATGCTCTTGGGGCTTGCTTCAATCCATACAAAGCTTTCTTCAATCGGTAGACTTTGTCCTCCTTTCCTTGTATGCTATATCCAGGTGGTTGTTCTATGTAGACTTCCTCCTCCAAGTAGCCATTCAGGAATGCAGACTTGACGTCCATCTGATAGATTTTCCATTTGTATTGTGCTGCGACCGCTATGAGAAGCCTAATTGTGTCTATTCTTGCGACTGGAGCAAATATTTCATCATAGTCCACTCCTTGTCTTTGCTTGTAGCCTTTGGCGACTAGTCTTGCCTTGTATTTTTCTACTTTTCCTTCTTTGTTGGTCTTCGTCTTGTACACCCACTTGACACCAATCGGGCTATGTCCTTCTGGCAGACTTGTTAGCTCCCACGTGTCATTCCTTCTTATTGCAGCAATCTCCTCGTCCATGGCCTTCTTCCATTTATTGTTTTCAATTGCTTCTTCGTATGTCACTGGATCACATTCTGTCATTAGACAGAATAGTGAATAATCGAACTGCGTCTCTACAGGTTCCGTAGAATTGTAGATGTCGTTGAGACTCCGTGTTCTTGTGGGTGCTTCATCTGAGCTGCTGCTTCCGCTGCTGCTGGTTGGTGACGAAGGGGCTATTGTACCAGGACTTTGATCATCGCCTTGTTCTTCTTGGTTGATGACATCATTGTTGTCTTCGTTGAAAAATAATCCTTCCACTTTCTTTTCTTCTTCACTCCATCTCCAGTAATCCGCTTCATCGAACTCGACATCTCTTGAGATAATCAATTTCTTAGTAAGAGGATTATAAAGTCTGTAGGCCTTACTTCTTTTGTCATAGCCTATAAAGATACACTTCTCTCCTCTATCGTCAAGCTTTTTCCTCTGTTGCTCAGGAACGTGTGCATATGCAATGCATCCAAAAATTTTGAGGTGTCCAACTCTTGGCTTGTGACCGCTCCATGCTTCTTCTGGTGTCTTGTGTCTTACACTTTTTGTTGGACATTGATTCAACAGATAAACTGCGCATTCAACGGCTTCAGCCCAGAAAGTTCTCGGAAGGTGTTTACCTTTTATCATGCTTCTTGCCATATCCAGAATTGTCCGATTCTTCCTTTCTGCAACTCCGTTTTGTTGTGGAGTGCGTCTGGCTGTTAACTGATGAATGATTCCATGATCCTTGCAGAAACTTTCATAAAGCTTTGCAGTATACTCGCCTCCTCTATCGGATCTGAGTATCTTCAAATATCGACCACTCTGTTTTTCCACCATTGCTTTGAACTCCTTGAATTTTTCTAGGGCTTCCAATTTTGCTTTGAGAAAATAAACCCAACATTTTCTGCTATAATCATCAATAAAAGTTAGGTAGTACCTGTTTCCACCAAGTGATTCAATGTCGTACGGACCAGATATGTCGGTGTGTACAATTTCCAATGGTCTTCTAGCTCTTCGAGATTTTCCTACTTCAAATTTCTGCCTATGCTGCTTTCCTTTGACACAGGCTTCACACAGTTGATCTGGATGATTAATACTTGGTAATCCATTCACCATATTTGTCTTCGACAACAGCTTCAAGCCAGAAAATCCGAGATGTCCGTACCTTAAGTGCCACAACCATGATTCATTCTTCAGATCCGTCTTCATGCATTTTACTTCTCCAGACTCGATGTCGAGGGTGAAAAGACGATTTCGCGTCATATCAACTCGAACAACTAATTCTCCACTTTTGTTCCTGATGGCGAGTGAGCGGTCTTTCATATGAACTTCATATCCTTTTTCTAGGAGTTGACCAAGACTGATCAGGTTGCTCTTCAAAGCTGGTACGTAGTAAACGTCTGAGATGTACTTCTTCTCTCCATTCCTTTGTGTTATAACAACCTTGCCCTTTCCTTTGATTTCTGCATGTGAGTTGTCTCCAAAAGTTATTTGTCCATGAACTGTTTCATCTAATTCTGTGAACAGCTCCTTTCTTCCACACATGTGGTTGCTTGCACCGTTGTCGAGATACCACACACTTCTCTTGCGATCTTCATTTTCTCCGTAAGTGAGAAAGACACTTGATTCCACTTTTTCGTTGCCTTCTGCTGCGACTGCTACATGGTTTCTTTCATCCACTTTGTGTGTTGATCTGCACTCGTAACTGAAATGTCCATACTTGTTACAGTTGTAGCATTGTACCTGAGATTTATTTTCTTGAAATCTGCCTCGGCCACGACCTCTAGATCCACGTCCACGGTTGGATGTTTGATAATCTTTATTTTCTTGATATCTCCCATATGATTGATTTCCACGTCCTCGTGATCCTCTTCCTCCTCTGTTTCCACCACGGTAGCCTCCACGGTATCCTCTGCGGTTTCCTCTTCCTTGGCTAAAGTTATTACTTGTTTCTCCGTCGTCGACGGACAACTTGCTATGCAAGGCTTGATCAAGATTTTCACTATCTTCATTTAGCTTCATCTTTTGCTCATGGGCTTGCAGAGAACCCACAAGTTCTTCGAGCGACATCTTTGACAAATCTTTTGATTCTTCGATGGCAACGACTACGTACTCGAATTTGCGTGTGAGTGACCGTAGAATTTTCTCCATCACTCTTACCTCGTCAAGAGTTTCTCCATTTCGTTTCATTTCATTTACCACCGATTTTACACGATTGGCATAGTCATCGATATTCTCGGAGCTCTTCATTTTTAACATTTCAAATTCAGCTCTAAGTGACTGAAGGCGTACCTTTTTAGCTTTTTCTACACCTTGAAATGATTTTTGCAAAATCTCCCATGCATTCTTCGCGTTCTTCACATCTGATATTTTCTCGAAGGTTGATTCATCTATACCTTGAAAGATACTATTCAAGGCCTTTTGATCCTTCTTTCGTGCTTCTCGTAACGCCTTCTTAGCGTCATTTGATAAAGCTGCTTCTGTAGCGGCATCTCCGGGCTCGATGTATCCTTTTTCAACGATCTCCCAACAATCTTGCGAACCGAGCAAAGCCTTCATTCGAATGCTCCAATTTCCATAATTTGTCTTCGTCAATTGTGGAACTTGTAGCTGAATTACGTCGCCCATATCGACTTGTTAGATGAACACCAAAGGTACTCCGAACTGGACACGAACCGGACACGAACCGAACTCCGAACCAAGCTCCGAACCGTAGCTCTGATGCCACTTGTTGGAAACGTGATGGGCCGAAAATTTACTTTTTATTACACACTCAATATATTACAATACGAAGATTACAAATATTTTCTCAATGACTAGATAGTCTAGCTGCTGCTAGATTTTAACTCACTCAAGGTTTGCTAACCTTCTCACTCTCACTCACGTTGCTTCTCTTATTTCTTTTTTCTTCTCATTTTTCTTCATTACAACACAAGTTCAAGCCTCTATTTATAGGCTGATAAAATGACAACAAATGTGGCTATTAATCCACTTAATTTCCAGCCACAAAACATCTCAATAATGGAGCACTTTGTATGGCTAAAATTTCAGCACTTTGCATGGCACAAAATTGCTCCACGTCTCATGCTTCTAGATTATGCTTGGAGTGGGTTTGATTTCTAACAGGATTTAACTAGAATCTACTGTGCTTTAGCTTAAATCGTGTCTGGGAATGAGGACAATCTGGTTTGCACGGACCTTAAAAGATGTTTTCTCATCATAAAATGTGTTTTTTTTGGTAAATTACAACTTCGGTAACTTATATTTGCTTAAATCATGATCATTGAGTCACTAATGACACTTAACAAACCGCTATCGTTAATGACTGTATAATAACATTTAAAAGTTCGGTGAACATAACAAATTTAAAAGAAAAATCATCTAATACAAAAAGGTTTGTTAAAACTGAGTGTTGAATTGTATAAAAAGTTAAATGCTTAACAAAATATAATTATCAATATACAAATGTTTAATTAAATTTATTAAGTTATTGTTTTTATAGTTAAAAATTAAGTTTGTTGAGGGGTGGAATTTTTTGGAATAAATATTTTAAATGTTGCTTATCAGGTACCCAATTGATCTCCCAACAATAAAAGATATTGTTTTTCGATGGGAGTTTTATCTCCCGTGCTCTATCGAGAGTCAATGTGTTATGAGCAGCTGCTCGGTGAGCTTGGTTCGCAGAGCTAAGAGTACTTAAATTGGTGGAGCTACAAGACTCAAGAGAGGTATCAGTATAAGGCGCGTCAATAATTCTGGAGTTCACTTGGGCGTGTAGGATTTTGGATCACCAATACGAGATACTTATCCCTTAAGTGGTGACCTATATGCTAGAGATAAGAGGTTCGAAACCTAACAATGCCTAATGCTCACGCCCCCTTTTTGGATGAGCCAAATTTAAATTTTAAATTTTTGAGAGGGTTAAAAATGTAATTTTATCATTATATTCATATAAAATTTTACAATTTTTAAAAGATTAAACTATAAAATTTTTGTCGAAAGCATAATTGAATTTTAATTTTTAAGAGACAAAATACAATTTTACACTGAATAAACTTAAAACTTTGTAAATGGCAATTTTTTATTTATGGAGTGTTAGGGTCTCTGCCCTCAACTTTGCTCCTACCCTTGGTGGGTGGTCGTGCGCTAACAATAACCTAATTCCTCGAGGCACTCTCCCTCTGTAAACAAAATTACTCATAATATGCTAATTTTTTTTATAGAGGTGAGAGAGCACAGCCCAAAAATAATGCCAACCATTATTGGAATTCGGTTGACAGCTCGAAAAATGGCACCCCGAAAACTGAAAAAGTAGACCCCTCAACAAATTTTTTTATTATGGCGAGATTAGATCACAATTGGAGGGAACAAATTGACAATAAATTAAAATAAAATGGCTTAATCTTAATTTAGATCAATTTTCTAATTTTCCGCTTCGTCAGGATTGTTTATTCAAATAACGATAAATTACAGTCCGCAGATTAGTCAGTGAAAATTATAAGATCATTTTGCGGAAACAAGGCATTAATACACGTATATTAGCACAAATTTGTCTTTCAGGCATGATCCAAATGCCACAGATCATTAACACTAGTAAGAAAACAAATCAATTTGTTCTTGCAACCCGTGTAGTCTATTGGAAGAGTATTAAAGTCTTGGTGTCGCTAATCAAGTTCAACCTCGAGTATTCAAGAAAATAGAACTATTACATAACAGACTAACAGTTATGGGACTTCATTGTCGATGAAGAACAAGCATCATTAACAGGCACTGACGAGACAGATTAGGAAGATAAAGGTGTTGTAAACTCAAATCCTTGATTCAGAAGAGCCCCGCACACCCATAACTTCAGGTTTGGCAAGTTCATTGACTGCTCACAATCTCTCATCTGCAGTTTTATATAAATCAGTCTGCAAGTTTTGCAATTTAAAACCTCAGCAGCTATGTTACTGGAATTCGCGTAAGAATAGAAAAAGAAAAGGTTGACTTACATTTAGAGTAAATGTTAATACAAATCTGTCAGAAAGAGTGGCCAAATTGGAATTCAGAACTTTGAAGTTAGTGAGGGACTCAAGGGCCTTGTAAAGTGATATTGCAACCCCTTCACCTTTGTTGCATATCAATCTAATGTAAAACTCTCTTTCCTCCACTTGAAACATATTCAACTGCATTGTAAAGTGAAAACCATTGTTTCATTTCCATGGAAGAAAAAAGGCAGTAAATAATATCACAATTATTAAAAACAAGTGATTGTTATATTATTAGTATTATTATTATTATTATTATTTTCTTTACCTGCATTATCTTCTTGCAAACTGGGTGGCTCTTGCTTCTTGCAACTCGAATCTTAGCAGGGTTTTCAATTGATTGTTGGTACCTTTCGGATCCTGCCAATGTTGTTTCAAGACCCGCAATCTCAGCTTTTAGTTTCTTAGCCTGCATTTGCAGGTCTTGCACATACAATACGGCATCTCCAATAATCGAAGCCTTATCCATCTGCAGCAACATAAAATTAAAGCCTTATCCATCGAATTATATTCGCAACTGGATCCAACACATGTTATATATATACGTAACACATACCTTTGTTATGTTAGGAACTAGGGAACGCAATGCATAGAGCTTCTCCTTCATCCGACCCCTCCGCCGTCGCTCCGAGATCAAAGTTCTCGACCGATCAACCCTTGGTTTCTTTGTGGCTGTTGGTGTTGTGGGGGTGGTTGCGGTTGCGGTTGCGGTGGTTGTCCCGGAAGAGTTTTCCTCGTCGTTATCATCCTCACCATCCTTCATCATTTCGCCATAAAAAGTACTTGGAAATGGATCGAAAACATAGTTAGAATCCGGCACAATGGTGGTTGAAGCATCAAGGCAAAAAGTATCCCCAGGTGTGGAACTAATCTGCTTATCCTCAACAAAACTACCATTGAGAAGATCGCAATCATAGCCGACGCCTGCATCTTCACTTTCACCACGAATCAGATCGATGAACTGATCAAAATTCGGATCATCAATGAAATCATATAGTTCAAACTGGTTTGGGAACTGCAGAGGGTAATTTCTCGATGCATCCATTGGTTCCTATGCACTGCCTGACTGTGAGAGGTGTAGGCTGTATATATTGTAACTTTCAAATTAAAATCTGGACCTGCTTCACGTCATTTCATGGTGTGAAAGGAATCGACTGAAGAACCTAAGGCTGCCAGCGATTATTTTTTAATTACTTCAAATACTAGTAACATAGCAACATCAATCAAGCCCTGGAAATTGATAAAAAAATATATAACAAATATAATATTCAATTCCATTAAACAAACACTGTATTGTAGTTGAGCCGAGATTTTAGGATTGATGTTGACTTGCTTTTATAATATTCTGTAGGGTGACTTTTTCTTTAAAGGAAGACGGATCTGAATTCAGAGTTTCGCAATTTCTGCAGAATTACTTTTGTCAAACATGTCTGAATTCAAGGTTAAGCTTGAGATGCTGATCTTCTAACTGCTATTCTGAGATCAAAATCAATGACCAAGTTCTCCAAGTTTACTATACTCCTCTCAAATGATCAGCAATGACATCAACATTCGATTTTACTTTTTTTTCTTTTTAACTTTCCGGGGAATCTATTTCCAGCCTCTGGTATTCACATTTTTGAGGTGACATGCAGTTTTGTTTTAATAAAGATTTCAGGGGATAGTTAGTTTATCCAAATTTCATGGGTGTGAATGGAATCGTATGCTTTTGTTTAATAAACAGTGGTTTTAAACATAAATAATCTACAGTTCAAACATTTACAAGATTAAGACATACATATACATATCCACCAGGAGGAACAACAAAAATACTTGCTGCTGTCAGTATCTGTGATTGTTAACTCATCTACAGTCAAATCCAAAGTTGATAGATTGCCTCTAATACGTGTTGTACGCAAACATCCAACATATACAAAATGAAAACGTCATTAAGTTCAATAAAACCCGACTTTGATATTAAGCAAACAATCATAGGCCGCATGAAATTTGCATCAAACCTCAAATATTCTTTTGACTTTCTATAGCTTGAAATTAAGATAACCATATCCATCTCATGCATGGATTGGCATGCACACACACACACATATATTGTTCTTTAAAAGGGACTATCAAAGATGTTTCTCGAAAAAGAAAATAATTTTATAAATTCGCCATATATAGAAAAAATGGTTGTTACCTGCACCGTATAATACCGATGATTTTTTTTTAGCATATTCTAATTTGAGGTGGGGACTTTGCTTGCATCTCACCTGACGACATAATGTCTAATATTTTGTTTAGAGCAAGCTTAGTGCAATTGATAATTTAATTTAGTGCAATACTTGTATATAAATTTATATTAGACAATTTTAATTTATTAAATGTAGTCTAATGAACAAAAAATAATTTGGTTAGTGTTAATATTGATCATTTAGTGATATTTGAAGAATTACTGTTTGAGATCAAAATTTTTTTTGAAAAAGAATATTCTTGTAAAATCAAACAGATATTAATTTTTCTTATATTTAAACTTCGCCTATTTCATTTTTACCGAAAACGAAATAATTTGACTTATTCTAAAATACGTATAAGATCATGATTCCGTCAAATATAGAGTTCAGAAAATTTGCATGTGAGGAATTCGATGGTACTACGCGTGGGGGAATGTGCCTTACATGAAGTTGAGGTGCTCTTTGGTTGAAATATGAATAAATTAATGAAGCAACAGTGGGTCTCCACGGGATTAATTTATTATGTTTTTCGTATTTTAATGCTTAATGTTCAAGTTTCTGGCCAGACTATACATTGGTTTTGTTCCTCAAACATAACCAATTTTGACATGGGCCATAAGGGTTAGCTCGGCCTTGATATTAGCCTCGCCAAAAGTTTATGTTGGACTTAAATCTATTGATTTTAAACTGGAATCAACTTTGCCTGAGTCTTATCAATTGAGTCTTAATTCGATTGACATTGGTATTATTATCAGTGTATAAGGACGTGGGTTCAAGTGTGGTGAAGCACATTATCCTCCTATTTAAGAGTTGAGAAGGGACTATTAGTAGTTCTAAATATTATATAAAAAAACAGATATAAGAAGAATTCATAATGAAATTAAAGTTCAAAAAGAAAGAACTTTGTCAAGGTCTTCGTACTCGTTCCAAGAAATAAGAATATTATCCAACTTTAGATTTCAATATTCAAGTTTCAATTTAATCCGTTCAGAACTTTTTTAAATATTATAATATATTATTTTAAATACTTTTAATAATATAATAATATAATGATTTATTATTATCTTCAACCTCATTCACGGTCGTTAACAGATTAAACATAAAAAAGTGTCATAGAACACAAGTCTTAATGCTTTTTAATTTCTTTTTATCTTACAAATAAACCAATCGAGTGATTACAGAAAAACATTAACATATCTCTTGTCTATCTTGAGGATATAGTATTTAGGTTTTACTGAGAAGCAAATGAAAAATCAATTTACAGTCATTTAAATGGCATTTGAATAGAAAATATCAACTTGTCCAACATGATAGGGGTTTACATATGCACACACATAAGCAACATGAAGACTGTCTCTGGTGGGCGCATAATTGTAAATTTTTATTGGCATAATGATGACCATCATCAACCCTTTCTAGTCAACATAAAACACAAGAAGCGCTAATATTCCTTGCTTATTCCTTCCACCACTTGTGTTACTTCTAATTAAAATCAAAACTTTTTTTAAGGGAATTATAACCGAACAACAGACGCGACTAATGCAACTCAAATTCAAGCTACAATTGGGGCAGTGAACATCCTTGACCGTCAGGCCATCATATGGGGTTTAATCAAAATCAAAACTTTCATGTGTGTAATTACACTAAATCAGAATTCATTTATTAAATTACACATTCATGTATAAATTTATTATATTTTGTTTGTTTGATTAAGGACCACTAAACCGCCCTTTCAATTAAAACCTATAAGATATTTTGAGTGCAGCAGTCTTCTACCTTTATATCATCAAAGCTATCATTGCTGCACTTTGAATGGAGTTTAAGTTTTCTTATGTCTAAATCTTTGACTTTCTTTTTTCACTTTCAGTGATCACGAATTCTACAGATTACATTTATTTATCATTCTGCTCTTAAATTAGATCTTTAGTTAACAGTTCTGTGTTTCCTATTAGAGTAGTTGATGTACAACCTTTTTGTGACAAAGAAAAGAAAAGGAGAGAGAATGAAAGGAGAAATTGGTGGTGATAAAGGAAAATTAAAATATAAACTGCTAACCATGTTATATGATAGCCTACACCATTAATACAGAAAGCTGGAAAGAAATTGAAGCTCCAATTTCGGAAATTGGATGAAACAAAGTAGTATTATTTTCTTGCAGGAACTTTGGAGTTTATACATTCAAATAATAATTTTTATGTATAAAATTTATAAAAAGAATAGGGAGAGATCAATCATTACTTAAATATAAAGTTAGAAATTTTTTTAAAGGCTCAGAATTAAGTTGTATATATTTACGATAGTAAAAATGTAATCTTATTATTTTAGTAGTCTATATCTTTATAATTTTTAGATAACTAAATAAAAAAAATCTCATTTTAGGGCCAATGTACAAATTTACCATATACTAATTTAAAATTTTATAAATTATAAAGAATCGATAAAAGTGAAAATTTACATGTTAGAGGGTTGAGTCCGGACATGCCCTTTAGTTCCACCTCTATTTGTAATATTTTTATATAATTGTGTAATTACACAAATTATTATAATTTTGTTTATGCTTTGCATACATTTATCATAGCATATGTTATCTAATATCATGCATAAATTGTGATATTTTTTCCTTTGAAATTTACTATTTAAGTGCTCAATTATTTTATTTTAACTTATATGTTAATGTTAATTTCAAATCTTGCCTAAGTGGAAGAATTGGATACAGAAAAGTTTGAAAGTTAATTTTAATAAGGTTTTATGATTCGGACTCATTTAGAGAATTCAAGCTGTTTGTATCATATTTTAAGCTATAAAATTCCAATTTGAGTATATAATTTACTTTTTCTAGGGGAATTGATAGATTAAGACTGAAATCAAGAAAATGCCAAAAACACAGCCTTGAAGTCTATGACAGAAATCTGACAAAACTTGAAAAAACTGCTTTTATTCATTAAGGGCAATTCCAACTTATAAATACATAGTTTTAGGCCTACCCACAATTAGTATTATTTTATTTTTGTGTTTTCTCTCAACATGAGTTTCTGAGTAAAAGAGATTTCAATGCTTTGATTCTTCAAATTGCGAGATCTGTTGTTTTTTTTTTGGATAAATCTGTAAAAATTATTTATCCAGAAATACAAAATCATCTGCTACAACAAAACAACATGGGAAGTTCCAATGTAAACAAATTCTATTACTTACAATATCAAATAACCTCATCTTAACTGCATCTTTAATCTTCTCCAATATTACTTGCTCTCACAAATGAGTGTTGTCAAAAAATCTGCAGTTGCCTTCTCTCTAGATCTAGTAAAAGAAAGCTCCCCAGGCCATTTGCATTTGAGAGCTTAAAATTTTTGCATTATCAGTCAAAATTTTTAAATTCATAATGGTTTCACAAATAGATATAGAATCTGGTTTAAATAAACACCGATTGTGTGTGCTAGTCGGCTAGAATTAGGTTTCTGCCATTAATAAATGAAATTTTAGATGCTTTGTTATAAGATTGTTTTTAATAACGCAAATAATTTTGACAAGCTTTATCGAAGAGATTAGAGAAATAAGTGCGACGCTCCTAACTATAATCAATTTATTAAATAATATTGAATTTATCTTTTTATCGATGATCAAATCTAGATTTCCATTATATTGATTAAAGAAATAGAACCATCACTAGTATTTGTGGATCCAACTTTACTCATTGTTACGTACAAAAGGAAAATATGTTTTGAGTAGAAATTTATTTTTATTGGATTCGACCCCACTATTATTAGGTAACGATTTGTGTAATTACACAAAACATTTATAACATTTTAGGAAATTATATATGCAAAGGGCAATAACTTTATACACAACTTGTGAAATTTTTAAACTCTGTAAATATGGTTGAAAATATGATAAGTGTCCTTTATATATATATATAATTTTTAAAACTTTTTACCATACCTATAGATCACATGTCATACCCTAAACTTACATGTCAAGTTTATAAAATTCCACAAACTTTATATGAATGTAATTTTTTTTATACAAAACATTACTTAATTATACAAATTAAATAATATTTTTTAATACAATATCTATTTCTACCTATAATGTTTCGAACTCTTAAATCAAAATAAAATACACATATAAACACATTCGAACACACGTTCCTTTGATTATTATCATTATAATAACAGCATTACCAACTAAATTAAAGTTTAATTAACCATATTAGATAATATTTTATGTAACATAAAGGATAATAATACTTATAATAACTTAGAGGTGATGAAAATAGAAAAGTGAACTCTTAGTGAAATTTTGTGGAACTTTAATGAATTACAAGAGAAAAATAAAGTTTTCACAACAACGCGACAAGTACAGTTGAGAATATAAACACCTAAAACATTAAGCAAACACATAGATGAGATTCAAATTTGATTTGCATGACAACGTGAGGAATGATGAACCCATGTTTTTGTACTTGGCACTTTGTGTATTATGAATCTGCAATACTACAGAGATAGCATATGACAACTACATCTAGAGATTCTTCGGCCCATACGTTCTTTGCATCTGAACTCAATCATTTTCTCCTCCTTATCCCCTTAATCATTCAAAATTAATGGTGCAGGAATATATGTTTGAGATAAATATTTAATATCAATACACCAATATTTTAACTTTTATAGATTTAAAGGATTACTTTTTTTATTATTTATATTTATACTTAAATATCAGACACGGAAAATCTTTTAAAAAACAAACAATAGTAACACATTACACATGTGCTCCTCCAGCTCGCTTTCGCCAAAAGTGAATCACTAGGGTTCTATAAATACGTGGCGTTTGATGAATGTCAAAACACAAGACGTGTTGTCTTCCCGTGTTTACACTCCACTGTCATCTGCTCCATCTCCTGCAAAATTTCGTCTTCTTTTTCAATTTTCCTCCTCCTTTGTGTTTTGTTTACTATTTTCAATATAAATACATTTACTTTAGTTTGTTATAGTTGTTCAGGAAAAGGAAGAAAAAAAAGGTGTTGGGGAGTGATAACTATTGAAAGAAAATGTGTGGGATTTTAGCAGTTTTGGGTTGTTCTGATGATTCTCAGGCTAAAAGGGTTCGAGTGCTGGAGCTTTCCCGCAGGCAAATATTTTCTTTCTTTCTTTCTTACGTTTTCGCTTTTAATTTCGGGGGTCTTTTTATTTTAGCCTATTTTGACGTTTGTGTCTCTAAATACGTTGAATAAACATTTGCCAAGTAGGTTTAAATTATCTCTCTTTTTGGCCTTGCAAAAACAAGAGGAAAAAACAAACAAACATGGTTACTACTTTAAAGATAGATCATCTCCAAACTTGGGGGAGAACTATACGAAGGGTCTTGAAGCAATGACGTTACTACTTTTGAAACAACAGAAAGAGGAAAAATAAAATAAAAGAAGGTGGCAGAGTCTGTTTTAGGATGCTAATAAAATCAGATATGAATTTGAGAATATTAAGTTCCATTAAATATGTCACTGCTGATAAATATATGTATATCACTGCTTAGTTAGTGATTATTCACGTGGGGTGTGGGCCGTAATTTAACGATCATCTGGAGAAACAAATAGTGATAAAAGAGAAATAATAAGCTGAAATAGCTATGGTTGGATGATGTATGAACAGGTTGAAGCACCGTGGTCCTGACTGGAGTGGGCTCTATCAACATAGAGACAGCTATTTGGCTCATCAACGTCTTGCCATCGTCGATCCTGCTTCCGGTGACCAACCTCTCTTTAATGAAGATAAGAGTGTTGCTGTCACTGTAAGCCTCTCTATGCTTCTTTCGTTTTAGTACTTATCCAGTTTTAGCCAATATGATCACTCATTTACAATTTCAAACATTTAAGGGTTAATTCATAATTTGAAATCGGTCAATTATGTGTCGGGAACTAGGTGAATGGAGAGATTTACAACCATGAAGAATTGAGGAAGAAGTTGGTAAACCACAAGTTCAGGACTGGCAGTGATTGTGATGTTATTGCCCATCTGGTAAGGTCCCCATTGCTAAACCTTTTAGGGATACAGCTCATTACGGGTTTAAATTTGTTAGTTTGTTTTGTAAATTCAAGTGTAAAAGTTGTTGCTTAAACTTGCACTATATTACAGTACGAGGAATATGGGGAAGACTTCGTGGACATGTTGGATGGAATCTTCTCATTTGTGCTGTTGGATACCCGTGACAACAGCTTCATTGTCGCTCGTGATGCTATTGGGGTCACCTCCCTCTATATCGGCTGGGGACTTGATGGTATTATGTCTTGCTTTCTCAATATATCTAATATACCTGTGTGATTTATATAATAATTAGCTGTTATTTCGCGGTTTTTACTTTCTTCACTACTGATATTTATCGAATTGGCTATTCATGATAGAAAAAAACATGTCCAGTTTGAGATTGGTTTGCTAAGTTAGTTGTTTAACTCTTATAATATTCAGGTTCGGTTTGGATATCATCAGAGATGAAAGGATTGAATGATGACTGTGAACACTTTGAGACCTTTCCTCCTGGACACTTGTACACTAGCAAATCAAGAGGATTCAGGAGGTGGTACAACCCACCCTGGTTTTCCGAGTCCATTCCTTCAGTTCCATATGACCCGCTTGTTCTCAGACGCGCATTTGAAAATGTAAGCTTGATGATTTGCAGCCAAACATTTGACACTTTTTTTTCTCTTTTCATTTTCTGCCATTTTACCTTATGGGTCATATGGAATATATTTGTAGGCTGTGATCAAAAGGCTGATGACTGATGTGCCTTTCGGAGTTTTGCTATCTGGAGGCCTTGATTCATCATTGGTTGCTTCTATCACGGCTCGGTACCTGGCTGGTACCAAGGCTGCCAAACAATGGGGAAGTCAGCTCCATTCTTTCTGTGTCGGACTTGAGGTAAGTCACGTGGTATAGGATGAAACCTTGAAGCATAGTTTTAAAGGAATTAACTTTTCTTAAAATTTGTTTATGGATTTCTACGCAGGGTTCACCAGATTTGAAGGCTGCAAAGGAGGTTGCAGACTATTTGGGCACTGTTCATCACGAGTTTCACTTTACCGTTCAAGTAACTACCCAAGATTTAGTCATACTTTTAATTCGAGTCCTGGTGGTCCAACATTCGCTAATTTTCGCTCTAATATGGCAGGATGGAATTGATGCGATCGAAGATGTCATCTACCACATTGAAACCTATGACGTGACCACAATCAGGGCGAGCACTCCTATGTTTCTGATGTCACGAAAGATCAAGTCACTAGGAGTGAAGATGGTTATTTCTGGTGAAGGCTCCGACGAGATTTTTGGTGGATATTTGTACTTCCATAAGGCTCCAAATAAGGAAGAACTTCACCGTGAAACATGCCACAAGGTAATAGATCACCATACACGGGAGTAGCCATCGGAATTGGAATATAAGGATATAATGGAACTGGTCTTTTTAAACTTTTACAGATCAAAGCACTTCATCAGTATGATTGCCTGAGAGCTAACAAAGCAACATCAGCGTGGGGATTGGAGGCTCGAGTACCCTTCTTAGACATAGAATTTATCAACGTTGCCATGTCTATAGACCCTGAATCAAAGATGGTATGTAAACAAGTAATTTCTCCTTAAAACGACAACTATATTATGATACAGACTGACCAAGAATACTTTTTCTATATTATGATACAGATCAAAAAGGATCAAGGACGCATCGAGAAATGGATTCTTAGAAAGGCCTTTGACGATGAAGAGCGTCCATATTTGCCAAAGGTGTCATTGAATCTTTTGTTGTCTTTAGTATTTGTTAATTTTAACGTTAGTACCCAAGTCAACTAACAAGTCCTATTTGATGACCTGACCTGCAGCACATCCTCTACCGACAAAAAGAACAATTTAGCGATGGCGTTGGTTATAGTTGGATCGATGGTCTTAAGGCGCATGCTGCCAAAAATGTAAAAACCTTTCTATTTGGCCTCATATTGCTTATAATTTAATAATTATCTCCGTTTGGAATCTCAATAAACAGACTGGTGTTAGGATTAATCAATCCCAACCTTATACTTCCAGGTTACTGATAAGATGATGCTTAATGCTTCTTACATATTTCCTCACAACACGCCAACGACAAAAGAAGCATATTACTACAGGATGATATTCGAGAGATTCTTCCCTCAGGTGATTTCTGATTTGAAGTTGTTAACTTTGTCAATAGCATTTGGTTGCTGAAGTGATCATCCTTATTTGCTGGGTTTAACAGAACTCGGCTAGATTGACAGTCCCTGGAGGAGCTAGCGTGGCATGCAGCACTGCTAAAGCTGTTGAGTGGGATGTTGTCTGGAAGAACAACCTTGATCCTTCAGGGAGGGCTGCCCTGGGAGTCCATCTCTCGGCTTACGATGCAGAGGCTCCTCTCATCAGCAACGTGCCATCCAAGGTTATCGATAGTATACCACGGATGGTGGAAGTTCCAGGAGTTGCCATACACACTTAGTACCTGCCTGCCTACTGGAAAGGGATCGGAATCGATGAAATCAATAAGTGATAGTAGTATGTTGTGGCATATTCATCAAAATTCTCATTTACTAAAATACTTTATGATTGTTTGGATCTTCCATTCTTGTTGTTGCTTATGTTTGAATGTGTGTAACTGTTATCGTGGAAGTCAATCAAATATTTGAATGTGTGTAACCAAATATGTTGTCTCTACTGGTTTAATGGAGCATTAACAAGTCTAGATTCTAAACATCAATATCAGACATGAGCTAAGGAACCATACAAGTATCGAGGTGATCGAGGAAGCTTCTAGTTGAATTTGAAAGGGAAGATTTATGCAAGGAACTGAAATCATTAGTGTTGGATTGGGACCAAGTTGAGCACCAGCCAGTGTTGGGCTTGGACCTCTTATCCCTGAGACTGGCCCACCAATTTTCATTTTTACTTTTTTGAATTTTAATTGATTAATTAGATAAAGACCAACTGGTTATAACCACCAAAATTTTCTTTTGAAAATATTAAGTCCTAATTGGATTTATTAATTTGTTTTGAAGAATTAATTAGATTTATAATTATCCAAATCCCACAATTAATATTATTAAGTTCCTTTTGAAAATATATGCAAATATGCAAACGAGTGAAATTGTGATTATAACTTATGAATTATAGTTCAAATTCTTCTATTAGATCCTCTGGATTTAGTACGTGTACTTTAATTTGATTAATTTTAGTCTCTATACTTTTTGAATTTTAAATTTTTAGTCTTGATCCAATGGTAACAATTAAATCTGATTGGTTAAATTATGTCATTAGTCATGTATTATACGTAAAGTTATAGATTTAGTCTACATTCACCAATTGGATCATTCTTAGTGACTATATTTTTTTAATTTCAAAATTTAGTCTTAATGCAAATGATAGGCATTAAATCTATTAACTGATTTTTTATGAGTAATATGTAAAAATAACAAACTGACATAGCATTACACATGTGGTAATTTGTTTGATACATCAATTTTTAAAAATAACACAACTTAATGAATTTAATGTTATAATTTGGTTAGTACTAAAATTTTCAAATTTTAAAAATATAAGGACTAAAAATAACCAGATTAAAGTATACGTATTAAACCCACAACTTATGTAAAGTACAGGGTCTACTAGCAGAATTTGACCTAAATTATAATATTTCCTTTATAAGAGTTTGTTTGACATAAATTTAATTACTAAATTTTTAATACTAAATTTTATAAGTGTTGAATATATATTTAAAAATGTTTGATAAATTAGTAAATGTAACTACTTAATATAACTTTATTGTCTGATAAAAGTAAATACTTATTTTTAAAAGATTATATATTTTTAATTTTTAATCTTATTAATTTATTATTTTATATTATTTTGGATAGTTTTGGATAAAAGATAAATATGATAATTTAAATATTTCAATTTTTTTAAATAATAATTTTTTTTAAATCAACTTAATATTTTCTACATTAAGTGATAAGTAGCTACCTACCTACTTATCTTGGCTTTTTTAGATAAATAACCCAAAAATATTAAAAAATTATGAAAATGACCATAGTACCAGATTATTAGAAAAATGACCTAGTTTCTACATTGGCAATGAGTGCAACCACTTCCCATGGCGAAAACATCTCAAAATGTAACACAACCATTGCTTCATAATTTAAAAAATATATATTTTTTGGTGTCGGTCACTTCCCAAGGCAGCAACCATATAAATTTTCACCCCATCGTATTTTCATGCGCATTTCCGGAGGTAAATGAAAAATATATATTATTGATTTTTGGTGCCGCCTCCTTTAATGGAGGCACCAAATTGAATAATTTTTTTTTGTTTACATGCTTTTAAGTGGCGGCACCAAATTGGATTAAAATAAATATTTGTTTGTGCCGCCTCCTTCATTAGAGCCACTAATACCAGTAAATTTTTTTATCTCTAGTGACTACTCTAGATGTGGCAGCACCATTTTTTTTTTTGAAATTTTTTGGTACCGCCACTTCACATGGAGTCTCTAAAAATAGTGGTGGTGCCAAAAAATTCCAGAAAAAATATTGGTGCCGCACATTTCAAGTAGTCACTAGAGAGAATTTTTTTTCCTGATATTGGTTGCTCCATTGAAGGAGGTGCCATCGACAAAAGCATGGAACCAGAAAATAAAATTTTATTCAATTTGATGCCTCCATTAAAGGGGACGGCACCAAAAATCAACAATATATATATTCATTTACCTCTGGAAATATGCGTGAAAATATGGTGGGGATGAATATTTATACGGGTGTCGCCTTGGGAAGTGTCCCCTGAATCCGGATACCAAGATGCTTCTCCAATGGGAATAGGAATATAAGACTCAATGTCATCATAGTTTGAATCGAATTGAGTTGCATTTATATGAGATGTGGTGGAGTCAGAAACATCAGATGTATGCAAGTTAGGTAGACGAGAAAGCCCGATGCACGGATCAGACCCAGTGTACACACGGGCCCTTGGTTTAGTCCACCAAGGAACTGATGGCCCAGACATGTTGCAAACACCATCACTGGACGCCCCAATTTCTCGATCATTACCACGAGAATCAGCAAATTCAGCACAGTTCGAAACAAGCCCATTCGTACGAGAAGTACCATGCTGCCCAAACTCTTGACTTGGACCAGGTGGAATATGTCCATTAAAACTACCAGGCCTAGTTGGCCTAACATTAGCCGACCCATGAACCTGACCAGGCCCAGATGTTAACAAACTCAACTTCTTGAATAACAAACTAACAGCCAATAGTCTAGCTCAATAACAGAATTGGCTACCAAAATATACTCTTAACAATTTTCGAGAGATTCTTCCCTCAGGTGATTTCTGGTTTGAAGTTGTTAAATTTGTCAATAGCATCTGATTTCTGAAGTGACATCCTTATTTGCTGGTTTTAACAGAACTCGGCTAGATTGACAGTCCTTGGAGGAGTTAGCGTGGCATGTAGCACTGCTAAAGCTGTTGAGTGAGATGTTTCCTGTAAGAACAACCTTGATCCTTTAAGGAGGGCTGCCCTGGAAGTCCATCTCTCAGCTTACGCAATGTGCAAATCTCCTGTCCTTTAGACCTTTATTTTTTATCCGACCAACTCAAGTTTAGGTACTTCAACTAATTTCGCGATTAGGGTTGGTTATCTTATCTTTAAATTAGGGGCGTTTGTTATGAGAACTTTGTTCGAGCTTTCTATTCCAAAATTAAGTTTAGCTATGACGATGATAGTTGAACTTTCATTTTCGTCAGTTCTTTTGTCATGGGTGGATAGGATGATGTCTTTGTTTCCTTCTTTGCGAGACATCTTTTCATTCCTAACGAGGGTGACAGTAACAATTATGGCGGATGGCCAATTCTCTCCGGATCTTATCTAACCTAACAAATATGTTGTTGACCTTTGCACGATAGGAATTTTCATCTTATTTTTACTTGGATAATGGTCCCTACCAACGAGCATTTCGATAATTGGATGCATCAATGCTTTCACATCAACCATCACTTTGACTTAGTTTCAATTATTTTTCTTAACATTGTCGACATCATCCATTTTTCTGTGTCTAGCTAGTAACAAAAAGCTTAGGTATGGAACTTTCTTTTCCAATATTTTTCGAGCCTTGAAGTCAAAAGTCCATGTTGATCTCGGTCGAGTTAGTACATTTTATTTCGATATATCAGCTTCTTATAGTTGTGGTTGGATTAAACGCGATAGTTAATGGATTGGCAATCCCGATTGTGTTGGTCAATAAGCACAAGGAGCGGCTACTGATCAACAGGAGGAAGGCGTGTCACGTGAAGATGACCCTCCGCCTCCGAGAACGTATATTCCCGCTTTGATGGCTCATTAGTCTCCTTGTACCGTTAGTCTTTTTGCTGCTATACATGGGTTTCTCTCCGTGTTAATGCTCAGTTTGATGTAGTTATCATCTATGTTAATGATCGGTACAATTTTTTGGATGAGCATATCTCGGATGTTGCCTATTGGTTCCCTCAACTTCCGGACAGTTGGCTTAATACTCTTAGTAGTTGTTTGATTAGATTGTTTATTTCTACTTTGAATTATACTATCTTATGTCTCTATTTTTCTTTATATTTTTTTTCTAATATGATTTTGTTTTGTTTTTTTACTTGTTTTGTGTTAATACTTTAACATAAATATAAAAAATCTCATTATTCAAATATAAATTTAACGGGCATCGCATGAGATAAATCTTATATGATATTGTTTGTATTATTCTACTAAATGTTATTGTTGGTTAGAGTGAGAAAAAATCGGTTTAGATTAATTTAACTAATTTATCTATCATATTTGGTTTTTCCAATTTCAATTAAGGTTATTATATCGATTAGATTGATTAAAAGTTTGACTAGGTTGATTGGTTTTGGCTTGTTGATTAACTTAACTAACTTTATATACAAGGGCGTACCAAGGGGCCTGGCAGGGGCCAGCGCCCTAAAATGAAATTTTTTTTATTTAAGCCCTTTAAAATTCCAAATTAGTAAAGGTAAAATTACACTTTGGCGCTCTCTAAAAATGATAAAATTTTGATTTAATCATTTAAAAATTACATTTTTACTATCATAAAAATAAAAATTTAATTCTGCCCCTAAAATAATTTTCTGGCTTTATATTTATTTTTTGTTTATTTTAAATATATTAATACTATATTTTTTAATTAAATTCAACCCAAATTACAAACTTAATCCAAATTCAATAACGCAATTATTAATTATTTAACCCAATCCAATAGACCAATCCAACCCAAATCTGAACTATTTTACCCAACCCAATTCAAGATATAGTAACCTACGTATAACGCAAGCCACCATCTCCACATTTTCAATTAATAAGGGTTAATATCACATTTGATACTTGTATTTGGTTTCAATATTCAATTTGGTATTAGAGTTTTTTTTATCTCAATTTGGTACCTAAGTTTGGTGTCAATGTTCAATTAGATATCCAAGCTAAACAACATCATATGGCCCGATGAATTATTAGACATGTGTACTCTAGTAAAAACAGGTATTTAATTGGTATCAAAGAAAAACTTAGGTAACAAATTAAATATTGAAATCAAACTTAGGTATTTGTATATGCAGAGGTGGATCCTTTTGGGGCCTAGGAAGCCTTGGTCCCCCAAATATTGAAAAATCTTGATTTTTCCCTTCAAACTTTTAGAAAGTTTTGATTAGGCCCTTCAATTTTTTTAAAAGTTCTTATTATACCTTTTATTTTATTTTATTTTAAATTTTAATTAAGCTCTCTTAAATTTTTTGAAATTTCTTATTAATCTCACAAAAATTTCAATTAAACCCAATTTTTTAAAAAAAATTCATTAAACTTCTAAATTTTTTTAAAATTTTACTAGACCCCTTCAAAGCTCCTGCTTGTATAAGACAAAGAAAAACTAAGTATGCATTTGAAAAATCTCAGGCACCAAACATAGGCTATTTACTACAACAGCTTTTACCAGAGATATAATTTATAACTTATAAAATTAATTTTTTTAATAATTTATTTAATTGTAGTGTCTAGATCAATTAAATCAACAAATCAATAATTCAATTAATTTAATCATCAATCCGATTTTAAATAGCTTAATAAAAATCGCCCTCACGGGCTAACTTCTCTATGTTTTTAAGTATTTAGCCAGAAAAAAATGTTTAGAGAGAAAATGTCAATAATATAATTTAATTACAAAATCAACAATCAATTCAACTTTAAACCAAATTAATGAACATGGAAATGACAAAAGAAAACACCAATCAATTTATATGAAATTATACGAATATTCAAGTGTTTTAAATTTAAAATTTAACAAATTCGTTTCACGCAAAGGGAAGACAAAAATAATTAGGAACCGAAATGACACCGTTTCTTTTGCCTTAAAAAAAAGGTCATATTTAAAAAAAAAATTCAAATTTATTTTTCAAGAAAAAGGAAAAAAAAATTGACAATTAATAAGTTTAGATAGGTGTTGAATAGATACCTAATTTGGGATTTTCTTTTTTAGCAATAAACTCCAACAAATCACTAAGTCCTATAATCACTTAATAAAAATTAACATTTTAATTAAAATAAAATACAGATAAAAAAAGATTTATTTAAGAGTAAAAAGTATAACTTAGGATAAATTTTATGAGCATTTTAACATGAAAAATGTAATAAAAAAAATTAGGAGTTTTTTTAAAATTTATAAACAAATTGAAAATATAACATGTGTTTTATATAATATATTAAAAACTAAAAATTATATATACATAAAGGAATGAACGTTTGTGATGCCCTGCTGATGTGTATAAGGTAATTTTCCTTTTAATATTCTATCCTATATAATTCCAAGTCTACTTCTTAGTTCCTATCTAATGTATCCACTCCAAGATTGATAATTCCACGTGGCCCAATAACAAAGAAATTGCTACCATCTTTTAGCCAATAAAATTCCACTTTTAGATTCCCTCCAAATCCTTGGACCAACTTTATCCACTTCCTTTCTCTTAACCTTCATACACACAGTTCAAACTTCCCCCAATCTCCCAAAAAAAAAAAATAGAACACACAACAATGGCCGCCAACACACTAATGAGCTGTGGCATAGCCACCACATTTCCTTCACTTCTTTCCTCATCAAAGTCCAAGTTCAGTGGCGCCGCCGTATCGTTGCCTAGTGCTGTTGGTACCAATGTTGGCCACCGTGTTAGCATGTCAGCTGACTGGATGCCTGGTCAACCTAGACCACCTTACCTTGATGGGTCAGCACCAGGGTAAGGTTTCAAAGTAGCTACAAAAGTTAACAACAAATGTATTTATAGCCATTTTTCTTACACCTAAAGCTTTTTTTTCAGTGACTTTGGGTTTGACCCACTAAGACTAGGTGAGGTCCCTGAGAACCTTGAGAGGTACAAAGAATCTGAGTTGATTCACTGCAGATGGGCTATGCTTGCTGTTGTAAGTGTTCCATCTTTGTTAATTTAATTAGCAGACAAATTGTATAGAAGGTTCATGTGCTTTGCATCTTTTACAAATTTAATCTCATTTAATTATTCAATTCCTATTTCAAATTTGGGTTAATTTTTGCAGCCAGGTATATTGGTACCAGAGGCCTTAGGGTTAGGAAACTGGGTAAAAGCTCAAGAATGGGCAGCAATTCCAGGTGGCCAAGCCACTTACTTAGGGAACCCAGTCCCATGGGGTACCCTCCCCACCATCTTGGTCATTGAATTCCTATCTATCGCCTTCGTTGAGCACCAACGAAGCATGGAGAAGGACACCGAGAAGAAGAAGTACCCCGGCGGCGCTTTCGACCCCTTGGGATTCTCCAAGGACCCCAAAAAGTTCGAAGAATACAAGGTCAAAGAGATCAAGAACGGTAAATAAACCTTCATCACCTTTTCTCTGGATTTAAACGCCGATCTTAATGTGATATCAATAAACTTGAGACGATTAAAAACATGTTTCTGACCGTAATTTAAATTCGTTTTTTTGTTTGTTTGTTTGGAATAGGTCGTCTAGCATTGTTGGCATTTGTGGGATTCTGTGTTCAACAATCAGCTTACCCAGGCACTGGACCATTGGAGAATTTGGCTACACATTTGGCTGATCCATGGCACAACAACATTGGAGATGTTATCATTCCTAGATCACTTTACCCTTAGATTATGATAGATTGATGGAATATTTTAAATGTAATGTCCGTTCTTCCATTGCGTAAAACATATGTAATGAATTCTAATTTGATGGCTTTGTTATGTGTAATTATAATTTTTTATATGATCTGAATGTCTTAAATTTTGTAAACTTTTTATCTATCAAAAAACTTACAATTGGATTATTGTAAATTTCATATGTAATGATTATCATTGTTTTGTGTGAAAAAAAATTAAAGGTTAAATAGCTCATTAGACATGTAAGTTAGAAATTTGGTAAATATATTTTATTATTTATTTAAATGGGAAAAGACCTTTGATGTTATTTCTTCGATATTAGTTTTTTTTTCTTTTACCCTTCGAAAATTCTAAAATATATTATATTTTCAAAGGAGGGTGTATATGTTCTAATGGCGAAATGAAGAGCATGAATTTCACATTTAACTTGTCTGATTTAGGCACAAAACATTCAAAGACAAGAAACTTAAAAAAAGAAGGAAATACTTTATTTCTTAGTTTTAAGGTAAATATCCAAAGGATTTATGTCATTGACATCACAATAACCCCAAAAGAAAAACCAATTAAGTTTGATAGCAATGTAGATGATTAAACATCAGCTGGTGGAGTGTGGTAGCAAACACAAAGGGTTCCTCCAAAAACTGTAGGGTCTTTCTCGCAAGCGGATCGAATTAAGCGACTTCCATATGCCTTCAAGCATTTGTTCTGACAATCGGGCTGAGAACATGTAATCACAATCACCCCATCGGCCTCGATCGGCCTTGCTGCTTCGGCCGTGAATGTCAACATCACCAAAGCTATAACAGCTGCCATTGCCACCATTCTTTTACCCCTCATCTCCATCTCAAGTGAAATCTCCCTTGCCTCTTTTTTTTTTAACCTTTTATCCTTAGATTTTCTATAGACTGCAAAATGTTGGGTTATTTGAGTGACCAAAAACTATGGTATTTAAAGTGTGTTTCATGTGTCCCAACGGATGACATGTCAATGGTTGTTCAAATCCTACCATAAATAATCTATTACTGTATTTCCAAAAAAGGAGTGAATTTGGAGATTCATATACCATATGAAGTTTTGGATAGTAAATCTGCTTATTATTTGGAAAATATATGCGTATCTTGAGCTTTGGCCAATAATGGAAGGCATGTACTGTCATTACCTTTCTTTCTTTATTTCCTTTTATGAAAAATTTGAATTATTTTTTTCCTTTTATGGAATCCATTTGATATATTTAAAGTTAAATATTCGAACTATTATATTGCCAAACAATTGTACCTAAACCAAGAATGGCTCAAACCAGAGAACAGCTCGCCAAGCCAGCAAATCAGTGTATTTGAAGCTGAATCACATCATTCCTCTCCTCCTTCGTCTTAGGAAGGAAGGACCACTTTTGAGCACACCATTCTTCACCTTAGCTTTCCTGAAAAATCTACCAATAAATGACAAACCCCATAACACAGATCATAGGACACGGTTAAGGCAGCAATTGAGACGGTAACTGGGGAAAGCTTTGCTGAATAAAAGAAGAATTGGTAGAAATTCGAATAGGTGAAGCAAATTGAACCCATTTTCAGAGAAAGAAGATAAGAGAACAAAAACATAGTGGCTGGAAAAGCACCGGAGATCCTATTGGTAATTGAAAGAGTCGCAGAAAGCTGTGGCTTATAAATAGGAAGATGAGGAGATAATGGACGAAGGTTTGATTCTCTGGTCTTGCTCCCAAGCCCTGGAATGTCACGGGATGGGGAGAGAAATCGATTCCCCTCGACTTTCATGTTCAACACTTGGCTCAGGCTCAGACACAGAATCAAACACATCTACAGAGGCCAAAGCCAAGCGAAAAAGTTCTTTCTTGAGGGGGAAAAATAACTAAATTATAATTTTACAATTTTTGTAAGGACTAAACTGAAAATAACCAAAAATAAAAAGATGTCGAAATGAAAAACAAATGGCTAAATTGAGAAGAAACCGTAAGCACAACACCGATCATCATTGAGGTCACGGTCATCACGTGTGGCAGCGTTGGTGTTAAAGATTCTGGAGGTGGATGGAGCGGTGGCAACACGCAAGGGGCTGGGGAGGATGTTGGATGAGACGAGCCTCGTGAGAGCTAGAGATGAAGCCATTGCTAAATAGAAAAGTCTCAAATTTGCTTGCCTGCTAAAATGTAAAATTGAGTGAAATACTAGGAGGAGGAAGGGGCAAATTACATATAAAAGCCTATTTTTTTAAAAATTTATCGAAATGGGCCCGGTAAATAATTATTTACTGGAATGACCCTATTTTCGCGAAAGCGCGTCAACGTCAACGCGATGTCAGGGGACATGGTAGAAAAACGCATCTCCGAGGAAGCGTTTTGCCTATGTGGACAAAAATCGCTCCTTTAAGGGCGCGCTTTATGTCTAAGTAAGCAAAACGATTCCTCAAGGACGTGTTTTACTCGTGTCTCCTACGGTGGGTTTTGGGTTATTGGTTTAGGGTTAGGGTTAGGGTTAGAGTTTTGGTGTTTTTAAATTTAAGGTTTAAGAGAAAAAATTAAATAAATAAAGGATTAGGGTTTAGGGTTTTTCAATTAAATTAATTATAAATGTTTCAAAATTAGATTAGTTTTCGTGTTTATTGTTTTTTAAGAAAAAATCAATTAAGTTAGGGTTTAGGGTTACTTAAGTAATTTAATTAAAAAATTTTAAAAATCAAGTTAGGGTTTAGAGTTAAAGTTTTTTAAGAAAAAATCAAATAAATTAGCGTTCATGGTTACTTAAGTAAATTAATTATAATTTTTAATAAATTAGTTAAGGGTTTAGTATTTAGGGTTTTTAAGTAAAAACTTAAATAAATTAAGGTTTGGGGTTTAGGGTTACTTAATTTAATATATTTGTTAATTTAAAGAAGCTCTCACGTGGACGCGCTTTTACTACAGTAGGTCCTGAAAAAATAATTTCGAGTAGACGTTTCTGAGTAAATAGTGTCAAAAACGCTTTAAGAAGGATGCTTTGTCAGTAGAAGTACTGAAAGAATCTCTCACGTGGACGCGCTTTTGCTACAGTATCCCCTAAAAAAATAATTTCGAGTAGACGTTTCTGAGCAAACATTGTCAAAAACGCTTTAAGCAGGATGCTTTGTCAGCAGAAGTACTGAAAGAAGCTCCCACAAGGACGCGCTTTTGCTACAGTAGCCTTTGAAAAAAGGTCCCACGTGGACGCGCTTTTGCTACAGTAGCGCATTGCCTGAGGCTATAAATAAGGCAAAATTTTCCCTCAGATTGCATAAGTTACAGAAAAAAAAATTATAGATGCTAATAAGGATAGAAATTGAAGATGAGTGAACGTATTAATGCTGTTATTTACTATGATGGTAAGGTTTGCCACACCGAGAACGATGTTGTTTTTTTATCAGAGAATACAGTGCGACTGGTTTTTAACTAGAACATAGATTTGGCAGAACTTCGTAAAAGAATTAGGCATAAAATATTCGGAACGACGCCAATGAAAGTTTTGTCTATTACATATCGATTTTGTTCTTCTGTTGATCCGGTGACATATGACTTGTTCGACAAAAAAGGTGTTCGTAGTTTGGAGGCAATGGTACAAACTCATCTCGCTAGTGGAGCACGCTATATTGAGTTATATGTACAATTTACATCGCAAAATGATGCACCTGCAACTGGTGTTTGAGAGGTATACGCGACCCTTGCCCTACACTCAGTTAGTGGGTTATAAAACACGAAGCAACCCATGTTTGGTAGCGGTGTGGAATACACAACCCCTGCACGACACTCTGTCAGTGGATGGGACATGCACCTCGGTGGGTCGATGTTTGATGCTGGAAATACGTACTGCGGAACGACATCAACTTCTAGTGGTTGGCAATCTACATCCAATTTTAGACATTATGAAATGCCTAGAAGAAGGAATGATGTACTCCCTACGACGTCCACCTGTGAGGGGACCTCCTACGTTGCAGATGATGGTGGGTTAGAAGATGACTCTGATGTGGATCCACCTCGAGAGCCCAGGCCCGATGGTGCAGAAGTTAGATTATTTTCTAAATCGAAGTCTATTCCAACCGAACCTGAAGATGTTGAAGGGAGTTCAGATGAAGAAGAAGATCCACGATTCAGGGCATACTCACCTCCAGCCCACATGCATAATGTCGATTTGTCTGCAGATGATGTGTTGGAGTTTCCAGATCTACCACACTAGTTGCTTGACCGTACAAGTTCGGTACTGGATTTGGGTGAATTTGAAGTTGGTAATCAGTTTTCCAACAATGATAGTCTTATTAGTGCTTTGAAACAACATAGCATCAATAACGGCGTTAACTACCACGTCGTTAAGTCCAAAACTGATAAGTTTGAGGCGAAGTGTGCAGTGCAAGACGGTACATGTTCATGGAAAATCTACGCCTCGTTGAGAAAAAAGGACAGGGTTGTGGGAGATTAAAAAGTACAAAGGTCCACATACATATGCTACAGGTACAGTATTTATGGTTTCTGAATAATACTGTTATTATGTAATGTTGCATTATTTAATGTAATTTGTTTATATGTATTTCACAAGATCATCCCAAGATGGATTCAGCTATGTTAGCTAGCTTGATACTACCCACGGTGAAGGCAGATCTCAGGACTTCAGTGCTGGTGTTAATTGCCAATATTCGTAGCCACATGGGGTACACACCCTCTTACCGCAAGGCTTGGATAGCTAAGCAGAAGGCGTTGGAGAAGAAGCATAATGGGTGGGACGCTTCTTATAAGGAAATATGGCAGTGGTGTTAAGTGTTAGAGCGATACGTCCCAAGTTGTATAACATACCTCCAAACCAAACCTGCGTACTACAACGACCGATTGCTATGTGGATGCCAAGTGTTCAAACGCCTGTTTTGGACCTTTAAGCAATGCTGAGACGCATTTTCATACTGCAAGCCATTGGTACAAATTGGCGGTACATTTATGTTCGGTAGATATACCCATCGGTTATTGGTAGCAGTGGCACAGGATGACAGTGGGAGAATTCTTCCACTTGCGTTTGCAATAACACCAGGGGAGCCAGCTTATGATTGGGATTTCTTTCTATCTAGGTTAAGAAGGCATGTGTGCCCCCAACCTGATATCTGTGTTATTTCGGATCGGGGTACCGGCATTGTAACAGCCTGATTTTTGGGTCTAGTCAGAATAGTGGTTTCGGGACCACAAATCCGACGAGAAAAATTTTATTTTTATGGGCTACAATTTCACGAAATGATTTCGTGAAAATTTTATTCAAAAATTTCGACGTTTGAGCACTCAATTTATTTAAAAAGTCTAAATTGATATGTAATACCCCGAAAGTTTTTACAGTAAGATATTATCTTTGATATTGTCACTTATTTGACAACAAGAAGAATTTTGAGTTATGACAACATTGGGAAGTATATTATGACATATTAATTAAAGAAATGATTAAATTGCAAAAGTGAGAAAAGTTTTGTTATCCAATAATAAATACTCAAAATTTGAGGGGTTAAAGTGTAAATATCAAAAAGTTGAAGGATCAATAGTGTAAATATTTTAAGGGTGGAATAATCTAGAAACTAAGGAAAATTGGTGAATTGGGACCAAATTAAATAGATGAAGAATTATGAGAGACTAAATCGTAATTTTACCAAATTAAGTGATGACTTAAGGATGGAATTTTAAAAGATCTAAAGGGCAAAATGGTCAATTAGAAGAAATAGAAATCTAGAAAATAATGATGATGTTGGAGATATTTTAGATTAAATAAATAAATATTAGTTTATTAATATTTTAATTTAATTTTTAAATGACATTTTATCATTTTATTATTATTTTATTTAGTATATATATATGGAAGAAAAGATGAAGAATCACCTTCCTTTCCCATGCATTTCACGTTAGGAGAGAAGAGAAGAAAGAAAATTTTGCTTTCTTTACAAATTGGTCCTTCCACAAAAAATTTACCGTTTTCACCTAAAAATCAAAAGAATTTCAATAGCTACCAAGAGAGAAAAATGTTAAGGAGACTATGGGGAGCTAGAATATCAAGTTAGAATCAAGAAATAGAAGCTGGAGGAGAGGGAAAATCAAGTTAAAGATTGAAATCAATAGCACAAGGTAAGAACATCAAGATTCCAATATACTTTTGAGTTTGATATTATTGAAAAAGTAGGAAATTAATGTTAATGTAGAGTTTCATTATATAAGGTTCTATATTCTTGTTATGTTAGTAAAGGGAAATAAGAGAAAGTGATGGAAAATATTGAAGAGAAAGGAAATGAAGGTGTTATAAATTTAGTTATCAATATTTTATACTAAAACAATTTTGGACAACAACAGGAGGTTAATTTTGAAAAATCACCAAAAATCGTGGAAATTGAATTAGAGGATGCAAAAAATATGGAATTAAAGCTTATTGAGTCTAGTTTCTCATAGAAGAAATGGTGCAAGTAATGGAATTGTAAATCATGAGATATAATGAATTTTGTAAGACAATGTTAGAATGAATTCGGGTTCCCCTGTTCTGACTTGGAAAAATCATTAAAAATTGTATAAAAAAAATTATGGGTTATAATTTATATATTTAAAATCCTTAATGAGTCTATTTTTAATAGAAACAAACATTCTATACAAAGAGATAATTAATTTTTAGTGAAGAGGGGTTAGAACTGTCGAACAGTGAAACAGGGGAAACTTTAGAGAATAAACTGTATTTATTGGCTGAACCAAAAATTCTGAAAATTTTATGGCAAGAAGATACGTGAGTCTAGTTTCAGGGAAAATTAACGGATCTTAATTTGGAGCTCTGTAGCTCAAGATATAAATAAATTAGTGACTCTGATTCAGACAGACAGCTTGAATTTACATAAAGGAAAATAGTGATAGTATGGATAATGTTGATTAAATGTGTTACACACATTAAGGATGAGGAATGGAGAGGAGGTGGAGGAAAAATTGGAAAATATATGAATGATTTGTGTGTAATTAGTAATACGCTTTATTATAAGTGATAGACGATGAAATAGAAATGACGCATATATTTGTGCAGTGTTGGTCATGCTTTAAGCTCATGTGGGAAAATAAAGTTCATAGTACGTGTGTATGGTATATTTGGTATATGATTTGGCATGAAGTAATGTCATTAATGGGTATTAAATTAACACATGTTGGTAAGTTTGATACATGAATAAATATTGTGATCATGAAAGGGGTGGTAAGGTTTAAATTATGAAATCTTTAGTGAAATGGTTTATTATGTGATTATTTCCAAAAAGAATTATGGTTCAATGCACTAGCTTGCGACTATGGTTGAACGATATGTTTATGTCTTGTGTGATATGCATAGGAAAGGAGTGTGGAAATGTAATGAAATAGTAAGTTCATATGGCTGAACTTTTATGATTAATTGTTAATATGGAAATGATATAATGTATCAATTCGTATATTGTTGTTAAATTATGATTATAGTAAAAATGAGAAAAAAAATGAGATTGTTAGTTCAAATTAAGGGATACGCAGGATTGAGTACATACGTTCGGTAATCAGTGATGAGTTGATGAATAAGTCCATGGTGAATCCATGGCAAATTGTGAAAAGTAGGTATGGTGCTTCAGTAAAGAAAACCATACGGAGTTGCGAAAAGTATGTATGGTATTTCGATAAAGAAAACCATACTGAGTTGTGAAAAGCATGTATGGTGTTTCAGTGAAGAAAACCATACTGAGTTGTGAAAAGTAGGTATGGTGTTTCATTGAAGAAAACCATACTGAGTTGTGAAAAGTAGGTATGGTATTTCCGTGAAGAAAATCATATTGAGTTATAGCAATGTGAAATATTCAAGCAAATCGTGGCACCAGGCAAACGATGTACTCAAATCCGTAAGACGATTTTTAATTTGACAAGTATTTGTAGTACAATTGAAGCTAAATGTTGGAATATAAGTTGACATCTGATATTGAGCTCAACTGAGAAAATCCATTATTTGAGATTGTGGTTGGCAGGAAATGTTACATTATATATATTGTGAAGAATTATAAAAGCATGTTAATAATTTGAAAGTTTTAATTTTTTAGTGAAATTTTATAACTCGGTTCAATACGTTTACATTGTATGTGTTTTGGTAATGCCCTGTACCCTATTCTGGTGTCGAATATGGGTAAAGGGTATTACAGGCATACTAGCTGCAATTGATCGACAGGGAAGCTTATGGCAGCGCACACACTATCGGTATTGCCTAAGGCACTTTGCTTCCAACTACTACAGGCAATATCCATCTAAGAGTGAACGACGACAAGTGACCAACATGAGTATTTAGTCTCTATTAATATAATTTTGTTTGTCATTTTAAATTTATTCTAGTTGAAAGAGTGTTATGTAATATTCGCTATGAACTTTTACTGGCAGGGTATGAAATAAATAAAGATCGTTTTCATGAGATGTTGGCAGTTTTGCGTTCAATTAACGGCGAAGGCGCGGACTACCTTTGCAACATACTGTTCGAACAGTGGGCACAAGCATACGACAGCGGTCTACGATATGGTCATATGACCTCAAACCTGGCTGAATGCATAAATTCTGTTCTAAAAGGAACGCGCCATCTACTGATAACATCGGTTGTGCGAGAGACATATTTTTGTTTAGCGGCACTATTTCCAAAGCGAGCAGGGAGTTATGCAGGCCAGATGCAGGGAGACCATGTATGGTGCAGTAAGGTAGTGCAACAAATTAACAAGGGCAAGGCACGGGCGAACACCATGCACACAGTCTGTCACGACCGAGACAACTTATAGTTTCGCATGACAGAGTTTGACAGACCACACCAAGGTGTTATTAGCGGGCAATTTCGGGTACACTTGTGAAATAGGACTTGCGACTGTGGGATGTTTAACGTACTTCGTTATCCATGCGCTCATGTAATTGCAGCTTATTAGAATCTCCGTCTGGATCCGATGAGCTATGTCGACGAAGTCTACAAAATAGAAAACATGTACAACGTCTGGAGACACGTATTCCCACCGATCCTAGATGAACGTAAGTGGCCGTCTGTATCGCTTGCTCTCTTTAAGCTATTACCGGATTGAGAATTGCGTCAACATAAGCATGGTCAACCTTGCTGGACTAGAATACGTAACAATATGGATATCCGAGAAACAGCCAGTCAACATAAGTTGTGCGGATGGTGTAGGAACCTAGGCCATACAAGCCAATCATGCCCAAATCATAATAGTTGAACGTTATTGTAAAAAAGTTTGTATTATTTATATTTTTTTAAATCAAAAATTGGTACAAATATTCAAAATATTGACTTATATAAAAGAAAATCTATTTTATTAAAGATATTAAAGTAAATTTCAATTACTTTATTCAAAACAACGTTTTATTTTATTAAATGAAATAATATAGAAATATTCAACATAAAGCAAAATTTAAAAGAATTTCTATTATATTAAAAATTTAAAAGTAAATTTCTATTTTAGTACATGAAATAATATAGAAGAATTTCTATTTTATTACATCAAATAATATCAAATTATTCAAAATGTTTGTACAAATATATTTATATAAAAATCAATCTTCGTGCCCATCGAATCATGGCGGTCGTCGACAGTTAAGCGCTGGATTCCTCCGTTGTCCAGCTTCCGGTGGGGGTTGTGGTTGCTCTGGCGGGGATTCTGGTTCCTCCGGTAGGGGATCTGACTGTCGGTGTTGGGACGATGAGCCACCTTGATAGAATAGTGACTGTGGAGGTGTTTGCATCACCAACGACAAAGTTGTTTGAAACCTATACGGTGATAGAGATTGGTAAAAGGAATAGCTCCCTGACGGCCCCTCTTTCGATCCCTCGTACGACGCTGACATATACATCAGCGGTCCACTCAGTGTAACAGAAAATGGAGATGAATCAAACCATGGACTCTAACCTGCCATAGGACTCGAAAAATGAAACATATAAGGGTTAGAATACATAAAAAGGTTAGGATACGCACCTGGCATCATCTAAAAAAGTTGTACCATGGGCATCGTCGGTTAAACTGTTGGGTCGGGTGACTGTGTCAGTGCTCTCGCTGGGCCTGGTGATTGAATAGCCGCTGATGATAGGCCGGATGAATGTCTGGGCCTCGTTGATGGGCCTGCGTCGTCGTCCCATCGTCTTGAATTTCAAGGGCCACGTCGTTCCCTTTGGACACGTAATTGTCGCTGCCTCTCCTCTGTCAACAGTAAATATGGCTTGCCATGGATTATAAACTATGGCATGTATTTCGGCACGCACGTTAACTCCGGAACGATAATCGGTTCCCGATTAGGTATATAATCATACCGATCTTCCCACATTTGGATGTAATATGACCAGAATCTCGGCCAATCCACATGCAATTACTGTAGGTCGATTTTGTGATGATCATCAAACACCTCAGGTGCCACGGGAATCGGTTGTCGGAATCCAAATTGCCGTAATACTCTGTCTGACTGGTGCATCTCCACGGTCGCATAGTTGACCAACGCGACTTTCGCGTACCAAGCGTTTGGATTTTGGAGGTACTCATCCGGAATTACCGCCCGAATTGCTGGATCCTCGTATGGTGTCCATTGAAACTATATGAACATGATGGAAATATTAGTTATATACATAATACATAATACTAAATACTAAATACCAATCGACTAGCTCATGATGGAAATATCAATTTTATTTAATACTTACTTGTGCTTCTGACTGTTGGTCTAATAGAAGCCGTATATCTTCAAGAGAGCTAGGTAATCCAGCATAACTTGTCGGATGATTGCACCTAATGAAATAAATTTTTAGCATACTATTATATTTTAAATTTACGTAATTGTAACACCCCTTACCCGTATTCGAAGCTGGAATAGGGTACGAGGCATTACCGAAACATACACTTGTAAACGTATTAAATCGAGTCATAAAATTTCATTAATTATTAAAACTTTCAAATTATTAACATGCTTTTATAATTCTTCACAATATAAATAATGCAACATTTCCTGCCAACACAATCGAGCTTCCGATAATCAGTTCAATACATCTAATAATTGTACATATTACCAATAATAATTCAATTACGATAATAAATCACATATCTATATAATATTCATTACTAAATAGCATTCACTTCAATTAAAATTATACAAAATATAGTTCATACGAACTTAACAGGCTAAATTGCAGAAATACTAAAATTTAGGGACATTTTTGAAAGATTACTATTTTTCTCGAATTTCCACCCAATCTTGATCTAAATTAATATTTCATTCAATAATTTACCTTTTTTTTCAATAGAAGTACTCAGAACTGTCGGGTAGTGAAATAGGGGAATCTTTAGAGAATAAATTGTATTAATTGACTGAATTAAAATTTCTGAAAATTTTATGATGGAGAGGTATATAAGTCTAGTTTCGGGGAAAATTTACGGAATTGAATTTGGAGCCCTATAAATCTAGATAAAAATAAATTAGTGACTGTGACGCAGAAAATCAACTTGCTGGAAATTGAATTGGAAGATTAAATTGAGTAGAACGCAGGAATGAGTACTTTCGGTAAGTGATATGTGATTACATGTAGGACCATAGTTGGACTATGGCATCGAGAAAACGAGGTACTCAATTCCGTAATACGTTCTCTAATTTGACAAATTGTGGTAAGTGTTAAGCAAATTTTATGTGATAAACCATATTGAACAGTGAAATTGAGCTCAATTATGTGATCCCATCATCCAGAGGTTGTGTTTGACAGGTTATGTTAATAAATTATGTGTATGTGAATTTAAGTGACAGAAATTAAATAGATAATGATTTTGAGCTCATTTACATGAATCTGTCATTTAAAATTGTGATTGACAAGAAAAATAGTGAATTGCATGTTTATGTTTAGATATATGTATTTATCTGAAATAAAAGAAAATGATGGTTATTGGTATGGCTTTGAAATGAACAAATGGTGAAAACTATAAGGCTTAGTTGAATATCTCAAATTGGTACTTGAATGTATTAAAATATTGGTGAAGGTAAAAGATCAAATAAGTGAGGAATAAGGCTTGAAAAAAAATAGATACATGAGATTAAATTGATTAGTGATTCTGGAAAGTTAGTGAAAGTGTTTCATGAAGTTAGAAGTAACTTTTTCTGGTAAGATTTTCGAGGACGAAAATCCCTAAAGGGGGGAGAGTTGTAACAGCCCGATTTTGGGTCTAGATAGAACAGTGGTTCAGGACCACAAATCCGACGAGGAAAATTTATTTTAAAATTATGACATGGGTTACATTATGATAAGAAGGTTGCATGAAAATACTGATATAAAAATTTTATCGAATTAGTGATTAATTAAGGAAATGACCTATTTGTATAAAATGTAGAATTTGAATTCTAGAAGCTAGAAGGGTTAACTAGCTATGAAATTGTAATACCTCGAAAATTTCTATAGTAAGAAAGTAAGATAATATCCCTGATACGGTAAATTAAGAAAATAAAGTGATAAAAAGAGTAATTGAGTTATGTCAACATTGGAAAGTATATTATGACATATTAATTCAAGAAAGGATTAAATTGTAAAAGTGAGAAAAGTTTTATTACCCAAGAGTAAATACTCAAAATTTGAGGGGTTAAAGTGTAAATATGAAAAAGTTGAATGACCAATAGTGTAAATATTTTAAGGGTGGAATGATCTAGAAACTAAGAAAAATGGATGGATTAGGACCAAATTGAAAAAGGTGAAGAAATTTGAGGGACTAAATCACAATTTTACCAAATTAAGTGATGACTCAAGGATAGAATTTTAAAAAATCATAAAGGGCAAAATGGTCAATTAGAAGAGAGAGAAATCTAGAAGATAATGATGATGTTGGAGATATTTTATATTAATAAATAAATGGTTTATTAATATTTTAATTTGATTTTTTTAAAATGATATTTTATTCTTTTATTATTAATTAATTAATTTATTATATATATGTGGAAAAAAAAAGATAAAAAGGAACCCACCCATTATCTACCATGCACCAACGTGAGAAGAAGAAGAAAGAAAGAATGTTTTTTTTCTTTACAATTTGGTCCTTTTTACCAAAAATCTACCATTTTCACTTAGAATTCAAAGAAATTTCCATAACCACCAAGAGAGAAAATTGATAAGGAGACTATGGGGAGCTAGAATATCAAGTTAGATTCAAGAAATAGAGGCTGGAGGAGAGAGAGAATCAAGCTAAAGATTGAAATCAATAGAGCAATGTAAGAACATCAAGATTTCAATATATTTTTGAGTTTGATGTTATGGAAAAAGTATGAAATTGATGTTAATGAAGGGTTTTATTATATAAGGTTATATGTTCTTGATATGTTAGTGAAGAAAAATAAGAGAAAGTGATGGGAATTACTATAGAGAAAGGGAATAAGGGTGTTATAAATTTAGTAATCACCATTTTGCACTAAAACAGTTTTGGATAGCAACAGTCGGTTAACTTTGAAAAATCACCATAAATCGTGGAAATTGAATTATAGGATGGGAAAAATATGGAATTAAAGCTTATTTAGTCTAGTTTCTCATGGAATAAATGGTGTAAGTAATGGAAATGTAAATCATGAGATATAATGAATTTTGTGAGACTAGGTCAGAATTAATTCGGGTTCCCCTGTACTGACTTTGGAAAATCATCAAAAATTGGAGAAAAATAATGAGAGGCTTAAATTTATATTTTGAAATACTTAATGAGTCTATTTTCAATAGAAACAAACGGTAACATCATTTTAATTCTTTTTGAGGGTATAATAAAATTTTAGTGAAGAAGGGTCGGAACTGTCATACAGCAGAATAGGGATGAATTTAAAGAATAAAATATACTTATTGGATAAACCAAAAATTCTGAAAATTTTATGGAAAGAATATATGTGAGTCTAGTTTCAGATAAAATTTACAGATCTTAATTTGGAGTTCTGTATCTTAAGATATAAATAATTTAGTGACTATGACTCAAGTGGACAGCTTTGAATGAATATATATAAGTAAATGGTGAAATTATAGATAATGTTACCTATAAGCATGTTATATACGTTAAGGATGTGGAATAGAGAGGAGGAGGAGGAAAATATATGATTATTCAACTAGCATGAGTTTTCATTAAAAATGACCAATTTACATATTTTAGGTTCAGAGATTAAATTGAACAAATGTGAAACTTTATGGGTAAATTTGTAAAAATGTCAAAAAGTGACCAAATTGCATGAAGTGAGTTGTTTTATTATTTAAATTAGTAAATTGAATGAAATATTAATTTAGATCAAGATTGGGTGGAAATTCGAGAAAAATAGTAATTTTTCAAAAATGTCCCTAAATTTTGGTATTTCTGCAATTTAGCCTGTTAAGTTCGTATGAACTATATTTTGTATAATTTTAATTGAAGTGAATGCTATTTAGTAATGAATATTATATAGATATGTGATTTATTATCGTAATTGAATTATTATTGGTAATATGTACAATTATTAGATGTATTGAACTGATTATCGGAAGCTCGATTGTGTTGGCAGGAAATGTTGCATTATTTATATTGTGAAGAATTATAAAAGCATGTTAATAATTTGAAAGTTTTAATAATTAATGAAATTTTATGACTCTATTTAATACGTTTACAAGTGTATGTTTCGGTAATGCCTCGTACCCTATTCCAGCGTCGAATACGGGTAAGGGTTGTTACAGTAATAATTGTAAAATCTAATATAAAATTTACCTCGTTATGAGTGGGAATGTATATGGGTGGCCCACTCAAGGACGTAATAATGGAAAGTGAAACCGTGACCATAACTGCAGTAGTGACAGGCAACTTCCGATTTTCGCTTTACTTGGTCGCGTCGCCCCGCACATCTCCCGGTACAATGTGGCCAAAACGACAGACCCCCAACTCAATTCATCAGCTGTTCTAAAATCAACGAGTTTCAGCAGCCATCTTAGATGTACGAGGTTCCGTGACAAGTCCGGCATCAGAAAACCTCCAATTATCTGAAGAATGTATGCCTGAGCATATCAGATTCTTTTTAGTTCGGTTGAATCATCATCCGGATCCGGGAATGTGTTTCGTAACAAGCCCATCTCGATCCGACCTTCGTTAATATTCTCCGGAATAGCGCCCAAAAGCTCGTAGCATACCGCTCCCCAATCACCAGATTGAACAGACCCGGTGACTGGGTACCCGTCCACCGGCAATCCCAATTGTATATTGACATCTTCCAAAGTGATAGTGTACTCTCCACACGGAAGATGGAATATGTGCGTCTTAGGTCTCCACCTCTCAATCAACGCATTGATAAGTTTCGGGTCCAACTTGCATCCCCGGTCTACCGTCGCCACGTGCCAAAAATCCGCTTCCCGCAGGTAATTCTCTACCAACGGTGATGGAGGGTCATGCATATTACGGATATAGCATTGCAATATCCGATCTATAGACTTCTATAACAAATAATAAATTAATAATTATTTAAAATTGCATAAATAAAAAAATCTTAAATAATATTTAAAAATTAAATTTAACACTTACCATTTTCATTTGTTCGACGGATATGTGCTTGTCATCAAGACAAATCAATTCTCCGGCCATTGCTAAATTCGTACAAATTTTTACGATTTAAAAAAAATCAAAAAAATAAAATTTAAAATTTTTTAAAAAATAATTAAAAGATTAAAGCTCTTTTAAATAAGAATTTAAGAGCAATTTGAGAGGAATTTGAGAGAATATTAGAGAGAATATTAGAGAAAGGGTTTAGTTGTGAAAAAAAATGAAAGGGGGGTTTTATAGTTTTTTTTTACTGTTGGGGGGTTCACCAACGGTCAAAAAATTAGCCGTTGGTACTGTTCACGCGCGGGCAAAACGCGTCCCCAAGGGAGCGCTTACTTGGCAGGAAAATGTGTCCTTGAGGGAGCGCTTTTGGTCCACGTAGGCAAAGCGCTTCCTTGAGGAAGCGTTTTCCTGCCACGTCCCCTGACATCACGCTGACGTGGACGCGCTTTCGGGGAATTAAGCCATTCCGGTAATTAATTTATTACCGGGCCCATTCCGGTAATTTTTTAAAAGATTAGACTTTTTTTAGTGTTTTGCCCAGGAGGAAGCTGCTAAAAAGGTAAAATTGACTAATTAAACTATTTGGATTTGGCATTTACATGGTGGGTATATATATATTTCAAATTCTGTTGCGGGATTGGGCAAATGCGTTACACTTTTAATTTTAGAAGTCCCAATAATTTATACGAATGAAATGTAGTTTAAGAGGTGAAAAACATGGATCAATTACCTAGCAATCTAACAATTTCAAATATTCATCATCAACAACAATTAAATTTCTTAATACAACTCTCGAAAAAATAGTTGCAAAAGAATGACATAAAATTTGTATCTAGTGTCAATTTAAAATCGTCACGTGTGACCTTATAATTAATATTCTATCACAATCATTTCATCTCCTAATTATAAATTACTTTGTACTACCAATAATCAAATAAAAATTAGTAGTCGCAAAAGCCAAATTATCAAATTAATAATGATATAATTATCATCACCTAGGATGATAAAAGAAAAATCAATATAAAAGTGCACGTTAATCTCCAAATATGATAATTTTTTTATATTTTATTAAACATATTACATAATTCATTTATTACAAAAGAATAGAAGTAAAACAATCTAAACTTTTTGCTTAAAAATCTAGGTAATTTTATTACTAATATAATGAAACTTAGATGTTGAAAGAAAAATAAAAAGAATATGACCATAAAAAAGGTTATAAAATCATTTGTAGCCAGCTTCTCAATCCAAATCTTGCGTTGATGCACTCCAAAATTGTAAGAGAAAAACATACAGTTACTTCACATAATCAGGTTGTAATAAAAACAGTTAAGAATGAAATAAGAGTAAGACGTACAAGAAAAGGGGAGATTAGCTGCTATCAAATGCATACAATTTCTAGATCCCATGTATCAAGTGTTGGGACGAAACCGAACAACCGAAACAAAGCGAAAGCACAACCGGTGTTCTTTCTCTCCTTATAACTCCTATCAAAAATTATGGCAAGCACAATAGCACAAGATATGTTCTCTAGCAACCTTAATCAACCACAAATCAACTAATGCAACCACAACAAAAATAAATAGAGACACCGGTATTTTTACGTGGAAAACCCCTCTAAATCAAGGGTAAAAACCACGGGACTTTAGAGTCCGATAAAGAGCTCTACTATCATCAAATGTTCGACTACAAGATCACAATATCAAGCCTACAACAAGCATTCAACTCCGACAAGGCTAACAATATGTAATCTTTAGCAAAAGAGAGAAAAATGAGAGAACATCACCAAAAACGTAGCTGCTGAAAAATGAGTATTTCCGACGCTACAAGACTCGGATGAAAAATCCGACCGTACAAAGTCAAGAACACCTTATCGCCTAGCTGCTGTCCAAAAATCAGCTCAATCGAACCACGGATGAACCTTCGATCGAAGAGTTGATCACTGCTGCACCAAACTTGAAAAACTGAAATTTTCTTCTCTCTTTCTCTCTGTTTTAATTTGAGATTTTTTTTTTGTTTTAGCTCTGCAAAAATTTCTGCCCACATCACCCGTTAAAAGCCCCCGAAAAATGGCTTTTGACAAAACCAAAAAGAGATAATAAAATGTGGCAGAAATTATGGGTTTCCCACATAATGGGACCTACACCTAACAAATCTCCCCCTCCAACTATGTGGGGAATGCCTCCATACCGGAGGTCAAACAACATGCTTCAAACTTTCCTCTTGGTAAGGCATTCGTTAACATATCAGCACCATTATCATTAGTGTGTATCTTCTCAAGCTCTAACAGCTTAGCTTCAAGAACATCTCGTATCCAATGGTACCTCACATCAATATGCTTAGATCTAGCATGAAAAGTTGAGTTCTTACCAAGATGAATAGCACTCTGGCTATCACAGTACATGACATACTTCTACTGAGTAAAACCAAGCTCATGCACAAACTTCTTCATCCAAAGCATCTCCTTACACGCTTCGGTTGCTGCAATGAACTCTGATTCAGTGGTGGACAATGCAACACAGTTTTGCAGTCTCGATTGCCATGCCACAGCTCCCCCTGCATAAGTGATTAAGTAACCTGAAGTAGATCTCCTCGAGTCAATGTCTCCGGCCATGTCTGAATCTGTATACCCAACAAGAACAGGTTTCTCATTGCCGAAACAAAGTTTCATATTGGAAGTGCCACGAAGATATCTCATAATCCACTTCACTGCATTCCAATGCTCTCTGCCTGGATTAGAAAGAAACCGACTAACTGTACCAACGGCATAAGCCAAGTCTGGTCTCGTGCAAACCATTGCGTATATCAAACTACCCACGGCTGAAGAGTAAGGAATTTTCTGCATCTCTTCCTTCTCCTTTTCTGTGGAAGGACTATGCTTAACACTCAATCTAAAGTGCATAGCAAAGGGAGTATTCACCGCTTTAGCTTTGTCCATACTAAACCTTTGAAGTACTTTCTCAATGTACCTCTCTTGTGATAACCATAATTTCTTGGCCTTTCTATCACGTGTCAGTCTTATGCCAAGAATTTACTTTGCTGGCCCCAAATCCTTCATTGCAAAGGATTTATTCAACTTTTGTTTCAACTTCTCAATTCTAGAAGCATTCTGACCAACAATAAGCATATCATCAACATAGAGCAAAAGAATAATAAAATCATCACCAGAGAATCTCTTAACAAACACACAATGATCAGAAGTAGTCTTCTTGTAGCCTTGCTTCCCCATAACAGACTCAAACTTCTTGTACCATTGCCTTGGAGCTTGCTTCAAACCATACAAGCTCTTCTTCAATCTGCGCACATAGTCCTCTTTCCCTTGTGCAACAAAACCCTCTGGCTGCTCCATGTAAAGCTCTTCTTCCAAGTCACCATGAAGAAAAGCAGTTTTCACATCCATTTGTTCAACCTCTAGGTCATAACAAGCTACCAAACTCAGTATAGTTCTGATAGAGGACATCTTTACAACCGGAGAAAATATTTCTTCAAAATCAACCCCTTTTTTCTGAGTATAACCCTTGACGACCAATCTAGCTTTGTATCGTGGAGATGAAGACTTCTCTTCTTGCTTCAACCTGTAAACCCACCGATTATTCAAAGCTCTTTTGCCCTTAGGCAGTTTCACCAATTCAAAAGTATGGTTCTCATGCAAGGATTGAAGTTCGTCTTTCATCGCTTCAACCCACTGATCTTTGCATTCACTCTCCATAGCCTCTTCATAACATTTAGGTTCTCCCCCGTCAGTCAAAAGAACATATTCATCAGGAGAATACCTGACAGAAGATCGTCGATCTCTGGAAGACCTTCGAAGTGGAACTGCTGGTGGAGCTATAGGTGCTTGTTGTTGTTCATTCACAACATCATCCATGGGAGTATCAAAGTCACCTATAGTCTGATGGTCACCACTAACATCACCATGCACATCATCCTGGATAGGATCTGGTGAAGAGTCTAGGGGAACCGGATTCACATCGATCAAGTCACCACTACCTTGTGAATCCACTTTCTCCGTCTTATCAATGTCATCAATGGTCTGATCCTCAATGAAGACAACATCTCTGCTTCTCACGAGTTTCTTCTGAACTGGATCATAGAGTCTATAACCAAACTCACCGTCTAGACCATAACCAATAAAAATGCATTGTCGAGCCTTGGCATCCAACTTGGATCTTTCATCCTTTGGAACATGAACAAATGCTTTACAACCGAACACACGTAGGTGATCATATGACACGTCTTTACCAAACCAAACTCTATCTGGCACATCACCTTTCAAAGGAACACTAGGAGACAGATTTATCACATGTGTCACTGTATTCAAAGCTTCAGCCCAAAACGATCTTGGTAACTTTGCATCTGACAACAAACATCTAACTCTCTCAATCAATGTTCGGTTCATTCTTTCAGCTAACCCATTTAATTGTGGAGTCTTTGGTGGTGTTCTCTGATGTCTGATTCCCTGTCGCAGACAATACTCATGAAACGACCCTGTGTACTCGCCACCATTATCTGTACGAATGCACTTCAACTTCTTCCCAGTTTCCCTTTCAACTGATGCTTGAAACTGTTTAAACACCTCAAAGACTTGATTTTTAGACTTCAAAGTGTAAACCCATAGCTTTCTTGAACAATCATCAATGAAAGTCACAAAGTAAAGTGCACCACCATGTGATCTTACTTTTATCGGACCACAAACATCTGAATGGACCAACTCTAGCAACTCTGATTTCCTATGAGGAGGATGGCTTCTAAATGAAACTCTTCTCTGCTTTCCTGCTAGACAATGAGCACAATTCTTCAGTGTAGCATTCTTTAAACCCGAAAGTTGATTCTTCTTCGCTAAACAGCTAAGCCCCTTCTCACTCATGTGACTGAGTTGTTTATGCCACAACTCAGTTGAGCTGTCATTCAGTGTCACATTCACCATCTCTCGAGAAGTCAAAGCTTGCATCAAGTACAAATTTGAGCTCTTCTTTCCTCGAGCCACAACTAAGGAGCCTTTAGTCAGCCTCCACTGCCCTTCACTGAAGGTGTTACAAAATCCCTCATCATCAAGCTTTCCTGCAGAAATCAAATTCAAACGGACATCCGGTGCATGTCTGACATCCTTGAGAGTTAACTTTGTTCCATTGTTACTCACCAAGCTAACATCTCCCATACCAATAACCAAAACCAAACCATCATTACCCATCTTCAATACCCCAAAATCACCAGGAGTATAAGATGTGAAGAATTCCTTCCTCGACGTGACATGAAGTGATGCACCAGTATCAATCACCCAACTAGTCTCGTCGCATGCTAGGTTGACCAAATTATCATCACAAATAACTAACAGATCTTCACGAGTAACAGTAGCAACACGCTCGAATTTTTCATTGTCATTCCGGTCGTGTTTATCACCACCACCTTTGTTCTCTTTCTTCCACTTGAAGCAATATTTCTTGATATGACCTTTCTTACCACAATGATGACACTCAAGATTCTTGTATCTCGATCTTGACTTGCTTCGGCTTTTATCTCTACCCTTTCCATCTTTGTCTCTGTTTCTCCCCCTGTTCTCGATAACCAACACCTCGGACTGTGATGTAGAACCCTGAGATCTTCTTCTAACCTCTTCATTCAACACACCACTCTTAGCCAAATCCAAAGTAATAATACCCTGTGGGGCAGAATTAATGAGTGAGACTCGAAAGGTCTCCCAAGAGTCTGGTAGAGTAGCAAGCAACCAAAGTCCTAAAATCTCGTCATCAAATTTGACACCCATACCAAGCAACTGATTCATCACACTCTGAAATTCACTAACATGGTCAGCTATAGACATTCCTTCTTTATATTTCAGCGCCATCATTTTCTTCAGCAAAAACAACTTGTTATTGCCCGACCTCGAAGCATACAAGCTTTCAAGCTTCTCCCACAATGTTCGAGCATGTGTCTCCTGATCAATGTGGTTGTAAACATTTTCTTCAACAAATTGCCGAATAAAGCCACACACTTGTTGATGCTCAAATTCCCATTCTTCATCACTTTTCGAATCGGGTTTTTGAGTAGTAAAGACCGGAAGATGCAAAGCCTTCACAAACAACAAGTCCTTCATTTTATTCCGCCAAAGTTGATAATTTGTGCCATTCAACATAATCATCTTGCTCGTATTAATTTCCATAATTATCTGACACAATAACCAAGCTCTGGTACCAGTTTGTTGGGAAGAAACCGAACAACCGAAACAAAGCGAAAGCACAACCGGTGTTCTTTCTCTCCTTATAACTCCTGTCAAAAATTATGGCAAGCACAATAGCACAAGATATGTTCTCTAGCAACCTTAATCAACCACAAATCAACTAATGCAACCACAACAAAAATAAATAGAGACACCGGTATTTTTACGTGGAAAACCCCTCTAAATCAAGGGTAAAAACCACGGGACTTTAGAGTCCGATAAAGAGCTCTACTATCATCAAATGTTCGACTACAAGATCACAATATCAAGCCTACAACAAGCATTCAACTCCGACAAGGCTAACAATATGTAATCTTTAGCAAAAGAGAGAAAAATGAGAGAACATCACCAAAAACGTATCTGCTGAAAAATGAGTATTTCCGACGCTACAAGACTCGGATGAAAAATCCGACCGTACAAAGTCAAGAACACCTTATCGCCTAGCTGCTGTCCAAAAATCAGCTCAACCGAACCACGGATGAACCTTCGATCGAAGAGTTGATCACTGCTGCACCAAACTTGAAAAACTGAAATTTTCTTCTCTTTCTCTCTGTTTTAATTTGAGATTTTTTTTGTTTTAGCTCTGCAAAAATTTCTGCCCACATCACCCGTTAAAAGCCCCCAAAAATGGCTTTTGACAAAACCAAAAAGAGACAATAAAATGTGGCAGAAATTATGCGTTTTCCACATAATGGGACCCACACCTAACATCAAGCTACTCCCTGATGTCTCATGGAAAAAGAAGATGTTTCAGAAAGGAAGATTAATCAAAATGATTAGCAAATGGTTGAATTGTTTGGAGACAAAGGAGAGTGGGAGATAATTGAAGTTTATTTTATCTTATCTTTAACTCTTTAAATTTGAAATTATACCTAAATTGAGATTTCATCGTATTTATTTGACATAAAAAAATCATGTTTTCACTTACAATTTTCATTTAAATCCTTTATAACAGTGAGGAAAAATCATGGTTTGTTGTATAATATAAAGTGAAAGTTTTTGTGGCTAATTTATTTTTCTTGTAAATAAATGTGATAGGAAAAACCAAGGTGAATTATTATAAAAAAAATTTAATTTTTTCTTTTTTATTTAAGTTTAAATTAACTTTCTCAGGAGCTTATTTAGTTAAAAATCAAGACTTTACATCGTTTAGCTAATCTATATGATCTGAATACATTAAATTTTGTATATTTTTTATCTATCAAAAATTTTACAATTGGATTAATGTAAATTTCATATATAATGATTCTGTGTAAAAAAAAAAATCAAAGGTGAAGTCGCTCATTAGATATGTAATCTACAAATCTAATGTAAAATTCATTCTATTTGGATAATTAATTTTGATAAATATCTTTAATTATTGTTTTATTTAAATAGGGAAAGACCTTTGATCTTATTTCTAAAATATATCATATTTTTAAAGGAGGGTGTGTATGTTCAAATGGCGAAATGAAGATAATGAATTTCACATTTAACTTGTCTGATTTAGGCACAAACTTAACAAGAAACTTTAAAAAAAGAAGAACAAATTTATTTCTTAGTTTTAAGGCAAATATCCAAAGGATTTATGTCATTGAAATCATATAACCCCAACAAGAAAAACCAATTAAGTTTGATAGCAATGTAGATGATCAAACATCAGCTGGTGGAGTGTGGTAGCAAACACAAAGGGTTCCTCCAAAAACTGTAGGGTCTTTCTCGCAAGCAGATCGAATTAAGCGACTTCCATAAGCCTTCAAGCATTTGTTCTGACAATCGGGCTGAGAACATGTAATCACAATCACCCCATCAGCCTCGGTCGGCCTTGCTGCTTCCGCCGTGAATGTCAACATCACCAAAGCTATAACAGCTGCCATTGCCACCATTCTTTTACCCCTCATCTCCATCTCAAATGAAATCTTCCCTTGCCTTTTTTTTTATTTTAAACCTTTTATCCTTAGATTTTCTATAGACTGCAAAATGTTGGGTTATTTGAGTGACCAAAAACTATGGTATTTAAAGTGTGTTTCATGTGTCCCAACGGATGACATGTCAATGGTTTTTCAAATCCTACCATAAATAACCTATTGCTGTATTTCCAAAAAAGGAGTGAATTTGGAGATTCATATACCATATGAAGTTTTGGATAGTAAATCTGCTTATTATTTGGAAAATATGTGCGTATCTTGAGCTTTGGCCACTAATGGAAGGCATGTACTGTCATTACCTTTCTTTCTTTATTTCCTTTTATGAAGATTTTGAATTATTTTTTTCCTTTTATGGATTCCATTTGATATATTTAAAGTTAAATATTCGAACTATTATATTGCCAAACAATCGTGTACCTAAACCCAGAATGGCTCAAACCAGAGAACAGTTCGCCGAGCCAGCAAATCAGTGTATTTGAAGCTGAATCACATCATTCCTCTCCGCCTTCGTCTTAGGAAGGAAGGACCACTTTTGAGCACACCGTTCTTCACCTCAGCTTTCCAAAAAAATCTGCCAATAAATGACGAACCCCATAACACAGATGATGGAGGTTATTTCATGATAACTAAGGAAAGTATTTTCTTCGTAACGGTGAAAGTAATTGGGTCATTTTATTTCTAATATGTAAAGTGAAAAGAAAAGTAGGGAAGAGAATTATAATATTTGTAAGGGGAGAGATTCATCTGTAAAATTTAAGTGGTGTTATATTTTTTTTTGTAATTTTTTTATGTGATTAATATTTTAACATCATATTCCATTTTCAATTCATGTAGGTTATGCATTTCAATTTTGAAATAAATGGAGAAAATTTGTACATATTTTAATTTTTGTGGAGCACAATTTTTAAACTTATTTCATGTTTCATACTTGCATCACCCCATGTCAATTGGTTGTTCTTAAAACCTAAAATATTGTTGTGCCGAATACTGAACAAATAACTCAAACACTAAAATATTTGTGGGAAGTGATTAATGGTATTTCCAATGATAGAGCATATAATTTGGGTTTTATTTAAAATTATTGACAAAAAGAAAACGAAAAATAAGTGACAAAATGCAAATGATTTGTTATAAAACCAAAATCAAGCATCTCGAGTTCAATTATAAGTGGTGACAAACAAGTATAATTGGGAAATGATACGCCTGAAAACTGTAAATAATAATAAGAATAAGAAAGCAAGTGAAGCCTTTGGACGTTTGTTTAGCGACAAGTAGTAGTAGGCCGGCGTAGTTTCATCATTGACAAGGCAAAAAGGATTGGCATCCAAACGGAAAGGAAAGATAAAGGAATGGGAATTTTCTTTTTCAAATAGGATTCATCTATCATTGTATTCCGGGGTTGACTCAATCTAGAAATTTGTTGTTGCAGTGAAATTAACAAGATAATATCATATCTATGAGTTAGATTTTTATTCTGCCATTGTTCTTCATGATTTCACATTTATTGTGTCTTTTTTTTTTAGCTGTAATTATTAAAAATCGGTAGCCATTATATTTTATGCTGAACGTACTATCCTTTTGTCTATAATTACTGGGAGGATTTTCCGCCACCCTCTACAATAAGCATCGCATTTTGTTTTACATAACACTCGATGAATCTGGGGTTTAATAATTTTCATTCAATCTGAGTTGGAATGTTAATATTTATAATTTCTCATCCTATACCGAATTACAGACTGCATATTCCCGAGGAGTAATTAAGGATGAGTTAATGGTAGGATTGAATTAAATGATTTTCCGTAATAAAGGAGGAATTCGTACAACAGAAAATTAAGAGTTACCCTACATAAAATAATTGATAATAGGTGTATATATATATATAATATTAAACAGCTGCATTAAGCTTGAATCTTTGGAGACCAACTTTATAACCTAGAGTCTTGGTGTCATGTTGCACTTGCTGTTGGAAATCGGTGTAAGTAAAAGGTTTGTATTTAGAACTACGGATCACACTGCCTTTTGCTGGGAACACAAAGTAGCATATGGAGAACCGCTCCGCCTGCTTGTTCGTTCTCACTCTATGTTTCACACTCATGTATTGGTCGTCGCTTATAGCCTATATACAACATATACCCGACAACACGTTCAAATCAAAAACCAAAATAAAATATAAATTGAATGAACTCCATATGCATTTAAAAAAAGGGGAAAAAATAGAAAGATTGATTTTATAGACCTGCAGCATGTCACCAATATTGACAACAAGGGTGCCTGAAATTGGGTTAACCAGTAGCCATTCATTGTCCTTGAAAAATTCAAGTCCCCCAACTTGGTCTTGGTTCACTATGGAAAGCACGGAGCTATCAGTGTGTTCCATCATGCCCCAAGCCTCATCAGCCAAGGACCCTGATGGGTATCGGTAAACACGTATGAATCCAGTGGATTCATCTAAGCTAGACTCGGATTGTTTAGGACCCAGATTCAGATTCTTCACCATTGCTTCGAACAAGGTTGTAGCGATTCTCGAAAGGTGTCTTCCATATTCTTCCAGATAATGCCTAGTCATATGGAAAAAACAAGAAAAAGAGTTGGACAAAAGTACGTATCCCCCATTATACGAGTTGATCACCTTTTTCATTTAGATTAGCAAGACAGGCATGCAACGAGTAAACAAAGTGGGGCATGGTCATGTTGATTGTTGAGAGTTCGATAACTGGAATATATGAAGATACCCCATATATATGTGTTAAGAAATGGCTTAAAATTGGTAGTGGATTGTTGTTGTTGGTAGTGGGTTGTTGGTGGTAGTGGATTAGTGGATGGTTGTTGGTGTCCATTTTCAACCACAAATCTTTGCCAAAGTTTTGGACAATTATGTCCTTGAACTCTCTTATAAATAGAGAGGTTCATTAGCCATATTGATCATCCCAAACCAAGAGAGAGCAAAGCTTGTTCTTTGAAAGCTAGGATTTTAGCTTTCGGGTTTTCTATAGGGGTTGAGAGTTGTGAGGTTCTCGGGTTGTGTCTTGAGTGTAAAACACTTGTAATCTTCATCTTGTTATAGTGAAATTTCTTTTCGCCTCTGCCCGTGGACGTAGGCATTAAAGCCGAACCACGTAAATCCTTGTGTTCACTTTATTTTTTCGTTCCGGTCAATTTACTTGTAGTCATATCGGAGTTCTCGAATCGATCCTTTCCGCAACAAATTGGTATCAGAGCGTAGTTGAAGGAGTGATAATATTTTCTGAATTGCCCTGTGACTGCAGCTTTGTCTGATCTTTCACATCAGGAAGAAAATATTATCATTCATTCAAAGGTTCCAAATTATGGCTACAAGTGTTTCATCGACTAAGTATGATGTCGAGAAATTTACCGGGAAAAATAGTTTCAGTTTATGGCGCATCAAGATGCGGGCAGTGCTGGTTCAACAAGGATTGCTAAAAGCATTGTCTGGTAAAGATAAATTACCAAGCACGCTTTCGGAAGAGCAAAAGGATGACATGCTAGAAAGAGCACATAGTGCTATTCTGCTATGTCTAGGAGATGAAGTGCTACGAGAAGTAGCGGATGAGAAAACCGCGTCCGGTTTGTGGCTCCGGTTAGAGAGCAAGTACATGACGAAGTCATTGACGAACCGGCTCTACCTCAAGCAAAGACTCTATGCCCTGAAGATGGAGGAAGGTACACCTGTTTCCCAGCACCTGGATAAATTCAATTCCATTATCATGGATTTGAATAATATCGATAACAAAATCGATGATGAGGACCAAGCAATAATTGTTTTGTGTTCTTTGCCTCCCTCGTATGAGAATTTTGTTGATACAATGATGTACGGTCGTGATGACCTGACTCTAGAGGAGGTGAAAAATGCCTTAAGTTCCAGTGAGTTGAGGAAGAAAATCACTGGTAAGGTGGTCGAAAACAATGAAGGCGAAGGCTTGGTTGCTCGAGGAAGATCCAAGGCAAAGGGTGGAAGTTCAAGTAAAAGCCATCCTAGATCGCAGTCCAAGAAGAGAATACAGTGCTACTACTGTAAGAAGTACGGGCACATGAAGGTAGATTGTCCGAAAAGGAAGGAGAAATCAGAATCACAGGAGCAACAAAATGATCGTGCGAATGTAGCTGATGCAGATTCTTCAAGTGATGCCGAGATCGTTCTTGCAGTATCCGACTCTTACGCTGGTGGGAGATGGATTCTTGATACGGGAGCTACATTTCATATAAGTACTTCGAAAGATGCATTCTCAACATACGAGAAGCATTCTGGTTCAGTACTAATGGGAAATGACCACGCATGTCAAGTCATGGGGATTGGCACAGTTCGTATAAAGATGTTTGACGGTATTGTTAGAACTCTAACTGATGTTCGGCACATTCCAGAAATGAAGAAAAATTTGATCTCTTTGAGTACGTTGGACAAGAAAGGCTTTCGGTACTCTGCTGAAGGTGGAGTTCTCAAGGTATTCTCGGGTGCTTTGACTGTGATACGTGGTAATTTGGAGCGGGGCCTTTACTTCCTCGATGGTTCCTCGGTTACAGGTGTTGCGGGAGTGTCATCATCAGATGATCTAGATTCTGACACCACGAAGTTATGGCATATGCGGCTCGGGCATATGAGCGAGAGAGGCTTATCGGTGCTAAGAAAACGAGGATTATTGTCTGGGCAGTGTACAGGAAAGTTGAATTTCTGTGAGCACTGCGTCTTCGGTAAGCAGACTCGGGTAAAGTTCAGCACTGGGATTCACAAGACAAAAGGCACAGTGGATTACTTCCATTCTGACCTTTGGGGGCCTTCTCCGACAATTTCTAAAGGTGGTTACAGATATCTGCTTACCTTTATCGATGATTACTCGAGAAAGGTTTGGGTGTATTTTCTGAAGAGCAAGTATGAGGTTCTCATCAACTTCAAGCAATTTAAAGCTTTGATCGAAAATCAAACAGGAAAGAAGATCAAGCGATTCCGGACGGATAATGGCTTGGAGTTTTGCTCAGGTGAATTCAATGAGTTCTGCAAAAATGAAGGAATAGTGAGACACCGCACTGTTCGTCGAACACCACAACAAAATGGAGTTGCAGAACGCATGAATAGAACTCTCTTGGAGCGAGCTCGTTGCATGCGATCAAATGCTGGGCTCGGTGAAGAATTTTGGGCTGAAGCTGTTAATACTGCTTGTTATTTGGTTAACAGATCTCCGTCAACAGCTATTGAGCTGAAGACTCCTGAGGAAGTATGGTCTGGTTCTCCTGCTGATTACTCTGGTTTAAGAGTGTTTGGCTGCCCTGCGTATGCTCATGTAAATGAGGGAAAACTCAAACCGAGGGCGAAGAAATGCATATTTCTTGGATACGGCCAAGGGGTGAAAGGATACAGGTTGTGGTGTCCTGATCCGGTTTCGTCCAAGTTCATCATCAGCAGAGATGTGACTTTTGATGAGTCATCCATGCTTCGATCCACCACAAATTCCCGGGAAAAGGAGGAGTCAGATAGAATGGGAGATCACGGTGTTGAGAAGCAGGTGGAGTGTCAGGTGGACGCTCCAATTCCTACGGAAGGTACTTCAGTCCAGGATGATCAAGTTGAGGTGCAAGATTCCGATGAAGATGAGTCACCTCAAGAAAAACCATATAGCATTGCCACTGGAAGAACGAAGAGACAAATCAAACCAAATCCGCGTTACGCTAATCTGGTGTCTTTCGCGCTCAGTGTGGCGGAGTCCATTGGTATAGAACCTTCCAGTTATAATGAGGCTGTCACGTGTGATGAGTCGGCACAGTGGGCAATTGCTATGAGTGAGGAGATAGAATCTCTTCACAAGAACCATACTTGGGAGTTGGTTAAGCCGCCAAGTAACCAGAAGATAGTTGGTTGCAAATGGGTCTTCAAGAAAAAGGAAGGCATCCTAGGGGTTGAAACAACTAGATTCAAGGCACGATTGGTTGCTAAAGGCTTCACTCAGAAAGAGGGGATTGACTACAATGAAGTTTTCTCCCCAGTCGTAAAGCATTCTTCCATTCGTGTATTACTTGCCATGGTGGCCAAGTCTGATCTAGAACTTGAGCAGCTTGACGTAAAAACGGCGTTCTTGCATGGTGAGCTCGAGGAAACAATCTACATGCGTCAACCAGAGGGTTTTACAGTTCCTGGTAAAGAAGACCATGTCTGTCTATTAAAGAAGTCTTTATATGGATTGAAACAATCCCCAAGGCAGTGGTACAAGCGGTTTGATAGCTTCATGATTCAGCATGGTTACACAAGATGTGACTATGATGCTTGTGTCTATCATCGGAAGCTCTCAGATGGTTCGCACATTTATTTGTTGCTGTATGTTGATGACATGTTAATTGCTTCCAAAAACATGTCGGAAATCAACAAGTTAAAGTCGCAGTTGAGTGGTGAGTTCGAGATGAAGGATCTGGGTGCTGCCAAGAAAATTTTGGGCATGGATATTCACAGAGATCGCAAGGCGGGCAAGCTTCGTGTGTCGCAGAAGAACTACATTGAAAAGGTTCTTCAACGCTTCGGCATGGATAAAGCGAAAACTGTGAGTACTCCGTTGGCACCACATTTCAAACTCTTTGCAGAGTTGTCACCACAATCTGATGAAGAAAAGCAGCAAATGTCTCACATTCCATACTCGAGTGCAGTTGGAAGCGTGATGTATGCAATGGTTTGCACTCGTCCAGACATTTCACATGCAGTTAGTGTGGTCAGCAGATACATGAGTTGTCCTGGCAAGGAACACTGGCAGGCCGTGAAATGGATTCTCAGGTACTTGAGAGGTTCTGCAGATTTATGCTTGGTATATGATCAGAGTGACTGCACTAGCAGTGTCACGGGCTATGTGGACTCTGATTATGCTGGAGATCTGGACAAAAGAAGATCTCTGACGGGTTATGTTTTCACTTATTCTGGAGGAGCCATTAGTTGGAAAGCTGTGTTACAGTCTACCGTAGCCTTATCTACGACTGAGGCGGAATATATGGCGTTAGCAGAAGCAGTGAAAGAAGCATTGTGGATGAAAGGTCTAGTAAGCAGTTTGGGTTTACAACAGGATTTCACTGTTGTATTTTGCGATAGCCAGAGTGCCATACATCTGACTAAAAATCAGATGTTTCATGAACGGACCAAACACATTGATGTCAGATATCATTTTGTTCGGGAACATGTTACGCAAGGTGACATTGTTATCAGCAAGGTTGCTACCGAGAAGAATCCTGCAGATATGTTAACTAAGGTGATCCCTGCATATAAGTTCAAGCATTGCTTGGACTTGATAGGTATTCGGGATTGATTAGCGCCAGAGAGGCGTTTGGAAGAGGTGATCCAGTTCGAGGAATTCACTATGATGTTCAGCTTGGTAAATTTCAAGCCAAGGTGGAGATTTGTTAAGAAATGGCTTAAAATTGGTAGTGGATTGTTGTTGTTGGTAGTGGGTTGTTGGTGGTAGTGGATTAGTGGATGGTTGTTGGTGTCCATTTTCAACCACAAATCTTTGCCAAAGTTTTGGACAATTATGTCCTTGAACTCTCTTATAAATAGAGAGGTTCATTAGCCATATTGATCATCCCAAACCAAGAGAGAGCAAAGCTTGTTCTTTGAAAGCTAGGATTTTAGCTTTCGGGTTTTCTATAGGGGTTGAGAGTTGTGAGGTTCTCGGGTTGTGTCTTGAGTGTAAAACACTTGTAATCTTCATCTTGTTATAGTGAAATTTCTTTTCGCCTCTGCCCGTGGACGTAGGCATTAAAGCCGAACCACGTAAATCCTTGTGTTCACTTTATTTTTTCGTTCCGGTCAATTTACTTGTAGTCATATCGGAGTTCTCGAATCGATCCTTTCCGCAACAATATGCATGATGGCAAAAGACTAATTTGCTATCAAAAGAAAGGCTAGCTGGCTATTATAAGTGTTCTATTTTTGTATTAGTTTATTCGAATTTCAACACCACATGTAATTTTCAGCCTTTATATCAAACTTTAATCGATCATCCAGATAGTTAAAACTCAAGAGAGTAATTAACAAAATCTTAATCCAGTGATTGTTAACCCTTTTTTCTTAAAAAAGGATGATATGCACAAAAACAATGAAATATAAACTAAAATCCCCAACTTTTCAATAATCTACCCTTTAGGATATTCTACTATATTTATTAACATGAAGCTTCAAATCGCACATACTGTTGAGTGAGGTAAATTGACCCATTCAGCCTAGAAAATCAAAAGTTTTTTTTTGAAAGTTTTCTCTTTTGAGTTTTTCCGTATTAAAATTAAATTTAAAAAATCTTAATAAGGTCAAAATAAGTATTTTTTTTCTATTTTTTCATCTATTTTTTTTATATGATGACACTGAATAGTATGTGATTAGAAAAACCTTAAAATTTTCCTTATACTTATATTCCAACTGCACATGTTCATAGGTTTTCTTTTGCATGTGACTTGCTAAGATTTCTATTTCAGCATCCATAAGATAAACTAGAAATGGGACGGACTCATAACTATGATTAGCATTCTCTAACCTCCACAAATTAAAGAATTGTGTGTGCTTGAAGTTACTTTAATAGCCACACTCCATACCCTCGAAAGTTCTTGGTAAACCATTGTTACTAAAAGAAAAACGATGATAGAAACTTATTTTTAAGTCCGTTGATTAAAATTAAAAAAACTGACATTCAACATATCTAATAATCCATCATTTGTAATTTCTATATTTGGATGTATTAATACTTTGTACTAATTTTTTTAAAAAATATATGTATAATTCTTCAAGTTCCTAGTCTGAGCAATGGGGTAAGGAAAATTAAACTAAAGAAACTGAGGTGACTGGTGGTCTATTATTGGTTATTGATACTGCAAGGCAGAGTCGAAAAGTTAATGATGCTGACCTAGTAATCTTCTTTTTTTGCAGAAAATATCTGGGACTGTCCAATCAGTTCGTCACTTATTGCCAACCCATAAGCAAATACAAATCAGAGGAAGCCAACCAGAAGAAGAGGAACACAGGGAAAGAGGGGGACAGACAATAAGCGAAATACAAACAGTTACCTGAAATCATGAAGCCTAGGATCTTCGGATTCAAACTGTTGGAGGTGACAGAGTGGAACATTTATGCCTTCCAGCCAATTGATATTCAAGGCACCCCTTAGGGCAGCCCCGGTTGGGGTCAAGAGGGGGGTGCCCCAAAAGTAAGACAAAGGGTTAGTGAGTAGGGCTTGCTTGGACTCGAAGGATAGAGACAACACCCTCTTCACATGTTCCTCGAGTTTGCTCAAAAGGCTGGGAGGAATCCCATGGTTGACCAAACGGAAAATACCCCATTCTTTACAAACCTCTCCAAGCTTTTCCAGGCTAAGACATTCAAGATCCACTACAGGAATATCAACTGATGATGAAGCTTGGGCAGTGTCCCCCATGGAGTTGCTGTTGTTGTTGAGTTCAGCTAGCTGGGGAGGAGTAGAAGCCTTGAGCTGGCGAAAGACTGGAGGGTAAGATTCAAGGTTGCTCATTTCAAGCGTTATTTACTTTTGTTTAATTTATGTTTAGCTTAACAACAGCTAAAGGGCAAAAGAGAGGAGAGTAGAGGGTTTTTTAGGTTTTGTCCTCTGGGAGAAGTTAAATTTATTCTGGGTACGTACCTAGGGGGCCCATTTCGATTTTTCATGAAGCGTGTCAATCTATGTCCTGCCTCACTTGTTTGCTTTGGCATTTTAATTTTGCCTGTTTGTGCACTGCAGACTGTCTCTTGGTATTGGATCCGATTTTACTCTGGTATTTGTTGATTTTCTTTTCATTTCTACTTTCTAATACCAAACGTAATATTAAAAATATTTCTGTTAGAAAAATAATAGTTAATATTCTTTTGTTTAATGTTTTTTTCCCACCCATTCTTGCAAACATGGTTTGAGATCAAGTTAATTAGTTTCCACTTTCCTATACATGGTTGAACTTTCGATTCTCAACTTTTAAGATAATAAATTGAAATTGAAAAAACTGAACTTTTAAGATAATGAAAGACTTCAGAATTCAAACATCTCACCTTTCAACTCTACCAATGAACAATGTTTTGTCGTTACTTTTTATTATGTTCCAAAATAACCGTTAATTATAAAAAAAAAAAGTAACTTAATACAATCAAGGGATTCAAAATGTGATTAGTTTAAGGTTGGAAATTTTGTATGGATAGAGATGAAGGAAGAAGTGAATTATATTGAGAATGCTGAATGCATATCAGATGAGAAAAGGTAAAAGCATAAATCGCAATCAAAGCGGTCCCGGGAGAGCTGAAAACTGGGCTAGAATGGTAAAGGCTGTGCTTTTAAATTGAACTGATTGTTGGTATTTGGCCTTTGCATGCCATGCCTGCCTTGTTGGCAAACTACAACTCCTTCCCCTCGGTAGCTGTTGCAGTAGAGAATGAAGGAGAGAGAAAGTTGGCACAAACCAACGATGAAAACAACAAATATTCTTAGAAAGAATAAAACAAAACAACCAATCTTGAAAATGGTGTTGGGCCAGGGATTGATTGTTTGTTTTTCTGAATAATAATTTAATTTAGAATTAATTTTGTATGTATGTAGTAGGTGATGGAGCTAGTTGGAAGTGTGATGGAGATTCATTTTTTATGATTATCATCATGAATGCGATGTTTTTCTTGAACCTTCATATGGTCCTGCCTGACTCCTCACCTGCTCTTGCTTTTGGACCTCTACATTTGTTGCCCCCCCTCCCCTTTTTCTATATCTTTTTGGGTTTTACCATTAATATGTAGTGTTTTATACTTTTACTGGCTGCGACTCCTTTATATTACCATTCATAAATTTGATTACCATCGTCAAATACTGGCATCCCATTCAGTCTTGTATCTCAAGACGAATTCAATAATTATATATTTGAAAAGAAACAGAAATTGCTATTGACCAATGGAAAGGCACGCAAAATCAAACAAGAAAGAGATAAAAAATTACCCTGAGTTAATTTTAGTGGAGCTAGCAATAACATTACCCATAGATAAAATGTCAATAATACAAGGAGAAACATCAAAAAGGATCAAGTGCTATAGACAAACCATATACCTCCTTATTTGCAGTCCAAGGGATCCATTGGAAGGACAAATGTTGAAAGTGAGTTTTGAAAAAAAGAAAAGAAAAAGTCATGCAATATTAAATAATATTTAAACATGTATTTATTATTCACATTTAAATTTATAATTACCTTCAAACAATTCGATCTTACAATCATTTTGTTTACTCACATCTCGACGATACTAATATCATCATAAATCAACTCAGCGAAAAATGTATAAATTAACTCTTTAAAAATTGTCACATCAACATTGCACTTAACCCAGCCTTCTCTTGGTTTCTTTCTGTAGTGTACTGTGCCTAATTGAAGTTGTTGCAGTGTACCAAAAGTCTCCCATGAAGCTCTCCAACTCTACAAGAAATTGTCAGCAAACATCTCAATTTGAGAAGCAACCAAGTCGACTTTAACAAAAGAAAATCTTAGATATCAAATAAATATATTTCATTAATTAAAGATAGTGTAATACAAAGGCAAGTTAACTAAGTCGATTTTAATCGTGAATATAAAAATAAACAATACAATAGGCATTTGAGTTCCTAACATCAGACAAATTAAAGTATCAACACATTGATTGCCCTCTTGGCAATCATGAATAATAGGACCAAGCAATAAATTCTTTGAAAGACTATTAATATGATAAATAACAACAATAGCATCCAATTCAACAATAATAAGAGAAGTATGTAGACTTTTAGCAAGTAAAAGACCATCCCTTGGTGTCTAAAGTTTAGCAACCATGTTAGTCGTGCGGCCTAAGTATCTATGGCAGCCAGCAATCCATTGTCCATTGTATAATGTATAATAGCACTCACTCCTGGAGCACCCGAATTGCTCACTGATAAACCGTCACAGTGGAGTTTAAATCACCCTAACAGTGACGGTGACCATTTGACATGAATGATAGGAAACCCTTATTCTTTATATTCATGTAGAGAGCAAAGCAGTCAGCGGCAAGAGAAATAGTCTTAGAAATGAGCAGGTTCTCATTGAAAGGCTTGTAAAAAAAAATAAAAAATTATAGCATTTCCGGGTATGGAGGAAGAAGACAAACATGATGAACCATAGGATGCAATGCGGAAAGAAGAAAATTTTAGAAATCAGATTCCGTTTGAACCAATTATCAAATGGAAGATTCCAACAACTAGTAACGTTGCAATTCCCTAGAATACCAGGGTTGGTTTCAGGATTAGTATTGCAGAAAGGACAGTAGTTCCTCTTGTTCGCAGTAAGGTTCTTGTAGGCAGATAGTTTCCAAAGTTTCCCAAATGAAAGTGATATTAGGGGTAAGTTTGAGATTATAAGTATTCAATTTCCAACATAAAATTTGAGGACGAGGTGCGTTTTTCAATTTTATTTTTTAAAGTTCTCATTCATTATGTTTGTAATTTCTTGTCGTTTAATTTTATTTTAATGTATCAAGTGAAAAAAAAGTGGCTAAAAGTATTATAAAAATCTTTATTTTATATTTTTAGTCTTTTTATTATAAAAAATGAACAAATTAATTATTATACGATTAGACGAGTGAACAAAACAGTCCATTTGTTAATATTGCACCATTAAATGTTTGTTTTGGTTTTTATATATAAGGTATAATAACAAATTTAACCCTCAACCTTTACACATTTATTCAAATTTACCCGTACTCTTAAAGTAAATTAGAAATTTTTTAAAATTAATAAGGTTAAAGGGTCAAAAAGATCTTAATAAACAATTTTAAAAATCAAATTATTAACAAAATCATAAAATTATAAACAAAATTTGATACCGACCAACGAATTCAAAATCTAATCCCAATTTTTCTTTAAAAAATTTAATTTAATGGGTCAGTATTGTTATTTTTTAATAAAAGAGTAGAGGTTAAATAAAATAGTATGGTCAAATTGAATAAATGTATAAAGATTGAGGGCTAAATTTATTATAATATCTTATATAAATACCAAAATAAACATCTAACGGTGCAATGAGGCTGTTTTTCCCACTCATCTAACGTATAAGGACTGATATACTTATTTTTTTAATAGAAGAACTAAAATGCAATCTAAGATGTAATTTTTTTTTACCTGAAAAAGCATTATGAATTTATAACGAGGTATGTTTTGTTTATGGGCTCAAAATTTTTAAGATAAAAGCCTTGGAACATCATTTTGGGCTTAAAAACCAATAATACAACCCAACTGATTTTACTGATTAAAAATGAACCAACCGTCGGCCTCCAATTTTTGCCTTCAGCCTTCACTTCATTTTACTGATTAAAAATGAAAATACGCCACTAGATTAGTGAACGAATTATTTGAGTTAAACTTGAAAGGGTACATTGTGAAAAATAATAAAATTTCTCAAATGTTACGAGCAAAATTGTATTCTTTTAGGACGTTACAAGTAGACTCTAATTCTAATTAATATGATTAACATATTGGTTAATAAATTTTTTTGGTATTTTTTTATTATCGATTTTATAATCTATATTTATAATTTGTGGTTGTTGCTCCTTCGAACAATTGTCTTTAAAATTTAAATTTATGTTTTTTCTTTAAAAGTACAATATATTTTACTATTACAACAAATATTTATTGATTGTACAATAAAATTGTAATCGAAATATATGAAAAAAAAGTTCAATTTTATTTTCGTTTTTAATTTTTAAAAAGTATCCAGTTCCATAATTAACAGTGGAATGGGAGAAAAGTCTGCGCCTGCCAAAGTCAAACCTTGACTGACTTTTCAGCTTCAGCCCACCTTTTAGCAATCCAAACTTGACGACATCTTTTTTTCTGCATCATTTTTCTCCGATGTCATGCTCGCTGTGAAATGACATCACCATCCTATACGGCTGCCGCTGCGGCGGAGTCCATCCACCGTTCCCTCGCAGAACTCTCTTCCTCTTCCTCTGATTCCTTCGACAACTCCCGCCGCTTCACTGCCTTCGCTTCCCGACTCCACCTCCTGCTCAACCACCACTACTTCCTCGACTCCGACTCTCTCTCCCCGGCTCTACAGACGGCTCTAAAAGGAATCGCCTCCGATCTTTCCAAAGCCGTCCTTACGGTGTCGGTTTACCGTAAACGAAGCAAGATCTTCGTCCTTATCAACTGCAAATCTCTTTCTGCTTCTCTCCAACAACACTCCTCCGCCATCGCTTCCTGGCTCGCCTTGATCGAGTCTTCTCTCTCCGATAACCTCCCCGATCTCCGCAAGAAAACCTCTGATCTCTCTCGTGACATGAAACTATCTCATTTCGCCGTATAAAAATCTCACCAAATCCTTTCCTTCAAAATATAATATTTTTCTTAAATTTTAACCGTATTTGTTTCTTTTTCTTTAGGTTACCGAAAATGAAGAAAGACTACACCGTACGCTACAAAAGGAGGGAGAAGGAAGGCAAACTAGCAAAGCAGTTCAAAGCGCCATAATAATGGATTTAGCGAGATGTTTAGGAATAGATTCATGTAATTACGAGGAGTTAATTAATCAAGTTAAGTTGTTTAAAACGGATTTAGCAAACTCAAATTCCGTTTCCGAAAGACGGATTTTAGTTTCCTTAGAAAAGATTTTAGGTAGCTGGTCAGCAGTTCCTGGAATGTTAACTTTAAAGGTTGACCGTGATTTTGAAGAAGACGCTCACATTTTACCGTTTAAGAATTTTTTGTGTCCGTTAACTAAGGAAGTAATGAAGGAACCTGTTGTGTTAGAGTCATCTCAGACCTATGAGAGAAGCGCAATTGAGTATTGGTTCGAGAGGTGTTTGGAGGATGGAAGGGACCCGACTTGTCCGGTAACGGGTGAGGTTTTGAAGTCGTTGGAGTTGAAACCGAATATTGGTTTGGCGGGTGCTATTGAGGAATGGGTTAATAGGAATGTTGAGATTGAGGTGAAGTGCGCGGTGGAGCAGCTAAGTAAGGAGAGTATGGAGGCAGAGGGTGTTGAAAGGGTGTTGGATGTGGTTTATAAGATATCTGAGGAGCATCCTTCGAATTGGTTTCGAGTTAGGAATGCTGGGCTCGTGGTGATGATTGTTAATTTGCTAACGAATTCTTCAAAGAGTATTGGAACTGTTTTGAGAAGTAAAGCTCTAATGGCTTTGCTTAGTATGGCTAAGGATGAAGAAAGCAAGGTTAGCACTTCATTCTCTCTCATCTTTTATCTATCAATTTAGAAAGTATGAACTAGAATGTGATAGAAAAAGTGTTAGAATTTGGTTGAATTAAGCTTTCCTTATTTGCATTTAAGATTGGCGCTGAATCACATCTATGTTTGGTTGACTTATGTCTTCGCAAATGATAAGAGTTTGTTTCTCATATGAACAAAGATGATGCAAGTAAATTGGTATATGAGTAGTTAAGGAAATGTTGAAGTAAACACGTCGTGTTGAATGGAATTTCCAAATGTTTGCCTTCATCTCATTTCGAAATTTCCAAGCCACATTGTTTGTTTTCTATTCTCTCATACGAAAATGAAAGTAGAATATTTGCCTGCATTTTTTATGTATATTTTATGCTTATCTTTGTCAAAGTAAGTCTGTTACTTCTTTATTAAAGGAAAAAAAGGGCCATGTAAAGCTTTACAGAGTCTAGTCTCTAATATTGTGTCATTATTAATAGAAAATAATGCTTGAAGAGGGCATCACTAGGTTCGCCATCCATAGTCTGATTGGAAGCTCAGAGAAAGAGAGGGAGTATGCTGTGAAGTTACTACTAGAGTTCTCTAGCGATGAAGCTTGCTGCACTAGAATTGCTTCAGAGAAGGGTGCATTAGTTCTTCTGTCGAGCATGGCTGGAAATTTAGAGCATCCTGCTTTAGCCAATGTGGCTGAGCAGGTACTGACGCGAATGGAGGTTGCTGAGGATAGTGTTCAGAATTTAGCAGCTGCAGGAAGATTTGAACCCTTGCTCAGTAGATTGCGTGGAGGTATGTCTTATGCTAACTCATTTACTTGAAGAAGAATTTACGATGCTATATAAATTTGAAGGTGCTCTTTTACTTTGAGCAGGACCTGATGATGTTAAAATAGAGATGGCTTCCATTATTGGGAGAATGACCTTGACGAATAACAGTAAAGAACAAATTGCCCAGCAATGTGCTCAAACACTAGTTGAGTTGTTATCTAAGCCAGAGGGAAGAACGCCAAGCTTGCTAGCGTTAAATAACCTGTCAGGGTTGGATGACAATGCAACCATTCTTGTTGAATCTGCTGTTCTTCCTGCATTAGTAGCTATTCTCTTACAAAACCAAGGTGCTTTACAAGAATGGAAAGAATTTGCTGCATCAATAATTGCAAACATAGTATCAAAACCTGGCCACTGGGAATTAGCTTCAATTGATAACAAAGGGAACTCAATGCAGTCAGAATCAGTAGTTTTTAGTCTTGTTGTACTTCTTTTAGTTACATCTCCCCAATGTCAAGCATCTATTCTCCGCATCCTATATGGAATGGCTAGCTCTCCAGAAGCTGCAGGTAATCTTTTGTTGAAATCCTTCTGTGGAAGTAGACATCTTGTTGACAACATGACACCATTATCTCTTTGCTTATAATGGAATTTCTGAAGGAATTTGGACATAGATTTCCTTAAAGTATCCTGTTATGATAAATGTTTTTTTTTTGTTTATTTTATTCAAATATGTTGGATCTTGCAGGGTCAGTAGCCATGCATATAAAAAGTTCTGAAGATGGCATCAAAACAATCTTTCATTTTCTTGATTACCCAGATGTTGAACACAGAATTTATGCTTTTAAGCTTACAAGAATCCTCACAGAAAGGTTTGCTCAGGATTTAGCTCAAGAGGTAAAACATTCTGACAAGCTTCTCCTATTTAAAGAGAAATTACTAGACAATCAGTCAACAGAAAGTGAGAAATCTGATGCTGCATGTGTACTTGCTAATCTTCCACTCTCTGAAGATGAGGTAAAGACAGTCCTGGAGGCAAGCTTTGTTAAATGGATAGTAATGAATCTTAAAAAGCAGCAGCGCATATCCAACGGGAGAACATCCTGGCCCACATCAAGCATGGAAGAAGGACTTCTAGGCCTATTACTCCACTTTACAAGGAGCCTTGATCAAGATACTATTAGTGTGGTCAAGGAGCATCAACTGATGACCATTTTCTGTGAGCAGCTCAGTTTTCCTGCAAAACCTAGAGTGAAACAGCTTGCTGCTGTTGGATTGACGAACTTGTCTGAAGCTGGAAGGATGCTTGCAGCTCCAGACTCAGAACCACCAGCTCCCAAAGGATTTTGTGCTTCTTTGGTATTCATGTGCGGGAGGGCTTCTCCTGAACCTTCCAATTGTCCCATTCACAACGCTCCTTGTGAATACAATAGTCAACTCTGCTTACTAAAATCCAATTGTATCAGACCTTTGGTAGACCTTCTTCATGATGAGGATGCCAATGTTCAAATTGCTGCAATTGAGGCACTTTCAACTCTTGTGTTAGATACTTCTCATGGTTACAAAGGAGCTGTGGATGAGCTAGAAAAGCAGGATGTTATTGCAGCTGTTATAGAACTTTTTACAGAAATTCGTCCTGGGGTACTCCAAGAGAGGGCTCTTTGGATGATAGAGAGGGCATTGAGAGTGGATAGCCCTGCTCATAGGCACTCACTCAATCAGTCACTGGTTAGGGCTCTGGTAGAAGCCTTAAAGCATGGAACTGCTAATGCAAAGAGACACGCTCAGGATGCTCTTACCAACCTAAAGGAGATATCAGGAGTAAGCGCAAAAGCCTCTAGTCAATCTCGGCCACAGAGGTAGACCGCAATGGTAGTTTTTCTGTGTCAATTTGTATACTGTTGTGATGCTTCAATTTTGTACAGCATTCATGATCACCAAATTTTGTATTCATTGATATATAAATTCATTAGAAATGTTATTTATAATTCATGAATTCCTTTCACCTTTTTCTTGCTTGTCAGTATGATTACATACAGTTCGTTTCTGTCTTCAGTTATAGTTAACATTCTGTGTCTTTAGATAAACAAGCAGCTTGAAAAAGAGAAAAGAACTTGTGTCCCAGTTAAATAGACAAATTCAATTGGACCTTTTAGTGTTGACGGAGGGATAAAAAGGTCTGCTCTCGCTGTTTTCCCTGATCCGAAGCATTTATACGACATATTTGAGCATGTTAGTTAGCTTAAACTAGATTTATGGGGGACATAACAATCTGCTCAATTCAGGTGTAAGTACCTGATACGTGCATATTTAATTGTATCAACTTTTTGTTAGATCATATTTTATGCTCATCTGAATGTCTTGGATGCATATATTTTGGAATCATCGAAAGCAACTGAACTTATCTAAATTTTCTACACTCTGCTCCCTGTGTCCTTTTTCTAGAACATTGAAACCGGAATAGAGTCTATGCTGATGATTGAAAAAAGGAAAATGAAATTTCCTCTCTAATGGGAAGAACAGAGTCATTTCAGATGATTGGGAATATATACTTTGAATTGATGAGCAAAGTTTACATATATACCATTTGAAAAAAATAAATGCAGAAGAAAATGTTGGACTAAAAACTAACTAATTTTTCGGAATTTGTTGTCAAGTTCGGTAGAATTCTTCTAAAGAGCAAGCATAGTTCGACTAAAGGTTCTTAATCTTTTACAGCTATTAAATCCTTTTCTTCAAGATGTGTTGATGGATCCGGTTCAATTGACACCTAAAATATTTACTTAAAGCCTGGTACGGCCTATTCATAAAACCTTGCTAGGCTCGTTTAGTTTATGTCAATGCTTTAATGTTTTGAACATATTTTAAAAATGATTGTCATTGCCATGAATGTGGTATTAAGTTTGATGAATCCTGAGTAAGAATGAACCTTACACAGTTTGCTGATGACCTGTTGATGTTTGTATAGTTAATATAGATTCTGTTGGGGCCATCACTAATACTCGAGAGGTTTTCTGCCAGTTTTCAGGCCAGAAACTTAGTTCTGGTATTTTCTTTTTTATGCTGATCTAAAGTCTGTATCAGAAGTGACAGGTTTCAAGATTAGTTCTCTCCCTGTCAAATACCCGGGGGGTCGCACTGGATTACTATGAGGTGTAGTGACCAGGACTAGTCCTCTTTGGCGGAGAAGATTGCATTGAGAATCAAAAGCTTCTCTTCAAAGCCTCTCATATGCTGGGTGCCTGCAACTTACTCATTCTGTTCTTTTTCAGCCTCTGAAACTCTTGGTGTAGGAACTTTATATTGCCTACAAAGGTTATTAAAGAGGGTAACACAACTTTGTGCTGCTTTCTTTCTGAAAGGTGGCGAAGGCAATCCAAAAGGCCATCCTAACTCAGGAGGAGGTTTGGAACTCAAGGAGCTGTCCTTTCCTGGAACAAAACTTGTATTGTTAAGAATCCTGGGATGGGGTTGGGTGGATTCAAGCATATTTGTTCAACGGAATAGATGTTAAGTTGCTGCCTTTTTCTACAGGGATTCAGAGATGCATACATCGCCAAGGAGGAGGTATAATTTGGAGGAGAATACAAGTCTGCCTTTTCTTGGAATGGGACAAAGCACATGCAGGATATAAGATTTGATTGGTACAAGCATATCTGGTTTCAGCTTCCATACTGAGACATACCCTTATCTCCTGCATGCCGATCTTAGACATATTACCAACTAAATGTAGAATTGGGTTATGGGGGAATTTACAATATCTTGAATACTTGTTCTCTCGGGAAGAATTGGAAACAACAGATAATGTTTTCTTTACTTCCAAACAGTCAGCGGTGAAGCTTCTCTCTGCCTGTGGCGTTATTACTTTAAACAGAGGAAGGAACACGAGACCAAGCAGATCGGATGATGTTTTATTTTGCTTTAATTTTCCAACACGGTTGGCTCTTGCTTACCTCACTTACCAACATAGCTTATTGATAATATAATAGTTTAAGCTTTGGCAACACAAGTTATTAATTCTAATTATTAAAGCAGCAAACAGATGATCGGAAGTTACCATTGCCAGCTGACGAAATCGAAACCTATTCCTGCCATTTCACTTAAATCAAGGTGAGTCACATGCCTTGTACAAATTATTACGTGAGCCACAGTAGAGATACAGTGTATTCTCAGACTGATCCACAGCTCCATACCTGTTTCCCATTTCTTTTTTCATTAGCTCCATGGCTGTTTCAGTTGCTTTCCCTTGGCAATTTGAATGAAATTTAGAAGATAATAGCTAAAGGACAATAATTAATTCACTTGTTCCATTATGAATACGTGACATCACTTTTCACTATTTTAAACGATTAAGCTTAAGGATAATATGAAAATATGACATGGACATTTTTAAAAAAATTAGGATTTGGAAATTCTCAACCCAGTTTCATTTGCTTTTTAAATTATTCATCAATTGTTTCTCTCAACATACAAAAACAAAAGTGTTAGTCAATCATTAGGAATAAAAATGTTAGATTTTATAACATTTTAAAGATTGAAGTGTGTGTAAGGTTTGGGTTCCTTCAATCAGGCTTGAACCAAGGAAAAGTAAATCAACCCTAGCACATCCTAGATTCAGACCAAAAACAAAAGCCTAGAAATTCCCACCAGTTAAAAAGAAAGCAGATATATAGAAACATCAAACACAGCAACAGATTTCGGTCGGAAGAGGGCAGTGCATTACCCTCTTGTTTAAAGTCATTGTTGGGTAGTTCTTAACTAATGTCCAAAACCTAGTTTTGAAAAGCCAGTTTAAAGACGGGGAAATGTCCGCATCTTGGGCTCCAAACCCCAAAGAATTTCCACAGTCTGTCACTGCTGACTCGACTACTCCTCTGACTCAATGTCTCACTCTCACTCACCCAATTGTCTCCTTCCACGCATTCCATATACCTCATCATTATTCTTATTTGATAATGTCCCACTTCTTTCCTTTCTACGTAACATAGTACCCATGTTTTGCTTCGCTATTTTTTATGCTATTAAAATAAGATGCTGATAATGTCACAAAGGTTACTTCATGTTTAAACCCATTGATGCAAAAGACAAGTAAATTGGTGGAAGGAAAATAGACTTGTCATAACTAGGCATGCTATCCCTGATATATTGTTGATCAGCTCAGCTTTGCCCAATTGCCCCTACTTTCAAACGCAAATCCCGCCTTCCAACTTCTCTTTCATTGTCACCACTAACATTCAAAATTTCTGCTTTTGGCTTTTAGGGGCCCCTTTGCTTTTAGTTCCTTTTTGTTAGAGTTGGAAAGCTAAAGTTAAAGGTTACTCCAACAAAAACCCAAATTCATTCTCTCCTCATCTTCCGTTTCCCTATTTTGTTTACTTTACCTTCTTTTCTTTTTTTTAACAACATGAAGTTGTTATCTTCTTCTCCTTCCGTTTCTTCTTCTACGTCTTCAGCTGTCTCTTTTGATCCCAAAATTTGTTCTCCAAAAAGTGCAACTGCTGGTTGCCTTTCAGGGATCTTACGTCGAATTCTTTGTTCCAGGACTCTCCCGACACACCCTTCCGATCACATTACAGAGTCTAATTCAGTAGCCAGTTGGAACAAACCACAACAGTTCAGTGATGCTTCCAAGGTCACTCCTGGGATTGTTGCTAGGCTGATGGGGTTGGATTCCTTGCCTGAAACCACCTTGCTTAACACTCAATTTCCTCCCAATTCAATTGCAAGAAGCCGGTCCATGAATTCAGCTGATTATAAGCAAGATACTGTTTCCATCCATGGAAAGCATAAACGAGTCAACTCTACACTGTCTTTCCGAGACATGCCTACTTACTTTGAGCTAGAAAATGAAGAATTTTTCGTGCTCAGCTTTGAGAAGGGAAGCGAAAGGAAAGAGCTGAGATCCAAACAAAGGAAATGTAAAGGAGGCGGCGGAGAATTGAAGCAAAGAAAAGAAGCCAAGGAAAATATGGTGGAGAAAGTTGCTGGGAAAAAGAACAAGGACGAGCAAGCTAGCAAAAGGGTTTTGAATGTGTTGGATGAGGAGAAGCTGAACAGGAGAATTGTTGAGAAGCCTAATCAGGAAATAGCCAAATGCAGGGAAGTTAATGATTTGTGCTTGGAGAAACCAAGTGTTGCCAAAAAGGGTCTGGAGAGCTCTAAATGTTTGGAGAAGAAAGGAACAGTTCCTGATGGAGCAAAACCGAGGAAGAAAAAGAAGAAATTACAACATCCAGGGGCTCAAAATGTAGAGCCTGAATGCAGCTCAGAAGATTCGAGCCCTGTTTCTGTTCTTGTTTTTGATCAATTCATCATTAATCATGATGTTCCTACATCAGGTTGGTGCTTCTCTATTCTGTGTATACGTTTATATTTACGTTCATTCTTTTTAAAACTGAACTTCGAATTTATTTGTAACAGAGGAAGATTCAAAAGCAGCAGAAGGGTCAAACCCAAGAAGGAAATTATCTCCAGACCTGGAAAATTATGGGTGCAAAACTCCTTGTAATGATGGTAATTTGACGGAAGATGATCCAAGGGAAAACAGCACTCAAGTAAAAAACTTGGAATCGAGGAAAAAAGATTGCCACGGTGAGAAAAACTTGGAAGGTTGGGATTCAATTTGCAGGGTGATTGAAGCTGAGGTAGGTAAAGCAAGTTGGTTATGCTCTAACAATGAACAACTTGAAGATATTACTACAGATTTTGGATCAAAAATTTTGGACCACTTGTTAGATGAGCTTGTAATTCAACTTCATGGAATTATCCCATGAAGAATTTGAACTTGTAAAAGTAAAGTAGTGAAGCCAGGCCTTGTAAATTATTTCCAATTGCAAAATCCTATAGTCAAAGATATACAGCCCTCTACTCTCTTCTTTCAAAATTTTCTGTCAAATCTTGCCTCACTTTCTCAACTAAATATGATTTAAAATTATTTGACATGAAAGATGTGGCTGACAGCAATATATATATGTATATATATCCTGAAATTATCCAATTTCAGCATAACAATTAATTCTAGTATTAAATTACCATATAAGAAGCTGGTCTAAATCCTTGAACATGAGTTTGAGGGTTAGAAGAATACTTTTCTAACCGGCAACCTTGGACCAATGTTTTGGTGCTGTATTAAATTACAAATAACCCTGTAGATTAATAAAATAATCAGATTGCATGCAATGCCGGCTGCAGAAGTCATGGGATGGCCCGCCCTGGAATCTGGATTAACAATTTTTTTAGTATTCCTTTTACTAACAACAGTTTTCTTGGATCAACATTTGACTAAAACATTCTCCTATTTTCGCAGAGAAAGCAAAACTTCTCATGCAAAATTTGAATAAGAATTTTTTATTTGTTACATGAATATCAAGTGTTCTTTCTTATTTTTAAAATAAAATGTAACACTATCGAATTTAACAAAAAAACCAATTTACCGAATTTAACAAGTAAAGATAAAATTTAAAATTAAAAGGCAATTAAAATTTTAAAAATAAAACCTTTATTTATTTTTATGTATGCATAAAAATCTTTATTTTTGTCTGAAAGAAGTGTTTCTCGTTCCCCTAGGCTTCCAGTGCCCTTTTCCACTACCAAGAATAAGAAAAAAGTTTAAGTGAGGGGCGGGGAGGAAAATAAGCCGAACACACTTTGGGCTGCCTTTTTAACTTAGTGCTCAAACAGTACGAACCCACTTTGAATCATGGAATCAATGAACCTCTCTCACCTTTTGAAATGCCAAAAAGTAGGATTTCAGATTTCAAAAAGTTGATAGCTCCATCACATTGTAAAGATAGAATGAAGTACTACAGTGGGGAATCAATCTCTCATTTTATGTGCTTTGTGTTGTAAAGAAATCAAACTCTCAATTTCCTTGGCAGCCGAAGATAGAATGGTGGGTGGGTTTGATTTGCAAAGAGATTCAACAATATCAGAAGATGTAAAAGGATAATCAAGTTTTTAACAGAAAAATAGATATATAAATTAAATAATGCAGTAGTTTTTGATACATAAAATATGAACAAGCCCCCACCAAAAGAAAATACACTAAAAGAATCAGTGCTGCGCTTGCTTCCCTTTGCAAATTGAAATGAAAGTGTTGAACATTGGCCTAAGTATCCTCTCCTGCTTTAGACCGACCTATCCAAGTAAACCCAATATTGTGACAAAAAAGAATAACAGATATTATTCTTGAGAACCTCAGAGTAGGTTTGGCAGAAACCTTTTTCTTCTGCTCACCTTGTATTCTCTCCTGGTCCATTTCATTCCAATTACAGATGCGGAGTATTTGATAAAAATTCAAACAAATGGGGAAAAATACAAAAACTAGTTAAAGGTTAACTTAGGAGATAATGGTGGGGATAGCCTTGTGCTTTTAGGCCACCATCTGTTTCTGGTCCATGTACAATTGCTCCACCCAAGCAGGGAGCATCTCCGCGCCCCCAGGGTTACGATGACACTGCTCCTCCTCAAAACTTAACTGCCCGGCAGGAGGAGGGTCCACCACCAGAGACTGGACCCATGACACATCAGGCTCATCTGTAGTTGATGATATAGAACGAGGGGCATTTCCCAAATTGCTGCCACTGCTCCGGAACCCGAAGGAAGCAGATTTTCTTAGTTTGTTTAGCTCTTCTCCCTGTATGCCCCAGTCTAGTTTGCCATCGGGGGAACCCCAATCTGATAGGTTGGAAGGCATTGCACTTGCAGAAGAAGCTGGCGAAGACAGCCCTGAATGACGATTTACAGCAGTACGCTCGATAAAGCTCTGGCTACGCTTTGCAAAGGCAGATGACCTTGAACTTAAAACTGCAGCTGCAGACGGCCCAGATGGATCGATCCCAAAGGATGAAGAAGCCCTCACTGGAGAGGATGGTAGGTTGGTCGGGTAGCTAGCCCTGAGCTGCTGGTTAATATTCTGGCGCGTATGAACTCCAGTGGGAGATTGCAGCTGAGATGCTGCAGCATCAAGCGAGAGTCCTTGTATTTGTGGCATAATACTAGGATCAAGAGAGCCAAAAATATCATCAAGGTTAGTTGGCTTCACCCCTCCAAATCTATTTAGTTCACCAGTTCGGTCACCAGCGGCAGAAAATGCTGTAGAATTGTTCCAGCTGGTTGGGGAGGAAAGGCCAGATATCTCATCAATTAACTGTTGCTGCTGCTGGCGGCGGCGACGACATTCCAGCCCCAGTAGTTCCATGTCTAAATCCATATCCCGAGCACTAAGTGTAGTTTTCAACCTGCTACCAGGAAGCTGCAAGGTAGGAGGTATGATGTTAGACTGACTTGGCCACATCGATCCACCCATAGGAGAAGAAGCACCAGTAGGGGTCAAGGGCGGTGTTGATGTCGGAGGTATCATAACAGATGGGGAGCCAAGAGCAAGTGGGCTCATGGAACCCATGTCTAAGGAGGAACCAGCAGCCGAATAAGATCTCGGGGAAGGCACCGCTGAGCCGGTTGAAGCATACAAGGGACGAAGCTCCTCAGGCTTGTGAGCAAAGAAACAAACTCTCCTGGTACAATTAGTCTCATCCTTGCATAAACGGGTTCGATACTGGGCAGGATGAAGCCAGCACTCAAAAATACCATGTGCATACTCACAGTTATCACCTTGCCTGCATGATCCCTTACGAAATTCAGGGCAAGGTACACAGCTATAATGATATTTCCTAGGATCACGCCTCCTAGCATTCTCCCCAGGATGAACAAAGGGGCACTCAGTCCAATCGTGAGAGTAAGCCCTTGAACAAGGCTTGACCTTGAAAGTATACATCCTAAACTCATCTGTGCCGTATATCCCGTTCTTAATATCCGGAAGAGTAAGATCAACGGGATACTCTTTCTTCTCAGTTCCATCTTTCGAAACCCGGGGCATCGAACCCTCTTGTTCCTCTAGCCCTCCCATTTCATTTCCTAACTGAGCAGGCAAGCCCTCTATCTCCCCAACACAGTCACTTCCTTTCAGCAAAGACTCCAACCTTTTCTTCCTCAAGCCAAAAGCCGGGTTACAAGCCGGAGCAATCAAATCACCAGGCCGGTTTCCATTAGCATCGAGAGAATCGATATCAGCAGAAGCATCAAGCAAGATTTTGACAATTTCAGGCGAATAAAAAGAGCCGCCAGCAGCAGCACAGTGGAGAGCGGTGGCCCCATCGGAACCACAAGCCCTGTTAACATCAACACGGCCCCTTTCAACAATATAATTCACCACATCCTGGCTCCCGAACAAGGAAGCAATCAAAAGGGGTGTCCTTTCTTCAAACCCCATCTTCTTCGAACCCAATCGCCTTCCATACCACAAGCCTGCCTCATCCATATCATGACCCCCTTCTTCAACAGAAATTTTAAAGCCAATCAAATCATTTGAAGCCGACAACTCCAGCAAAACCGAGAACTTTTGAGGAACCTCATCTTCTTTACGAGACTCACCCTCCATCGTTAAACCAGTTTGAGTTGGCTTCCTCTTCGGACCACTGCACATGGAAATTTGTCTTATTTTCTGCAAAATAAAATTGACTTAAAAGGAGAACGAAGAGAGAGAGAAAGAAGGCTGAAATCCCACAGTTTATGAACATAACGAAAGACATAATAAATTTTTGCCTAAAGCCTTCAATTTTTATAGATAAGGATCTGATCATTAAAACCACAACCATTAACTACATAACAAATAAACTTATCCAAGAATTAAGAAAATCAAGACATAAAATTAAGACCAAATAAGAAACAGAAAAAAAGAGTTACAGAAATCTCAGCAAAAAAAAAATTAACCGCGCATACAAAAACACTCCAGCCTAATCTCCAACCATGGTACTAACATTTAAAAACAACTACCCCCAACAATAAAAACACATCAAAGTTTCTTTCTTTTTCACATATTTTCTCACCAACAAAACAGAACAAGGAAAAAAGGAACAAAAAGAAACCCCTAAAAAAAACATACCTTTGAAACACAAATTTGAGAACAAGAACAGAAACCCGGAATGTCTCTTTAAGGAAAAGAAAAGGAAAAAAAAAACAAGCTTTGTGTGTTTTAAACTTGAAAGTTCAAACCGAGCTTAAAGAGAGAGAGAAAGCGAGAAATGGAAAAGAGACAGGATTAATTTTATCTCATTCTTAAACTACATACATATATTTAAAAAAGTTAAATTAAAAATGAGATATAATAATCTTTAACCAACTTATGATATTAATTTTTTTAAATTTTGAACTTTTTTCCTTTTTTTAAAAATAGTTTAATACATTTTATTCTTATAATAATAATAATAATAATAATGGTCAAAAAGAATGAGCCTCTTTTTCCCTCTCAAAAAAATGGGACCCATAAAATTCAAATGCAAATGCACATGAAATTGCTAATTAGACTCAAATTCCATTTTTTCTTTACATTTTGGGGGTTAAGGTTTACGTGGGGAGGGATCCACGGAGAGAGCTGTTAATATCTACCTTCCATCCAATGATAAACAGACGCGTGCTCATAAAATTATTTTATTTACTTTATGTGGAAACGGGCACTCGATTTTGGAGAATCCGGATTCGTCACGATTTCCGCCTCTTTTTGGCTCCAAGCGGATGACGTGGACGTACCTGCACCGTCAGCAAGGTTATTTTAAAGCCGACTCGTTTGTGGTTTCTGATAAAATTAGCCGACTGTGACTTTGAATAATGGACTGGCCAATGGAGATGATGGACGGAAGGCGTACGGCCAGCATTTTACTTGTCTGTGAAGGATATTGGGTGTAAGAGGGGACAAACAAAACTCGTTGGTACTATCGACGAATCGCAGCGTTTCGATATGTTCTAGAAGAAGCATTTGTCTGTCAATTTTTATATCATCAAATAAATGAAAAGAGAATTTTAATCTGTAGGTTAAAATTTGGATAATGTCTTGGGGGCATAATTGCTAAGATTCAGGATTATAAGTATCTTAGGTTTTGGTCCGAATAAATTTAAATGATTTTCAAATTTTATTATAACCAACATAAAATCTTAAAATTCAAATTTTAATAGAGATCAACAAGACGGAAGGAGGGAAGGGCTATGATTTCACTATGTTTTTTGATAGGAGAAATTTGACTAGTAAGTATGAAATGAATAGTTGAAGGCACCAAGAAAAAGTCCATGGCGTGCTGAGATAAAGGACCCACAAATTGAAAGCCAAGCCAATGCCAAGTTTTCCTCATACATATGTCAATTTCATTTTCATGTTTGTAATTAGATGTACTCTATGAGTAGATAGATTCCTCGTGTTACCCCCAGTTTGGAATTCCATTTTATTTCTTCTTTTTCCATCTTCTTTTGATCAACAATTTGTTCTTATAACTGAAAATTACTTGGCTTTAATTTCTTAAATTTTCTTGGTTACCAAGATTTACTTCTTTCCAATATATAGTACATGTTTCAAAGCCTAATTTTGTTAAAGTCTTCCAATATCATTATCAAGAAAATAATTGGTAGATATATCGTATTGGTTTTAATCTTTTTATGTTAATGTTGTTTTTCTATAATTAATTGTTATTTTTAAACCAATAAATTAAATTGAGATTTTATCGTGTGTGAATAGTTACACAATGATAATTTCATGTCCTTTTAAAGTAGGGATAGATCTCAAAACTATGCATGAACCATAGTTTAATGTGCAATTCTATATATGCACTTTGATTTTGTACAATTTTATACATGAAATATGAAATATTGATTCGATCAAATTCTCATAAATTATTGATATAGTATCCTTTTATGTTTATACATATTATATAAAAATAAATTGATGTAGTCATTTTTTTTAATATGCATGATTGGAAATGAGGTAACATAAACTTTTTAAGATTATATGGTTGAATCCTAAGTTTGAAGGTGGTGTAGAGGCAGCCTCATTTTGGGTTAGGGAAAACACAATATGGAAAGAAGAAGCTAAAGTTGTGGTGAATAGATGTTCCATTTAACATAGTGGGAAATGCCTTTTATCATTTCAAGAGACCAAAAAAAGCAAAGAATATCAAAGCCCACTATCATATCTTTAGCCACCCATTCTTAATTTGCAACTTAAACATGATTAATTGCTTTTCATATAGTTGGTTATCAACACAAAAGAAAAAAAGGTTATTGATTTTACACATCAAACTTTAAATGGTTCAACATTCTAGTATATTCAATTCCTTGTTGCCTTAAAGATTAAAATAAAATAAAATAAAAATGAAGCGGTCACTAGGATACTCTTTTGATATATTACATTCTGATTCTGTATATGCATTTTCAAATAAATCAACAATAGTCAAAGTTGGGCACAAGCATGACTATGGCCAGTTCTTCATTGCTTAAAAAAATACTTCTGACTCTAAAAACATTTTTGAAAGAAAAGCTGTGAAGAACAAGCTACTTTCGGCTGAAATTTTTAGCTTTTCAAAAGCACTTCTGAAAAGAAGCTGAAAAAGAGAAGCTAAAAATTTTAATTTTTTCTCTCTCAAAAGCACTTTTGGTGCTTAATTACTTTTTCACCCTCCAATAACATGATATATTTTTTTCTTGGTGCTTAATTACAATTGAGTTAAAATCATTAATTAAAAATAAAAATATATTTTTTAAAATACTAATTACAAATATTTAATGGTTATATTTAAATATTTAAAATATGGTTTATATATTCTAATTAAATTTTATAAATAATTAATATTTATTGCTTAAAAATATTTAAAATTTATATTTCATATATTAAAATATTAACAACAAGTTATAATAATTATTTTATATTCTTACTAAAATATAATAATATTAACTAATTTAAATATTATTTAAATGTATATTTGTTACTTGATAATAACATGTCTAAAATGGACATTTTATTTATCAAAAGTATTCTTTGACAGCAATGCTAAACACTCAAATTTTAAATCAAACTTTTCAAAAGCACTTCTTCACAGCACTTTTCAAAAGCAATGAAGGACTGAGAATTGAGAGCTTAATAAATAAATGATTCAGTATTTCTATTTTTGATAATAAAAAAGTGTTTTTAAAAAATTTAAAAGCATTTTTTTATCCAGAAGTAATGTAAATTGGTTCTTAATAGTTATAAAAATTAATCAATTAATGAGTTGGAGTTTAAAATGATAGAAAGAAAGGGGTTTATTAACCATTAAAGAGATGAATTTCATATATATAATTTCTAACAAATAAGCCCATCAATCAAAGGGAAAGTAGAAGTCAGAGTTGGCCTACAAAAATTGGAATTGTATTACAAAGGTGGAGTTTTCTTGCTCCACAAGGCGAGCTTTAAATGGACTGGACCACCGCCCATTCCCTGTGCCTGCCTTCTTTTTTTTATCTTTTTCTCTGAAAGCATCGTGGAATTATGGAAAACAAGGATGTTGATTTTTCTAAAAGTTAAAATCAGTCATACGTGCATGTATTTTTTTATAAATTTCTATTTTTATTTTTAAGAATTTAATTTTTTTTTTATTTTTTAGATTTTAAAATTTATATCTAATTATCATCACTATTACTTTTTTTTTGTTAAATTAGTTGGTGTGATATTTTAAAATAATTAAAAACACACTCACTTGATTGCAATGTAATTAAAAAAATGACATCCTAATGAACCTAAATTTAATAAAATAATTTTGATAATGTTAACAATTGAACATAAACTTTGAAATTTAAAAAAGTAGAAGGAATAAACTTTTAAAAGTAAAAAGTACTAAAATCAGATATCAAATTTACAAAGAATATAGAGATTTATGGATACATTTTAACCTTTTTAATATTATAAGGTATTCATTTAAATGGTAAATTAAGTGTAGGGATGAGAATGAAGCGGACAAAGTTAGATGTTATTATATCCATCATTACTCGATAGTTGACACGTTTTGGTCCGTTACTTACCTCACCTCACCCTATTATGAATGTATAATATTAAAAATCATAACTATTTTTATGGATGTTGGATTCATACATTCTTACCCTCACCTCGCTTCACTTTAATTTTATTTTAACAATTTATATTTAATATTTTCAATATTTTTAAAAGTAAGTAAACATTTAAATATAAGATATATAAAATTTTTAAACACATAATTATATTTTTACCCTTTTTTAATATATATAAATAAAAGGATTATGTGTGAAATTACAGAATTTATTGACCCGACTAAAGCAGAAACGACAGGAACCTAAAAGAAGTAACATGAATTTTGTTCGTTGCCGGTTTAAAACAAAACCAGTTGGCCTAGAAAGGAAACTTGGTTGATTTAAATAGGGAGAAAATGCAGCAGTGGTAATTTATGAATAGAAAGGGTACATAATAAGAATAAACTACGATGTAAGGCAAGGTAGAGTGGGACTCATTTTGTCATTTGCAAACGGTGTGTGAGACCAAAAACGGGGCTTAGGCAGTGGCGCAGTGCTAGCGTATAGAGCCTCTACTTTCAATGACATAACCTATGAATTTCCCAAACACTGGGCCTAGTAGTTGGGCAGATAGTATCCTTATGGCAACTTAGGTTTTTATGACTAAAATTAAATTAGTATTGTTTTTGAGAAAAAAATATTACTAAATAAATGTTTTTGAAAAAAAAATGCTTCTCAAACCCTAAAAATTAGTCCAAAAGTTTTATTGACAGCAGAAAATTTTAGCTTCTTTTCAAAACTTCCAAAGGTATTTTTTACTCCAAAAATATTTTTTAAAAACAATGCTAAACTGACCTAATTAATTTGGCTCTTGACTCAAACCCAATAGTTAAGAACAAGCAAGCCTGAAATTAGAACCATTGGGCTGAAACAGCACCATATTAGCCTAACCTCATTGTCCTCAAACTAACAATGCTGTTATACCAACGACCCCTGCAATTTACAGGGGTGGTTCTCCCTTGTCCAATGAGATAATGCAAAGAATCAGAGAAGCATTTTTAAGCCCTTGCATGCGAGCTTTAACTTAAAAGGAAGGTGAGATTATGAATAAATCCAGGTAATTTGCAGGCAGTCTTTGGACCAGAAGAAACGTTATACATTCTTTGGCTGCGTTTTATACAACACAAAAATAATACCCCCAAAAGAATGCCTCACAAACAAGACTTTTCCATAACTTAAAAGCTACAATATGCATTTAATTACATCCTCAAAAAAGGAAGAAAAAAATCAGCTCAGACTAATTTTTGCAGGAAGACATATTCCGGGAGCTTGTTCCTTCACCACACTACCTTCACATGCAACTAGTTTCACAACTGATTGAGGATTGAGGTTGTATTTTTGCTCAGCCTCAGCAAAGCTTCTTCCCAGCACATTTGCAACCCAATCTTCTAGAGCTCCCTTTTTGTCCGAAAACCAGACAGCAGCAAGTATTTGTACCATCACTTCTTCATTAATCTCCAACAGAACTTCACTTCCAACTGTCCTTTGAAATTGTGAGCTGATTTCCTTTACAATTTTATTGGCAAGTCCATCGAAATCGAATGACTTGAAATGTATCTTTTTATATACTTGGCTAAAGAATTCTTCCAACCAAACTTCTGAGTTCTCAGACAAGGACTCGCTTTTTGACGGCCCCAAATCAATGTCTGCCTCATCGGTCTCCTCCACCGGAAAATTTAAATCCAAACAAGATCTAGACACTTTGGGTTCTCGTTCTTGTGTGTCTGTTTTTTCTAGCTCAGATGACTCGGAAGTGTTGATCAGCTTTCTTTTATTAGCAGATGTAGAACTAAAAGCTTCTTTTATGGTCGTTACTCTGATACCTGTGTCGTTGCTTCTGCTTGCATCATCAGTAACAGAAGCAACTAAGATCTGCATTTGCCAATTTTTGGCTCCGAGTACTCTTTCTTCGGGGAATTTCATGTGTTCCTTCTCGGGGAGAATATGCATATTACCTTTAGTTATGGCTGACGTCGTTATAAGAACCATATTGTTGATGCTTATTTCTCTCCCATGCGAATCCGGAAATTTACCTGTTCTGATAGCCAGGTCCAAACTATGCTGGACACAGAAATCAGCCTTATCCACATTTTCAAGGAAGACCACGGAATGGGGTTTCTTTCTTAGCTCCTCAGCAATGAAGTCGGAAACCGTTTTCCCTCTAAACTTCACATCATAACCATTTAACTCTTCACATTCAAAGATTGAGTCTGAGTGGCTAACTTTGTCTTGTGAGCTCAAATCCACAGATATGAAGTATTCCTGCTTGCCAAATAGTACCTCCGCAAGTGCTGAAGCAATTCTTCTTTTCCCAACTCTGTCAGGTCCAAGGAAAGTAAGCCACATATCCCCTTTACAGTTCACGCCACGGGAGCTTCGATACCTATGCCTTAATTGGGATACAGCTTGGCTGACAGAATTTACAGCTTCATCTTGCCAGCCAACTTTTTCAGCAAGAACTTTCCTAATGGACTTGTAATCTCCTAGATCAAACTGCTCTCCTGATGTAAGACCAGAGCATGACGAAGATTGGGCAAACTGATATGAAGTATTCTCGCTATTTGCATCAAATTCTGCGGATACGGAACCTGAGAAGCGCTGAAGATGTTCTTGATGATTTGGCGATTTTGTGCTGTTTGATTCCTGACTGGTTGATGCATAAATTGTTCCCAACTTTAAATCCGTTGTGACGGGGGGAACAAATGATGATGGTGAGGGTCCAGAACAGGAGCTCAGACGTTGATGACGATGATGGGTAAGCCAGGGCACATCTTTTTCAGTCTGCTGAGCTAGGCTTGAAACATCTGCATGTAACCTGGACTGGAAATTCATATTCTTAGCGGCAGAAGTACATGATATCGATGTAGTATGGTTAGGTAGAAAGATCTGTTGCATTTGAATTTGTCTGCTGGGACTTTGATTGGGGAAAAGACTTCCATTGATAGACAGGTCTCCGCCACTTCTTTGCTTCTTATCTGTGGGAAACTGAGGGCCCTCGACTATTGCAACTTGAGACGCAGAGGGGTGAATATCTAACTTGGGGAATGTCGGAGCGCAGTGGAGACGTTGGCAAATATCATTCCATTTATTCTGCAACCCCAAAACTTTAGCACTCAACATGGTTTCACCAGCATTAGCCTGCACTGAATGATGAAGCACATTCTTAAAAAAACAATTATAATTTCATCAATGAAATAGCGCATATGACTAATGCCAAGAATGGATAAAAGATATCTATCTGATTGTATATCTAACACGGCAGCAAAGATTTGAAAATCTGAAGTGCTAACTCACCTTTGCCGCATCCTCTCCTTTGCTTGTGTCAACTGCTGCCATTCGTAACCAAGAAGGCAAGTTCTCCGAATATTGATCTGCAACTGAAACTGTTGATCCTACCTTCAGAAAGGCATCAAGTTCTTGCTCATACTTCTCATTGCAAAGGTTACATCGAGGACTAGACTGGTCTCTGCCGCTTAAAGGACTCCTCAAATCTGAAGGTGTAGGAAATAAGCCACCAAATGGAACAAACGACCTCATCAAGCTGTAAGAATACCATGAGCATGGAACTGTGAGATCCAATGAGTTAAAAACTGTTAGAAGTTAAAGTGCACAGGCAGTATTTACACATCATATATATATATATTCTCAATAAATGTGAATTTCATTCAAAGCACTCGCACTTAAAAACTATGCCCGCTTTTTAACAACTTAAATACAAAATTATGATATTATATTGAAATATTGTCTCTCCATTTCTTCGACTGACATCTGCAACTCCACATTAAAAGGCCATTAAATCATCAAACCAGATACCCTGAATCGGATATAGCTCCAAATATTGATTTTTGATAGCCTTTTATCTCATAAAGTGCCTAGTACTATTTTATTAGTACTGTAAAGGACAAACCCATCAGACATGATACCTTTTTAAAAAAAAAAACAGGTAGTAGTACATTACGATTATTTTATTGAATGTTTTGTATGACAACAACATCAGGTGGATAAAAGCAGCTGAAAGAACCAACGTTTTTTTAATAACAAAAACACGGTTTCAAATCCAATCCATGTGAAAGAAATTGGAAGCATTGTAATCGAAAGTAAAAATACCCACCTGGATTTGGGGTAAGCCCCATCAAAAGAACTCTTGGAAGAAGTAATGGGTAACAATTGCAAATCCCAATCTTTTTCTATATTGGGAAACTTATCAGAAAACTTCCTATATATTTCAACACTGTCTACAGCCCCAATCAACCATAGTTTCCTTCTATAAACTTCCATTAAACCAGTTAACTTGAGAACCAAAGAAGTAGCCACATCACTTGAGACCCCATCCAAAATCAATCCTTTTAAATCTCCAACTTGTAAAACCACCCCTCCTCCAGACCCATCGCACTTCTCCAAAATTGCTTCCATTTCCTTAAACTTTAACCCCAAATTCTCCTCATTTCCCTCATTTATCTCCTTTTCAATCGATATTGGAATCAGCCCAGCCAAATCCCCATCCAAGATACCAGCTTTCCCCTTTGTTAAACTCTCTGTAAAAACCCTCAAAGCTTCCATGGCACAAACTCCAACAAGCAAAGGATTTTTTCCGCTCTTTTTACCCATGACTTCGCTAATTCTCTTACAATTCTCATCAATCCCATCTTCTTGACCCGGAAACAGCAAATTATACCCGACCCTACCAGAAATTGAATCCGCTAAGTTGCACAAAAATATAGGCGGGCAATGGGCACGGGAAAACCGAGAAGAAACTTGAGTTACCGGCGGGCGAACTAAAGCTAACTTTATGTCACAGCTCCGAAACCCAGCATCCCCGAAAACCCGACTAACAATCGGATCATCCAGAATCGATAAAATTAAGTATTTAAGCTCAACCTTCAAAACTGACGGCGTTTGGGAGCAACCGGTGGCGTTAGTGTTATTATTGCTACTGTGTAACTGTTGTAAATGGTAACTTTCTGGATGACGCCGTTGACTGGCTTGTGACCGTTTAATTGCCGCCATCAGTGAGTTAGAGATCGGAGGGTCCTCGACGGACTTCGACGAAGGTAAGCGGTCTAGTGAAACCCCGACGGAAAGCTCCAGCGCGCGGAATTGAAGCCGGGACGGGTACGCGCTGCTACGTGCACGTGCACATGCATCTCGGAGAGTAGACGACGGTAAGGAAAGCAGCGCCGACACCGCGTGGAGTGATGTCGTCTGTGCATGGCTCCTTCGACGCGCTACGGCCACAGCTTCGTCCAAAGCACGTGCCGCTTCTTCAGTTAAGAATTGCCGAGCTGCGGTTACCGACGTCGGCATCGTCGGCCAGCACAAAAGAAACTACACACAAAAACAATATTAATTAAAAAAATCCTAACCTAGACCCCATATTGAATGCTAAGACTAAAAAAAACCATTAAAGTTACAAGTGAAAAAAAAGCTAGACAAGAAACTACAAATGACTGCTTTGCTAAGATCAAATTAAAGAAAAAGAAGTAAAACACTCTTAAACAACAAAACAATAGGAACCCAGATGTTAATTTGCTACATAAAGAATAAAGAAGACGAGATTCAAAAGCTTTTAAAAAAAATGATACCTTTATTGATAGGATCAAAGGGTCCTTACATGCCCAGCTAAAACTCAAAAAAGAAACGAGACATGGGTAAGTGGTAGAAACACAAATATCCTGATAATATCAGAAAGGGATTCCTTACGAGAAACTAACTAACAAAAACCCAAGAGAAGTTTCTGGGAATCGAAGTAAGTAAATGGTACAGAGAGGGTGGAGGGTTCAGGTTTTAATTCAAGAGTAGGTTTAGTGAGAGGCGGAGGAAAAAGTAAAAGAGAGAAGAAAGAACAAAAGGGACTAGAAACAGCGACGGGGATAGCAAAAATGATAAGAAAAGGAACGATTCCGGGGTTTAAGCAGAAGATTGAAGGAAAAAGGAGAACAAGGGAAAGGGGAAAGGAAGGGTGAGTTAAGGAGACAAAAGCGAAGAAGACACAAAGGGCAGCAAAGGGTATAAATGAATTTATCATTTCATTTTTAATAACTTTGAGAGTTTTGAACTCCCCGTCTAATGAACATATTTAGTTTGCATAACATAACAGCAACCAATAATGATTGTGGGTCCGTAAGTCTGATTCGTAATTAACCCAATATTTTCTGTGCAGGGAGTGTTTACTTCAAAAACTTTTTGAAATTATTTATGGGGGAAGCGTGGAAGTTGGCGGTATGAGAGGGGGAGAGAAAACAAAGCGCTTTTGTTGGCTTGGTGTGTGAGTGGGGTCATGTCAGCGGAAAAGGAACAAACAAATGGTGAGCATAGATTCTCCATCACTCAAAAGTAAGATATTCTCAGCACTAGTTTTCTATTACTAGTATTACTATTATTTTTTTCGGTTTTTTCCTTCATTTCCTTTCTTGTTTTGTTTACGGAAAAAGTGTATAAATATATTAATTATTCTTATAAATAATCTTTCTCCAATTTGGATCATAAGATTCTTTTTTTTGGTATATTTTAAAATTTTAAAAATCTGCACTCGTTTTCTAAGTAATTAACTATATAAATTGGGTTTAGTTTGAAGAAAGGAGATGCCATGTCCACCGAAGCAAATGGGACAAAGAAAGGAGCAGTGGAGTCACTTTCGAGATAGCTTTGAGCCTTAAAACGAGCTTTTCTTTAGGGGAAGATGGAAACAATATATATATAAATAAATAGAGCTAATAAAACAAAAGGTGATGTTTAGATTTGTGTATACTAACGATAGATACACAAAGCTTGGAAGGTTCAATTAATTAGTATTTAATTATTTTTATTGAAGTTAAAAAAATATTTGAAGGGTCAATGTTAACGTTTTCCTAGAGATAGATCAAAGCAAGCCAAAGTGAGTGGAAAATTTAAATTAAAAAGAAAAGAAGATGAATGATCCAATGGAATTCGGTAGTGTCCACCACATGTGTAACCCTGGTAGCGTCGCAGTCATAAAAAAGAAAAGGTCCATCATTTATTATGCATTGCCATTACTTTTTCCCTAGATTGACACCTTTCCTTATTTTGCAATTCATCTTACCTTACACTTCCTTTTATATCACATTTACATTTTGTAAATTTACCCACTATTATAAAATAAAAATAGGGATTTCTTCATTTTAAGTCATGTTTATATAAATTTTATGCATACTTGAGATATTTTGGTTTGAAAGGTGAGCCATTCCTGGCCACTCATGTAATATCTCTATGTTTTCATATCCACACAGTTGGAAATCTTGGTGTTCTTCATTTGTGTGTGTGTGTGAAAGGGACCTGAATTTTATTATTTAAACTAAAACATGCAAAATATAATTATACATTTTAGATTATTTAAACCAAAAAATATTAAATAAAATACAAAAATAAAAAATAAAAAGGACAAACATTGTGATCAAAAGGAAGTATAACAAACAGAACAAATAAATAAATAAGCTTTACCACGCACCTTTTTTTTTTTTCTGAATTTTATGTTTTGCTTCTATAGGATGGTATTTATAGACTGCATATAAATTCAGCAATGGAAGGAAATATGATTTTTGGAATTAATTAATTAAAATAATTGATTATTTATTTTTGATGAAATTAAGTACTTAATTTCCATAAAATCCAGTCAAATCTTATTATGATATATGTTATTAGCATAAAATTAGGACTCAATTTTACATTACATAGAGAAAGATTTTTTGAATAAAAAGTGAGCAAATTGCAAACTATTTTTTGGCGAAGAAAGCATACAAATTGCAATCTATGGCTTTAAATAAATTTACGGACTTCAGTAATAATTAATCCATATTGAATCGGTTTGATGTTTGGACATATTTCTTAGTTAAATTGTAGGATGATGTGGCACTCATTCATTGGTGACACATGTAACTCAACCAACTACATTAAAACTCCAACTTTCCATATTTACACCTGTTCTTTCTTTTTTTTTTAATGGTAAAAGGGAGGGATAAGTGTGAGAGCCTTTCAATTATGGAATGGTATGAATTAACTGAGTTAGGTTTGGGAAAAAGCTTAAAATCATAAATATTAAAATATTAGATGTAATAAATAAATATAGTAATTGTTGGATTGTTTTGACAAAAGCATAGGAGATAAATAAGGTTTACGGTGATTTTGCAAATTTCTTTTATGGAGCCGTTAAATATTATTTAAGGCAATTATAAAACTTATCTATTGAAGTATTATTTAAAAAAAATATGATTCAATCAATTTTTTAAAGCAAATAGAAGTAAACTTCTAATTACACGACTTTATGAAGAGTTTGTCATTATTCTAGGCTGTTGAATATCATTCTCCTGTAAAGCTCGACCACACTCAGGTGGCTCACCAAAATAACACTTCACATTTAAATCTCCACTTGACATTTTTGCTATGCATTTCGCAACCTTATTTTGCTCCATTGGCACATGTCAAAATCTAACTTGTCACTCTTTCAAAATCATAGTATGTATAAGTTGAACTTCCGAAAGATTACTTTCAACCGCATACCCATTACTAACCAAATTGATCAAGATAACATTATCACTCTCAACTTCAATTTGTCGAAACCTTCATGCCAAACAATATTTTGATATGAAAATCAATATTTATTAGATCCAATGATAAAAAAATATTTTTTACACAAATTTTAAATTTATATATTACAAATTACTTTTTTTCATATAAATTGAAAGTTATGCCTTTTTATGAATTCAACTTGATTTTACTTTAAATTCAATAAAAATGTAATAAATATATTTTTCAAAGTATTTACTAAAGCAAGTTCAATGATTAACTATTTGTATTTCAATTAAAAAAATAAATATTAATTATGAATTTTAAAATTACTTTTTACATCTCACCTAATTCCATAATTAAAAAATAATAAATATTAAAAAAAATGATTTTGAAATGAAATTAGATAGGAATTGATTTTAATGGAAGTGTTGAGTTAAAAGTGGGAAGCCACTTCTTGCTAAGGAGTCAATTTTTTAGATGGGACCCGAAGTAGACTACAAAGCCTTGGGTCCCCCCTTCATTTATAGGTGAAAGGTCCATATTGTCACGTGCATGATAGGTAGGCAAGGCATAGTCATTTATTCCTTTTCTTTATTTTTAAAAACCAACAAAGTTGTTACTCGTGGAACGAGCTCATGAAGTCTGAACGTACGTAACCGCTGCTGTTTGGAGGATAACTCCAAAGAGAAGATCGAAAATGGCCTTTTGATGTGCTTCCTTTTGTTTGGTTCCCAATATTGTGTTCCAAATTCATTAAAATCAAACTCAATTATTAATTTTATATAAAATCCTAAATGATTATGACCAAATTAAATATTTTATTATGGAAAAATACAATTAATTATGAAATTAAGGTTACTTAAATTAAAAGTATTGGCCACTTTCTACTCCAATTACCTACTTTAAAAGTTTCCCTGTGTGGTCCGATTGGCACTTGGCAGCTCTAAAAACACTATCTTCCATTCCTTTAATCTGGTTTGAAATTTAAATTTTTTATCTAAAATCAAAATAGAAGAAATAAAATGCACAAATTCCGTGAATAACTAACAAAATTATAATTCTATCCTTAAAATAGAACATTGTTATTTTCATCTTTTAAAATTTTAAATTAATCCTCTAAAAATGATAAAATTTTAATTTAATACTTTAAAAATTATATTTTTATTATCGTAAAAATTACAATTTAATTTCGACCCCTAAAAAAAAATTTTCTAACTTCACTCATCTCTATTAGCAAAATACTCTACTCATCAACTTTGTTTATGCTATTTTTTTCTTACCATATGAAATGATTAACAATTACATTCCAATATTTAATTCAATAAATTTATTGAGAATTTAATCCAATAATTAAAGCATAATCTTTTTACTTTAAAGAACTGAATCCCAATTTTTCTACCTCACTGTATAAGAAAAAAGAAATTGTATACTGATTTAGTCGATGGTCCAACCGAAAGGAATCACTACAATGTTGGGTATGAAAAATGCTTTAGTTAGGCGGTGGGAATGTATATTATATACGTTTGGTAAATGTGGTTCAATAAGTCAACCATTTTTAGTATTATTTTTACAAGCTGAATGCCCAAGTGGCCCTACAAAGTCCTGCCTATGTTCTTATAGAAACTTGTGCTCTGCTTGTTGACTATCTACGGTTCTCAACCATATTTTCAAAATATGATAATATCAATTTTTAATTGTTTTATCATTTAATTAAAAAATTATAAAATTAAAAAACCAGTCTAATATCCAAACCCTCTACTTTGAATTAGTATTTCTGCCGATTCAAACAACATTACTTCTAAATAAGAAAACATAAATTAATTTAAATTATTATATATTATTCGATTTCATCGTCCATCTAAATTTAATTATTCGAATATATTTTGTTTAGTTTGATATCCAATTTGAAACATTTTAATTGTTTGAATTAAATTGAATTTTATTTTTTATTTAATTCACGATAATAACTCAAGTACTATATAAAAAAAATTGAATATATGTTTTATTTAATTTTAAAATTTGAACCAAATAAATTTCAAGTTGGGAATAAATACTAAAATTATTCATAAATTTTGATATAATTGTTATAGATCAACTTTAATTTGGTGTAATCTTATACATCAAATTTTAATTTTGGTTCAATTTTCATATGTTATCTATGTGGCACAAATTTCCATTAAGTCGTATGTAAATTGCTAACATGACATTTTATTATATTAAAAAATAAACAAATTAATTTAAATTATTTCAACCTACATTTGAAAAAAATATATACACACTCGGGGAAAAAGTTTCTTATTTTTCTAAAAATGTGCCTGCATAGATAACCATGCTAGTGAAATGTGAGAACTGAACCAAAATTACAGTTTAGTGTATCCAAATGCACCAAATTAATTTTATGTATAACATTTCAATTTATATCAAAGTTAATGTATATTTTTAATATTATCTCTTTTTAAAAAGAAAATGTACAAAATGGCAAAATAATATTAATAAAAGAAGTCCGAACTATAGCACTATTAAATTTGTTCGCAATAAATAAACAATCTGACTCGACTCAATGATAATATGGTGAAAACCTATCTCACAAGCTTTCTCAAGAGAAGCAACAATGGCTAGGCTTCAACAAAAGGAGCTTGCATCGAAGGCACCACCTAACGTGTGTGCAAAACCTGAATGTACCAACTCCTCTTAATCACAAACAATGGCACCGAAAGTTGTACTCCTCTTGTCACTACTCCATGTGGTATTGATGTTGATCTTCAAGTGCCCCTCAAAAGGGGCATCCCAACTAACGACTCTCAACTTACAGGGAAGCATCAAAACAAACAATAGGTTATAATCTGAAAGTCACAATTGAGAGTTTGAGCTCGGGTGTGAACATCTTGAAGAGACAATGCTTGACCCTGAATGATATCTAAAATCCTTACTTCTTAGAATTGTTGCAAAATCAGAAGAAAATTGGAAAGTTTGTAAAAGCTTCTTTGTCCAACTTCCTCATCTAATATTCCAACCAATCAACAGTCTTGCAAAAGGAAGCATGCAACAAGTCGTTATTAATTCTGCATAAAGATAAAGCCTCCTTAGATAGGGAGCAATCCCAAATGGCATGCAAAAGGTCTTCTTTTGGGACACCACATCTTTGGCATCGAGGGTGAATGATGGAGGATAATTGGACACATTTAATAGCAATGGGAAAAATATTATGATCAACCCTCCATCCAAACAACTTAATCTTAGGGAGGGTCCTCACCTTTCATAGTTCTTTCTAATAAACTCTATGAGGACCCACCAAAAGAATTCAATAGAGCTAGTTATGATCCATTAACCTACACACAAACAGTCAAGAGTAGATAGAAAGCATTCCTAAATAAAACAAGGAGGTTGACCAAAATGCAGCTTTGGGAGGTGGTGGTGCCACCCCTCCATCCACCAACCATAGTCCAAACACTCACTCTCATTCTAAAACTGCAAAAGGGTGAATCATAGGAAGCAAAGAGAAGAGAAAAAAGGACAATCAACCAATGACCACTAGTGGTTGGTCGTGTCCACGAGGGCAAAGAATAGTTTGGACTCTAGTGGCGTTGGAGATAAAAAGAAGCTAGAGTTATATAATGCATTAGTCAACCATAACAAATAAAATACTTGCATAAAAACAATGTATTTCCTTTTTTCCTTTTTCTCTCACTTTTATAGAAGAGAAGCGATAACTACTTATTGTTCATTAATTTTAGTTTATTTATGAATTTAGTTTATAATAAAATAAAATACTATAAACGTAAGCTAAAGAATGCAAAATCAGAGGTAAATTCTAAAAAATAATAATTTAATAATCTTATATTTGGGAATAAAAAATTAGATTAAATAAATAAAAATAGTATTAAAAATATTTGGTGTGTGGAATACCCTGATAGAAAGAAGATTGAGGTGACGGGAGATAGAAGATAAAATTTCTCTCATCTATAATTTAGATAGATGCTGAGCCAATCCCCAATCGCTTTCGACTTTTCAACCTCTCAGTAGCCAAACGGACTCTCCCTCTTCCCTCCCTCCGTATTTTCTTTTTAAAAAATATTTGTATTCCATCTTAAATAATGGTTTTCAATATTAATAGTTGTACGACCCACCCACGCCATGTACCAATGAGAGCTTTGCTTGATTTGGAGAAATTATTTTTAAACCAATAAATTCGTTTCATGAACAATAATATTGTTTTTAAGCAAATAAAAATTTATTTGTTTATACAATTCTTATGGCAGGCTCTTCAAACAAAACAAAAACTCGAAGAATCTGGGCACTAAATACAAATATTGATGTATTTAAAATGTTTTTAAAAAATAATAAAGAAAAAAGAGATAAAATCTAAGCTGGCTTTTTGTTGAATCTTTCACTTTCTGCATAAAGTAGCTTTTTGCTTGAAGTGGAATATATTGGTCGACACCATTAGAAAAATAAATGTTGACATTTACCATTGTGTTTGTCTTGTTTTGAGCCCAGACCAAACAACAAACAATCTGGTATCTTGTTTTTCCCATTTCTATCCATGCGATATGTTAGTGTTTTTACTTTTTAGGTCATTGAAAAAGAAGAAGACCATTTCCATTTTATAAACTATTAATATATTTTATTTTCAAGTAAATAATTATTCAATTATTTAATTTTATATTTTTTGGTGACCCAATTTATATAAGTGTTTTTATTTTTACGTCACAAAAAAATAAAATTAAATAGTTGAATGATTATTTTATAATTTTTCATACTAAATAAAAAATAATAATTAAATGGGTATACAAAATAGGATATATTTATGGTTATACTTGAACCTCAAAATAATGGAGAAGAAAAGTGATTGGAGTTTGAAGAAAGAGTAAAATCATGATTAAAAAGCAAACTAAACCCACAGAAATCAACGAAATAAAAAGGGCAAGGAAAGCAAATGAGGTAGCAAGCAATGGGCTGTCGTCTTATTTCCATGTTTGTGGTTGTAACTTTAACGATAAGATGGCCACTTTGATAATTTGATGTGACACCATTTGCTGTCAAGTTGAAGAAAACAGAGGGGAAGAAAATATTATGAATGATTTAATGGGTGGGTTTGTGTGTTTGTGGGCCTAACACTTGTTCATCATGAATCCCTTGAATTCATCTCAACATTATTACTAAAACCAATAATTTGTTTTTTAATTCATTAAATTTCCAATTAAATCTAAATATATGAAAACATAAAGAAAAGGGAAGGAGCAGCTCCCTGTTTGATGGATTGCGGGATTTGGAAGATTCTACTACTGAACATATTCCATCTTCCACTCAAATATGAAGCTTAAAAAGTGAGAATTACTTCTCCAATTCAAATAATGAAGCATATATTTTGTTGTGGTACTCTAAAGTGAAAATACCAAAATATTTCATTTTACTTTTTTATAAAAAAAATCTCACAAAACCCTCCTCATTGTAAATTAGATGAGATTACCCAGCAAAATCAAACGATCAGATGTGTATGTAATTTTTCATTCTTGGACTTCAATATCATACTTTCACTGGTTTATTATTTAATAAATAAATAAAAGGAAACGTGTCTTTTCCCCCCTCCTCTGCAAAGCCTAATGGAATAAGTCCAACATTTACTATCTGTACCAATAAAACCCATTTCAAAATAATAATTCAAAATTGGGCTTGAGGGAGATCCATTCTATACCCATTTTTATTGCCTGCAAATTGGGTTAATTTGAAAAAAAAAGGAGACCAAATTATAGTAGTACAATATCACATATCAAAGCCGCTGTGGATAATAATGATGCATTTTCCATTAGCACACCAAGACCAGGATGCTGAGAAAGCCCAAAATTTTTCACTTTTAGAGCTTTTCTAATGCCACCAACTTCTTCTCAATCGCAAACAAAAGAGGTGCTGGGAGCTTTCCCGACGGTCGTGAAATTGCCATTAAAAGGGGAGAAGCTTCAGCCAAGGTAGAAGAATTTCCAAGTCGATTCAGAATTAGCATTGTTATCAAGGCTTCACCACAAGCATTTAGTGGGGTTAATTGGATTCTGCCAAGAAAATGACGAGAGGTTTTGGGTTTACGACTAAATCTATTTCTTGTTCTATATTTTTATTAATAAAATCTTGTTTTAATTTATTATTAACAACAGATAAGATTTTTTTAGATTCATATTCAAATCTAATTCTGTAACTTCTTCTAAATTATTTACTTGTTGTTCTATTTTATTTACTTTATTATATAATTTATTTTTATTAGAACCTTTACTCAGAGCTGAAATATTTTTTTTATTTTTAGAGTCAATATGCATAATATGATTGCAAATTTTATCTTTATACAGACAATCTATTTCTTCCATGAAATTTATCTTTGGTACCTAAAACCTTCTGTTATCTTTTTTATGTCTTTACTCTCAAAGGCCTAAAGTCTCACATTGACATAAACATGCAATAGAAAGACAAAATAATAGATATATAGGTTTTAAGATAAATAACCATGAAAAAATGGAATTGTAAATAAAAGATAAGAACTTATAATGAATACTAAGATATTATTTTTTTAAGTATCATTACACTAGCACTCTGATACCAATTATAAAAGGGATGCAGAAGATAGTTGATTTTATTACAAAAGTAGAAGTAAAGGAATTTTTTTTTACAAAGATAAAGGAGAATGGTAGATGAGAAGAGAATAAAGAAAGATTTCTAAAACTTTTTTCAATGCCTCGTTTAGGCTTCCTCTATCCCTATTTATAAGAGAATTTTTAAACCCTATTTTATTTTCTTTTGAATTTCGCACAGTGTTTCTGATAAGGATGATATCTCATTAATGATGAATTGATGGTTACTTCCAAGTAGCTTTCCTTTTGTCTTGACACATCATTAATGGTTGCTTCCACGTTGCATTTTTTTTTATTTGTATATGGATGCCTTATTCTTTAAGTAATCTCGAAACTTGAATGTTCCTTTCTTGGATGTTATTCTCCTACATGGCTTCCTTGTTTGGCTTTACCCTTCTTGAATATTATCTAGATTCATTAACTCTATGTCATCTAGATGTAATGAATCTGTTGACAGTCTTGATGAGTTCCCAATCTCCCACGTGTTTTTGATTTCTTCTATTATGTGTGATAGAAAATCATCGATCTCCATGTCAGCTATCTTTTTTAATAATTGTACGGATTCTTCATCTTTGTCATTCTAGATGTTTCCAGTTTCATTTGCCAATATTCTTTTTCCATCAGTCCAGAATCTATGAGTCTTTTGTTGAAGTAAATATTGGCTTTTGTCATTAAATTTTGCAGTGCCACTGATTATTCATTTAGACGTTAAGTCGTCCAACACTACTATTTGGTATGAATTGGAGGACCCAAGTGTCAGATTTTGGATTATCACTATTGGGACCCGAATCTGATGAAGAATTAGTGTCAACCACGACAGTTGGGCCCTGAATGCATTTGATAGGAAGGAAAGTTATTTTCAGAAATGTAGAAGATTGGACTGGACCAATGGGAGAGGCTATTGGTGGGGGATCCAAGGGTTGGGGCGCCGGACATTCATTGGGCTGAGGAAGTGGAGCTGATGGCTAATACAGTTATACAATGTGCGACTTTGGGAGGAAAAGAGTGGCCTAATACGATGGACATTGTTGCCAATTTGGAGAAATCATTGACACCCTGCTACTCTCTTCTCCTACAATTCCCATTCCTATAGATTGAGCTTTTAGAAGAGTTCATGCGATTCTTTTCAATTCTTTTTATATCATTATTTTATCTGAATTTTTTCCATTTTAATGTCAAATCTATAATATATATAAATTAACTAGATTAAATTCTGAATGGTTTATTTATTTATTAATTTGTTAACGGAAAAGAGAAAGATTGAAAGTAGAAAATGTGATGTTGTATTGAAGCTAAAGGTTTTTGTGATCAGTGATCACAGACAAAATGGAATGTTTTGTTGTAGCTGTTAACTTTTATGTATTTTAGGTTGCATTTTTGTACAACTCAAATATTTTGAGCAGTTCTTTTCTATTTTTGTCTTGAACTTAAAGTGGTTCTTATCAGATTTCTTTCCTTCCCCCTTACCAGTTTATGGTAATAACAAGTCTTGTTGTCAACAACATCGAAACCTCTAGGAGACAAACCAAATGGTACATCTATAGCTCAACTTATCATTCTTCATGAAATATATATTATATTCACATTAAAAAGCTGAAGTTAGAGTAGTTTAAATTGACAGCAATCAAATCTAATAGTAATTATAGTTAAGAAACATATAATCACTAACATGTTCACAGTTTGATCTGCTAGGAGCAATCTGATTGTAGCATTTTAAACTGCTTATCTTGAAGAAATGAAACAAACAATTTATCAAAAAGAGAAAAGGGTTAGTAGAAAATCTTTCAAGTTTCTATAATGCAGAGACTTTGTAAGATTTCTTTATCGATTTGTACCAAGAATATAATATAAACTGAGAAATGTCCATCAACACTGTTTATTATGCATACGGTGTTGGTATTTTCATTACAACATTCAACAAATCTCAGTTGTCAGTTATCATTACGGAGCCTCAAATTTGATGCTCAATAGAAGCCTTGCATGCTTGTACTTATTTTCTTTTCTTTTTTTCATGTAATGGAACTACCCTAATTCTCGTTCTCAACTATGATACTGGCAAGCATACTTGGCCTCCGAAATAATGCCTCCCTATAGTGTTATTGTCTAAGATTTTAATCCGAAGCACAGTTAATTTAGGAGCTCTTAATTGGAATTTGAACTCCTCATCCCATACAGGTAACCATTCATCTTCTATGGTTACTGTTTGTTTTTCATTCTTATCTGCTGGAACACTAAAAACTGCAAATGTACTTCATTATCAATATCTTTCATATGAAATTTTAATAGTCTCACTCTCGTATAGAAGTCTGGCGTGGAATAGCGATCGAATGCTGTGTGGTGGAAATCCTGATGCCAACCTTCCCCTAGGTATACTTTTACCTGTAAAGAAAATGATCAAGATTTCAGCTATGGAGGATTGACAAATGAAGAAATCCAAAGATGCAGTTATAAGTAAGGATATATCGATCCACCGTCATAATGGTCTTGACCTCTCATGGTAAATTAGGATAAAAAACCTCATCATTCGGTCCCCTATGCAATAAAAAGTTAGGTTTTTTCACATAGCCGCATCCACCATTGGCTCTAAACATTCCTTGCATTATCCATAGATGCTTTCCATGTCCCTGTTGGAAGAATAACAAGGAAAAGAATGGTTTGAACATAAACAATAGGTGGGTAAGAATGCCAATTATTCCAAAACGTAATTACAATAAAGTTCAGGAACTAATAGTTAAATCATTTTTTTTAAAGAAAAACGTTGCTGGAAGGTTGGCAGGCAATAGTTAAGGAGATTTCCTTTCTTTGACATAAGGGTCTAAATTGGACCTGAAATGGTCTTACTCTTACCTGCATATTAAATGCAACCATTTGTGCTCCATGCATCCATCCAACAAAAGTATTGTAATTAGAAGAGTCAAGGCGAGTGCGTTTAGGATACACCCTCAGCAAATTTTGCGGAGTAAACCTAGAGAAAGAATGTAATGAATTTGATAACCAATAAAAGGGTGAATAAGAATCTCAATGTCTATCATCAGTGTGAAAACAGAGGCAACTATGTATACATGAAAGTTTTTGTTTCATATGTTTTAGCAGCGCTTTCAAGTTTTTGCTTACTCAAGCTAATTCGACTGACTTTCTTAGGATCATCACTCAGCCAATTCTCTAATCCACCTTTCAGCTTCCTTGCATTTATAGCAATTAGTTGCCTGCATTCAGGCACAACTTTCTCCTCGTCTTCATCCATAACATGTTCTCATTCTTCTGGTGGATTCCACTAACAAATCATAAATGACAAGTAGATAAGCATTTATTCTCGACGTTACGTCAATGAAGCTTAATATATACAACTCCAAGGCACTTGGCTACTATTTGACATTCATTTACCGCCGTTCCACCTTCATTTTCTGAAATTTCTTCCCCTTGGGTGTTTCCTTCGAGGTACTCCTTTGGAAGTTTGGTTGAAATCAAAACCTTTTTCTTCAATGATTCTGGTGAAAGAAATTGGTCTAAATTTTCTGTTCCGTTAGTGTAAAGCATGTCTTCAAAAGTTTCTGTAACCATCTAAAGAAAATCATGTTTTTAAGAAAAAAGAACATTCAAGGTTAGCATTAGTAAAATTTCTATACTGAAACCATCATTTTAGGTTCACCTTAGCCACTTTTTCTTGAAGATTGGGATTCAATTGGTCTTCAAAAGTGATTATAACAGGATATTCTGAAGCTTTAAATGTATTCTCCTTAATTGCTTCCAAACATTTTTGAAGGCCAACAAAGAAGTCAGAGTCCTGCAAGTTTCAATGAATCCATCGCATAGTTTTCATTGGTTTTAACAAAACCGATAACTTCATATCAAATTCACGAACTGTAGAAAAATCGGGTTTCTTTTACCTTCCATGATAAACATTCACATCATTTCCACTGGAATTTGGCCATAGATCCAGTTCAATTACTCTAACACCTCTAAGCAGAACATCTTTAATCGGTTCAACACTGCTGGCACCGCTGAATTGATTCCTGGTCAAGTATGAGTTATGGCCGGTGAATAAGAAATAATGTGACAGTGGAGCACTCATGTCATGGTGCACTTAAATTCACAAAAATCGATCTTCCTATGAATTAATAAACCTAGATTGAAGCTTTCCACAATACTAAACTATAAACTTATCAAAACTATGAGACATTATCCAAGAAAAAAAAACCCAGGGTTACATTTGAAGGAGGGTGAGCAAGGTTAAGGTCACCAAGGAGATATCTAAAGAAGGCTTCTAAGTGTAGCCCCCTCCTCTGGAAGATATTGAGATGCTTGAGACTATCAAAATGACTTGAGCATCCTCCTTGGTTGCATTCTTTTGACCTTGATTGTAATGGCCCAAATTCAAGGTTATCGGAATAGTAGTTTCGTAACCACAAATATATCAATAGGAAAATCGTATGAAAATATCAATAGAAAATTTTACCGATTTAGTAGTTAGTTAGAAAAATAAATTATTGAAGAAATTGGGTAAAAATAAGGTATCGAGACCTCGATCTAGTAAAAATGAGTCAGAAATATTTTTATAAATATTTATGAAGTGTTAGTAATATGGTATTAAAATTTAGTTAGAAAATTTTAATGTTTGGGTAGTCAATTAAGTGAAAAGGACTAAATTGAAAAAGGTGTAAAAGTTACCGGAAGGATTAAATAGCTCAATTGTTAAATGAGGAGGGACATAAATTGAAAATAAGCTCAAAATGAGATATTTTGGGCAGCATAAGCTGAGAAAAATCAGGAGAATTGGTGAAATAAGAGTAAAATGGGAAAATAACAAATTTTACTAACATAAAAATGAGACCAAATTGGAATATCTAGAATTCTCTTTATTTTTCAGCATTCTCTTCAGCCAAAAACGTCCTAAGGGTTTATTAAAGCTGGTTTTTAATAATTTTTGCACCAAGTGAGTTAATCCTTGCCTTTTTCTTGTAATTTTTGTATTTCTAAGACTTTTACAACTAGGTCCTATTACTAAATTCATTAGTTTTTGATTTTATGAATGAAATTGAAAGTTTCTATGAAAATGTGCTAGAATTTTATGATGAAATAGCATGGAATTGAAGCTTTAATTTGTTTATGAGATGATTTTATTCGGTAATTTCAATAGAAATTGATTTGTAGGACCTAATTGTGAAAATGTTTGGAATTAAAGTCTAGTGCTAAAATTATGATTTCCAAAGGTTATAAAGTAGTTTAAAGTGATAGGATAAAATGTTAATTGAGAAAAATCAGCTCAATTGAGAGGTTAATTGAGCAGGGATGAAATTATCATTTATTGAAAGTTTAGGGAAAAATGGTAATTAATACCATGCACTAAAACAGTTTTGGACAGCAGCAGTAGTCTAACTTTAAAAAATCACCAAAAATTGTGAAAATTGAATTAGTGAATTAAAAAAAAAGGAATTAAAGCTTATTGAGTCTAGTTTCTTATAAAAGAAACAATGTAAGCAATGGAATTATAAATCATGAGATATAATAGATTTTGTGAGACAAGGTTAGAATGAATTCGGGTTCCCCTGTTTTGACTTTGGAAAATCATAAAAAATTGGATAAAAATAAATAGGGGCTTAAATTTATATGTTTAAAATCCTTAATGAGTCTATTTTCAAAATAAATAAACGATAACATCATCAAAATTCTGTAAAATGAGATAATTAATTTTTAGTGAAGAGGGGTCGGAACTATCAAACAGTGAAATAGGGGAAACTTTAAAGAATAAACTGTACTTATTGGCTAAACCAAAAATTCTGAAAATTTTATGGTAAGAAGATATGTGAGTCTAGTTTTAGGGAAAATTAGTGGATCTTAATTTGGAGTTCCGTAGCTCAAGATATAAATAATTTAGTGACTATAACGCAATGAGACAGCTTTGAATGCACTATAAATAATAATGGAATTATAGAGAATGTTACATATGAACATGATATGTATTAGATTAATGATTAAATTCAAATACGAAGTTAGATCGAGGAAAAGAAAAAGTTCGGGATTAGTAGATTTTTGTTTATGAACAAGTATCGAGGTAAGTTTGTGTAACTTGAATTATATTCTTAAATGCTTGAAATGTTTGTCATTGATGTGAATATGAGTTGGATGTTTATTGTATGATAATTGATGAAGTATTGATATTCTTGATGAAAAGAGGAAATAAATCCCGGTTGAATGAAAGGAAAATTTGATGGATCTCTGAAAAGAAATTGACAGTAAAAAGGATCTAGCCTGGACGGGTGATCCTATCCTGATATAGCCCTCCCGAAGAATATGTGGAAAATGGATTTAGCCCGGATCTCGGTATATAAAGAAACTTTATTTTGGAAATCAATGGCATGTATAAGCTAGTAAAGTAAATGTTAATGTGAAATGAATGTATGGTTAGCCATTGGTATGGCTAACAAATTCTGGTTTTGGTATGTGATGAGGTTATCTTATGAATACGTTAAATCTATCTTGAAAATATGTTAAAATGAATTGGTTGTGTTGGATTGGTCTCGGTTTAAAATTGCAGGGGGTTATATTAAATTCAAAAAAAAGAAAAAAAGAAAACTTTGGGATTTTGCGAAAAATTTATTCAGCAAAATTTGGTAATGCCTCATACCCCATTTCGGCGATGAATACGGGTAGGGGGTATTACATTGATGTTCAATCAGAAACCTCAGTAGGTCATCCACAGTTATCATTCCGCTTGGCGAGAAACGGTAAAAGGCATTCTTGATATCAAGAGGCGGTTCAACCATCTTTGTCTTGAACACTCTCCTCCAACACACGCACACTTTAAAACGCTGTTTCGGCATCGTGGTTTTCACCTAAGAAAAGATAAAAATCTCAATTTCTGGTGATGTTTCTTTTATATTTCTCAGTTAATAAAAGGTAAAGTGAAACAAGTTTGAAAGTGGCTCATATTATTTATATCATTGGTATATCAAAATCTAGGTATTCTGGATGGTGAACTTGAGATTTTAATATTGTTGCCTCCTCATTGCTTGGTCAAATTTATGAGGTTTTTAATATTACATGGTGTAAAGCATTGTGTTGCTACAAAATAAAGTAGCAAGTAGACTTTCCCTTCCCAAACCATAAATTACTCACAGTTGTCATTAAAATTTTAATTAACAAAATGATAATGGCACAAATAACCCCTAAAGTATAGAAAATGTTTTAATATGTTTCTTAAACTTTAAAAATGTGGATTTTAGTACTAAAAGTTTTATTCCCTCTAGTAAAGTGAGAGTAATCTATGCCTAATGCGTTTGTTTTTTTTAAAAGAAGTGGATTTAGACCAACCATGACAATTACCTTATTGAGCAACAATAGAAGAACCAGATAATCAGGGCTAATTCCAATTAGTTGCATGTTGTAGAATGAAACTAGTGCTTTGTTCTGATCAAAGCATTGAACACTAACAACTCCAACCCCAACTCACGCCTAGTAGCATATACAACAATCAATATTCCAATAAAAATATAATCTAATTGTGCATAAATAGGAAGAATGCTTACTAATAGTAATCAGATCCATCATTATCCCTTCCAACCTCATTTTATTCAAAACATCTAACGCCTCTGTAGCATTGCCATTTTGACAGGATCCAAAAATCATTGCATTCCAAGAAACCATATCCCGTACTGGCATATCATCAAATAGTTTAAGTGCATAGCTTAAAGCTCTGAACCGCGTATACACATGAACCAAGGAAGCGGTGACAAAGATATCCAGTTCAAAGCCCAATTTTAGCGCCAACCAAAATATCATCATTCTATCAAATGGATTTTATAGGATTTAAGTGCAGGAGCAAGAGTGTAGAAATCAGGTAGAAGCCCAAAGGTAAATGAAATTTGATAGAAACAGACTACAACTTCCCCAAAATGACCAATGCGAACAAAAGCAGACACCATCGTAATACAGGTATAAACATATTTTTCTGAGATCTGATGAAATGTGCGACGCTAGAATGAGACATCGCCAAGTTAAGTATAAACATTAACAAGCTTGACAGAGAATAAAATGCTTTTAGCTTTCTCCGTAACAACAACAACGGCATGGAGGAGCTTAGCAAGGTGTAATCAGTTGCAGGATTTGAATAGTTGATTGAATTTCGATTCTTTCCTTTCAATTGAGGCATTTTTTATGTATTTTTTCCTTTTCTAAATAATGTAATAGAGCCTAAAAGGCTCATTTTTTTCTTTTAAATCACATCATAAACTAGTATTTTTATTATTACAAAATGATTTATCACTGGTTACTATCTACAATACTTTTACCTAAACATAACACTAAAGATGTTTTTTTTTGTTCTCTGTTTCTCCTTAATAGCCATTTTTGTTGTCATTCTTTTTTAGCTTTGGGTAACTAGAGGCAGAAAAGAACACACACACACACTACAATAGGAAGGGTCTTTTCGTGTGAGAGACACCCTAAGTTTTCTTAGTCGTTTCTTTTTTTTTTGTGATTTTTAAAATCGCCTCCTTCACCGTAGACTGATTTTTAGTTATTAGAATGAAGCAATAAAAGGATCCATTCGAAGCAGCATTGGAAGAGTAAGAGGAATCGCCATCTGATTCCTCAGTTGGTGAGGATGAACTGAACAACCAACTCCAAATGAACCCCAGAACCAAACCGATGGTGGACACAAATTGCTTGTAGATGATGATGATTACGATGACATTGGTCCCAACGTAAAAAATCCCTCTCATCCATCATCAAGTTCAACTCCTAAGTTGCAATCTACAAGTGTTAATGCTAATGTTGCTACTAGAGTCACCACCAAGAACAAAGAATACGATGATGATGATGAAGAGGAAAACGTGGAAGTTGAGCTTAGCAAGTTCCCTTCTAGTGCAACTCCTAAGTTGATAAAAAGTTAGAATATTATGTTAGCGTATTGTTATTTTCTTAATGACTCGTTGATAAAAGTTCATTTTTGTAAATGTTAATGATAAAATCAAATTTCCTTTTAAAATTAGGTTATCAAGACAAAATTCACTAAAAAGAAATTATAAAACAAATTAAAATAAAATTTTAGTTGTCTCATAAAATTAATATTTTATTAATGTAAAATGATATGCATTCAAAGTTTTTTTATTACTTTTTTAAAAAATTAAAATATGTTTAAATAATATAATTTATTTTAATTATGAAAATATATTTTTATTATTTCTATAATATCCCGAAAATTACTACAGTAAGAAAATATGTATACTTGATATAGTAAAATAAGGAAATAAAGTGACGAAAAGGAAAATTTTGATTTATGTCAACATTGGAAAGTATATTATGACATATTAATGCAAGAAAGGACTAATTCGCAAAAGTGAGAAAAGTTTTGTTGCCCAAGAGTAACTATTTAAAATTTGAGGGGTTAAAGTGTAAATATGAAAAGTTGAAGGATCAATAGTGCAAATATTTTAAGGGTGGAATGATCTAGAAACTAAGGAAAACGGATGAATTAGGACCAAATTGAATAAGTGAAGAATTGTGAAAGACTAAATCGTAATTTTACCAATTGAGTGATGACTCAAGGATGGAATTTTAAAAGATCATGAAGGGCAAAATATTCAATTAGAAGGAGAGAGAAATCTAGAAGGCAATGATGTGTTGGAGATATTTTAGATAATTAAATAAATAAATATTAGTTTATAATATTTTGATTTGATTTTTTTAATAATATTTTATTATTTTATTTAGTATATATATATGTGGAAAGAAAGATGAAATACCACCATCCCACCATTTTTCCCACGCATTAACGTGAGAAGAAGAGAGAAAGAAAAAAAGTTTTGCTTTCTTTACAATTTAGTCTTTCCACCAAAAATTTACCATTTTCACCTAGAAATCAAAAGAATTTCCATAGCTTCCAAGAGAGAAGAATAACAAGGAGACAATGGGGAGCTAAAATATCAAGTTAGATTCAAGAAATAAAAGCTAGAGGAGAGAGAAAATCAAGTTAAAGATTGAAATCAATAGCACAAGGTAAGAATATCAAGATTTCAATATATTTTTAAGTTTGATATTATTGAAAAATCATGGAAATAATGTTATAGTAGAGTTTTCTTATATAAGGTCTTATGTTTTTGATAAATTAGTGAAAGAAAATAAGAGAAAGTATGGGAAATTTTATAGAGAAAGGGAATAAGAGTGTTATAAATTTTGTAATCAACATTTTGCACTAAAATAGTTTTGAATAGCAACAGTATGTTAACTTTGAAAAATCACCATAAATTTTGAAAATCGAATTATAGTATGAATAAATTATGGAATTAAATCTTATTGAGTCTAGTTTCTCATGGAAGAAACAGCATAAGTAATGGAATTGTAAATCATGAGATATAATAAAATTTGTGAGACAAGGTCAGAATGAATTTGGGTTCCCCTGTTCTGATTTTAGAAAATCAAAAAAAATTGAATAAAAATAATTATAGGATTAAATTTATATGTTTAAAATACTTAATGAGTCTATTTTAAATAGAAACAAATGAGAACATTATCTGAATTCTTTACAAAGTGATAATTAATTTTTAGTGAAGAGAGGTCGAAACTGTCAAACAGTGAAATAGGGCAAAATTTAAAGAATAAACTGTACTTATTGGCTAAACCAAAAATTCTGAACATTTTATAGTAAGAATACATGTGAGTCTAGTTTTCTATAAAATTTTCGGATCTCAATTCAGAGTTCTATAACTTAAGATATAATTAATTTAGTAACTATGACTCAAGTGAACAGCTTATTATGAGTAAACAAGTAAATAGTGGTATTATGTATATATCAAGGATGTGGAATGGAGTGGAGGAGGAGGAAAAGATATGTGAATATTTAGCTAATATGTTTATTTTAAAATAGCTAATTTACATGTTTTAGGTTCAGGGATTAAATTGAATAAAAGTAAAATTTTAAGGGTAATTTTGTAAAAATGTCAAAAAGTGACCAAATTGCATGAAATGAATTGTTTTATTATTTAAATTAATAAATTGAATGAAATATTATTTAGATCAAGATTGGGTGGAAATTCGAGAAAAAAGAAAATTACCAAAATGTCCCTAAATTTTAGTAGTGCCGGAAATAGTGGTTTCAGGGCACCAAATCCGATGAGTAAGTTTGTAAATATCATTATTTAATATTTACGAGTTAAATGTGATTTTTAAAAAGGTTTTTTATTTGATAATTTATGTTATATAAGTGATTTATTAAGTTCAAGTGGTTTTAGAAAATGAGGTATCGGGACCTTGTTTTTATAAACTGAGCCGTAAATATTTTTATAAATATTAACGGAGTGTCATTAAGGTAATAAGGTGGTATTAAAGTTTCATTAAGAAATTTTAATGTTTCAATTATTAATTAATTAAAAAAGACCAAATTAAAAAAAAGTGCATTCCCAGGACTCTATTCCCATAAATCGGACTAGTATATATTTATTAAAAATATTTATGAAGCTAGTTGTGTTGTTAATTAGATTTCAGTTAAGTGAATTTACTTGAATTAAAAGTAAATTAGGTATAAGAACTAAATTGCATATAGGGTGAAAGTTGAATTAAGATTAAAGAAAAACTAAAAGGACTAAAGAAACAATTATGCTATTGTTTCTTTATGAGGCCTCATAAGGTAGATTTTTTTTGTGAAATCATTATAAAACTTTAAGTTAATGTATATTATAATATTTACTTCAATATTAAGTATATATATTATATTATATTATATTATATTATATTATATTATATTATAGTAAAACAAAATAATAATATAATAATGTATAATAAAACAAATAAATGAAAGAAAAAGAAAAAGAAAGTGAAACCAAACATAAGGGAAAAAGAAAGAAAAAAAAAGAAAGAAAAGGAGAAAGAAAAAGTTAATGGTTTCAATTGTTCAAAGTTTAGTCAATTTAGTCCTTTTTTCTTTTAATTTTTATGTTTTTGGAATCCCGGTATTAAATACTACCCGACCCATATCAAAATTTTAGAAATTATTGAGTTTTTAAATGTTGTTAATGTTGAATAATTTTAGTACTAGGGATTAAATTGATAGATTTTTAAGTTAGAAGTGAAAAAGAATTGAATTGTAGAATAAATTGTAAATTTTTAGTAATAGGGACTAAATTGTGAAAATTCAAAATTTAGGGATTTAAGTGAAATTAGAGAGTTAAGTCTAGTTTAAAGTGGAAATTGAATGAAAATATAGAATTGATTGTGAAGAAATAAAATTAGTCTCGGTTTAGGGACTAAATTGAAATTTAGACAAATGTTGAGTAAAAATTGAAATATGCAATATGAAATTAAATTGTATTGTATTGATGAATTTTAATTATTTTAATTCCGTAACTAAAGTCGTACCGGGATCCTCGACTAAAAAGGGGAAAGATAAAGTCTACGAGAAATAGCTCGAAATTTCTTTTTTGTATTTTTATAATCCGAATTTAGTTGTTAATTGGTATAATTCAATTTAATGTATATAGTAAGTGTTGAGGTGAGAACTATTGTGTTTTGTAATTGAAATGTATTGATTTAGTATGTGATAAATTGATTGAATTTATATTGATTGAATTGGTATATATATTGAATATATATACTGGTTGTATTTGAAAAGTGAATTGAAACCCTATTAACTGTATTGGGCTGAGTCGGATATAGATGGCATGCCATAGGATTGAAAGAGTTCAAGGATTTCTTCGACTTCGAGTCGATGAGACACTGGGTGTCAATTTACTACTTCGGATTGATTCGATGAGGCACTGGGTGCCAATTTACTTTGGTTTAGCCGATGAGACACTGGATGTCAAATTATTACTTTGAATTATCCGATGAGATACTAGGTGCCAAACTGGTGTGTTTTGGTTGGATCCGTGTATCCGTCCGAGTCCGAGTCGTGTTAATAAAGGTAAATGAATAATAGTTTTATAATTGATATTGAAATGGTATGGTATGAGAAATGGAAGTGCAATAGTGAATTGAAAATAAAATGTGAAATATGTTGCAAATATATGGAATATATGAGTTATATACTCAAGAAATGAAGATGAAATGGATATTGCAATTGTATAATGAAAAATGAAATAAATTGTGAAAACCTATTTATATAGCAAGTATAAGAATTGAGATATTTGTGAAACAAATAAAATATGATATGGTTGTTGTAATAATTAAATATTAATATGTGTTTATATTTCAATTGTATATTTGTAATTTATTACCTTTAAATATTCAGATTATAGAAATACCACTAAGTTTATACTCAGCGTACGGTTTTGTTTCCCGTGCGCAGGTTAGGTACTTAACTTTTGATTGCCGATTTAGCATCCAACAACGATCTCGAACTCAAATGTGGTGATATTTATTCTTTGTGTCGGCATGTAGCTAGGGTGTCTAAATAATAGTTATTTTGTGGTTTGATTTAAATGAGGTTATAAGTTTAATTTTGGTTGGTTTTATACATATAAATATGTGTTTGTTTTTGAAGCCATATTATGGCATGATAAATTGAACTAAATCTAGATAGGAGCATGTGAATTTAATTATATGTTTAAGTGCTCATGAACTAAGCAAAATTGATTTGGATTTGATATGTTTATATGGATTAAAATGATGCTTTGATGACTTGTTTTGATGATATGAAATGTTTGAAATTTCTGTCTGTTTGATCTGTAAACTTTGATAATGCTCCGTAACCCGGTTCCGGCGAAGGATACGGATTGAAGGTGTTACAATATTAATTTAATCAAAAACTTAAATATTTATATTATTTTTTGAATTTTTTTTTCAAATTTGTTATTACTACTGATAATTAATTGTTGATTGTTTAATAGTAACAATTTTCAATAAACAACCACGTTTGCCAGCTACCAACCTGATGGTAAGGATTAAACAATGACTCTTGACTTAAATTAACAATGAAACGGAGAGAGGGGTAAATGATTTTATGTTAATGCACTTAAAATCTTGTGCAGTTCATTTCCTCTCTTAAAAAAATTACAGTGCAGTAAAAACTTGAATTTTTAAATTTTATTATTTAAAGAGTTAAAGTAAAAAAGAAAAAAGAAAAAACCTTGTACGTTAGGGTTGACTTTAGCAAAAAATATGAGAATTATAGATTAAAGGTCGTACATCTCATTTTATATGCTACATTTCATATCTATCCTTCATGTCCTAAAATACATAGATATTTGGGGAAAAAATTAATCCTACATGAAACCATTAACCCCTCTGGACTTTGAATTAAAAACAAAATTAGGTACACAACAATAATTCCTTTGAAAATTTCTCACCAATATTATTTTATTTTGACTTTTTCTTTTTTTTACTCATATTTTAATTCTAAAGTTTAAACTACTAACGTAGGAAGAATTGGATGACATCATCCCTATTTCTTTTCAATAGGAGAATGATAAATCAATTTTATACTCCTGAATTTTAACATTTTTAGTTGGATTTGAATTTTGTTAGGAAAATAAAAACTAAAAATCAATAAAAAAAATCTGATTTATTATTTTCCTATTGTAAGGAGTGAACTCAGAGTTTCATACAATTCCTATCTAATTATTGAAACAAGAGAATTGTTTAACTTTTACTGTAACAGTTTTTTTTTCACTTTTTTTTAAGGCAATACATGTCTTTATTTAAAAGTAAATAAATAAAATGTTATTTTAAGATAAATTTTATGAATGTTTTTGCAGTCAGTTTCTACAAAGGGAAAAGAAAATTGAATAAAATAATATTATAATAATCTAAAATGGACAAATCCTGATTAGTGATTACAACATAATAATTTTATAAATAACTAGTTTCTGAAATTGTAAACTTGTGACTAATCTTTGTTAGGAAAATGATTAACTATTTTAACTAAAAATAAATAAATTTAGTTATAAGAATTTTAGAAAAAAAAAAACGAATAGCTTAATAATGGAGCAACAAGAATAATGTCATGTTAAAAATCAATGATGTTTGATGTTTCCATTGGCATTTTGTAAATTCTTTTATATATAGGAGAATATGTAAAATTTTGATATATAAAAGATGGAGCAAATGATGTTTAAGCATGCATGCATGCATGCAAGGTATGATAATCCATTACAAACATGAAGTAAATGTGTGGGTAATCAGAGATCATAAGGGCGTCCAAAGTTAATGCTCAAGAGGAGCCTTACATGCTTGTATTTATTTCCCTTCTTGTCACATAATGGGACCGTCCTAATCCCAGTTCTCAACTCTGATACAGGTAAAGATGTTTGGCCTCCGAAATCAGGTCTCCCAGTGGTGTCATATTCCAGGACTTGAATCCGAAGCACAGCTAATTCCGGAACACGAATTAGGAATTCGAAATCCTGGTCCCATACAGGTAGCCATTCATCTTCTATTATTGCTGTTTGCTTTACATCCTTATCTTCTGGAACACCAGCAATTCCAATCTGTGCAGATAGATCAAAATTAATCACCAAAAACTGCATATATATATATATGTAATTGGTTATCAGTATGTTTGACATGGAAATTTAATCGTCTTACTTTCGTATAGAAGTCGGGCGGGGAATAGCGATCAAATGCAGTATGGTGGAAATCCTGATGCCAACCTTCCCCCAAGATAACTTTTACCTGTAAAGACAAACGTATGGAAGAATGAGAATAGTGAAGGAACCAAATGGTGCAGTTATAAGTAGATCTAGTACCCTCATAACGGTCTTGACTTCCAATGGCGCACTGGGATTAAAAACCTCATCATTCTCTCCCCTCCGCAATAAAAAATCAGGTTTCTTCACATAGCCGCATCCACCATTTGCTTTAAACATTCCTTGCATTATCCATAAGTACTTTCCATATCCCTGTCCGAAGAGAATCAATATTGGTATTTTCTTTTCTTCTGATGTGAAATAGGTATGAAATAAAACTAATGAAATTTGGCCCTGAAAAAGTCTTTACCTGCATGTTAAATGCAACCATTTGAGCTCCATGCATCCACCCCACAAAAGGATTGTAATTGGAAGAGTCTAAGCGTGTGCCTTTAGGATACACTCTCAGCAAATTTCGTTGAGTAAACCTGGAATAAATTTTATAACTAAAATGTCAGAGTTTATCATCAGTGTTTCCACAAGTTCGTCGAACGGAGGTATTGCATTAATGGAGCACAAATTCCAGGTGATGGAAAACCACCCATGTCAACATGCAAAAACTGCTATACCTCACAATCTTAGTAGCATATGTTCTAATAGCATTTTCAAGCTCTTGTTCACTCAAGCTAAGCCGTCGGACTTTCATTGGGTCATCACTCAGCCAGTTCTCTAATCCACCTTTGAGCTTCCCAGCATGAATGGCAATTAGCTGCCTGTATTGAACCACAGTATTTTCTTCGTCTTCATCTGGAAAATGTTCTCCTACATCTGATGGATTCCGCTACCCAATCAGAAATGACAAGTAGACAGAAATTATTCGCAACATAATATATATATTTAACTCTTAATGCATATATGTCTGCTACTTACTGACAATTCATTTCTTACTCTTCCACTCTCAGTTTCTGAAACATCTCCCCTGTTTTCTCCCAGGTACTCTTTAGGGGGTTTGGTTGAAATCAGAATCCTTTTCTTCAATGATTCTGGTGAAGGAAATTGCTGCATGTTTTCTGTTTCGGACCAGTAGAGCATATCTCCAAAAGTTTCTGTGACCATCTAAAGAAAAAAAACAAGTCGTCAGAAAATGGACATTTCAGGCTTAGTATTAGGTAGATACTATCATCATCATTATAAGCTCACCTTAGCCACCTTTTTCTGAAGATTTGGATTCAAATGGTCTTCAAAAGTGATCACAACTGGATATTCTGAAGCATGGAATGCATTCTCCTTAATTGCTTGCAAACATTTTTGGAGGTCCACTGGAGAAGTCAGAGTCCTGCAAGTTTTAGTGAATTCAACACTTAAGGAATTTGGACAGTTTTGTCTGAGAGTCTTGAACTTACTTGTAGAAATCATGTTCCTTTTTACAAGAAAAAAGAAATATGGGATAAGAAAAGGTTGTAGCTAGTTGATGATACCCGCCATGGCGAATTTCGACATCGTCCCCCTTGGAATTTGGCCACAGGTCCAATTCAATCACTCTTACACCTCTAAGCAGAGCATCTTTAATGGGTTCTACACTGCTGGCGCTGATTACTTGATTCCCAGTCAAGTAGGAGTTGTGCCCCGTGAATAAGAAATAATGGGCCAATGGAGCCGTCATGTCATGGTGCACCTAAATGAAAACAGTAGGAGATGATCCAATCATGAGAAATCTTTTATGGGAATGGAGGCTGCACATTATATTATAAACTAATGCTTGAATGATATCTGCTGCGAAATGTAAATTTGGGGACCAAATAAAAAGAAAGGCAGAAAAAACCTTTGAAGATGGAGGGTGAGCAAGGTTATGGTCACCAAGGAGATATCTAAAGAAAGCTTCTAAATGGAGTCCTCTCCTGTGGAATATATTAAGATGCTTGAGACTATCAAAAATGGCTTGAGCATCTTCCTTGGTGGCATTATTTTCACCTTGATGTTCAATCAGAAACGTCAGGAGGTCATCCACAGTCATCGTTCCACTTTGTGAGAAATGATTGAAGGCATTCTTAACATCTGGAGGTGGCTCGACCACCCTTGTCTTGAATATTCTCCTCCAACACAGGCACACCTTGAAATTCTGCTTCGGCATCCCACTTTTTCTCAAACACCGAAATTGACGAGTTTCTCTTCTCTTTCACACTGCACTACTCTCTCTCTCTATATATATGTATATATAAACACATATATGCAGATGGAAAGACAGGAATGGCGTTTTAATAAAGTGAGAATATGTGCTGAAGCAATTACTGTAAGGAAGCTGAAACAGTCCATATTCCATGGCATATATGAGCTCATTCATGAGGGATGAAAATGGCTTATTTAACACGTTGCAGCTAGCTTTTTTTACTTGATACCAAGGGAACAGATTGCTTGTCGTTGTCATTCGCTTAGAAACGGTAAAATTGAAAAGGTCAAAGAAAGAGCAAAGAATGAAGTGGGGACCGCTGCTTTTACTCACACTCCTCTAAAAGCAAAAAATTGCTTCGAACCCTGATATATTTTTATTCTCTAACCAGCCGGGCAAGGTAAAGAATTTCTTACGGTTTTATTATTAGGAGAATCTATGCATTGTGGATTATTGAGCTGGCATCTATACCTGAATATTACTAAATTAAATTACAAAGTATACTGATAGGTATCTTTTCTGTCAATTGGCTATATAATACTACTACCTTTATCAACTACTAATTGTTCTTGCTTTTTCATTACTACACATCAACCTAAGCGAAAAAAATATTTATTACGCTAATCTTGGATGAAAACAGGGTGCTTAAGAGATATCGAATTCTAACAAGTGCTATAAGTATATAGATATGTAGGTATCCCTTTGAGTTTTAAAAACATTACATTTCAAGTTATAAACTCTTATCGTTTGTAAATGAAATATTTTTATGGTTTATATGAATTTAAGTTGCTAAACGTTCAATTGATTTCATCCCCAGGATCCAAAATTGAAATTTGGTGTATTCTTGTTTCGGAAGACTGGTATATATGTTGTGGGACTATCTAATGCATTTGCATGAACATATCCCCTAGTGTGGGGAAGTACAGTCCCACGTAAAGACTAAATATCTACTTGGACAAACTCAAAGCGTAGAAGCAGCCTAAGTGAAGTGTACTTCTCTCCTTTGCGGTTAAACAGAGGCACAGCCCTGAAGCCTGGTCTTAATTCGGACATCGGCAGACATGTCTGGCCAGCGAAATCATCTTTCTCAGACATGTTATATTCGTGAACTTCGATTCTAAGTAAAGCTATTTCCGGAACTGTCAATTGGAACGTGAACTCTTCATCCCACACTCGGGTCCAATTGCCTTTTCTTTTCTTTGTTTTCTTCATTGTCTTGTCTGCTGGAACACCTGCTATACCAACCTGTTTTCGAGATTGGAGTTACTCGAAAATTCGAGGGATTGGATGATTGATTGATTGAAGCACTGTTATAAGCAAGTTATGCTTACCCTGGTATAGAATTCTGGTGAAGACCAAAGATTGAGGTACCTTTGTTTGAAATCTAAATGCCATCCATCTCCCATGTGTACTTTAACCTGTTGAGTAACATGGGAAGGTAAATTAGAGAGAAAGAAAAGATGATTACAATGGTGGAGACTGAGGAATCAATTTTTATTTGTTATAAAACTCCATTGAGTCTCACTTTTAAGATTTTCTTCACTGGCAGCTTTGCTTTGGCATCAAAAACCTGATCATTTGGTCCCACGTTCATCAGAAAGTCTGGCTTTTTCACATAGCCACACCCTCCATTGGATCCAAACATCCCATGCATCAACCACAGAGGCTTTCCATATCCCTGAAACCAAACCATAAAAAACACATGCTTAAAAAACATCACTAACAATCGAAAACTATTTTGGATATGGAAGAAAGGGAAATACTAAAAGCCGAACCTGCATGTTCAAAGCAACCATTTGAGCCCCATGCATCCAACCAATTAAAGGATTGTAGTTTGAGGAGTTAACCCGAGTACCCTTAGGATATATCCTCAAAATGTTCCTTTGTGTGAACCTAAAGCACCATTGATTTCAAGGATTAAATATTAGAGTAGGTGCACTCATAAATGAACCACTAACATAAAAGCCATCATAATAGCTGTTTGTACCTTACGACGTCTGTTCCATGGCAGACAGTAGCCTTTTCAAACTTTTGTTCACTCAAACTAAGGCGTCTAACTTTATCTTTCTCAACTTTTAGTTTCTCCCTCAGCTTTCCCTTAGGCTTTCCAGCTGGAATGGAGATCAGATTCTTGTAAGCCGGTGCTCCCAACGGCCGCAATAGCTGATCACAAGCTTCGTTGTCACCGTCACATTGACTATGTTCACTTGCATCACAGTCACTCTGCAAGTAAAACAGGCTAAAAGGTTTTAAAATGAGAAATTTAGGCAGAAATATGAAAAGAGATCATGATTTTTTTTCTTCTCTTTTTGCTTTTTTCTCAGCTGACCTTATCGTCATCATTGGTGAGGTCTGCTGACATTCTCCCCCACGTATCTTCATCAGAATCTTTGTCTTTGAGAGAGTTACTTCCTCTGCTTGATAAGTTTTTGTCTTCAAGGTATTCTTTTGGAGGTTTAGTTGATATGACAATTCGATATTTCAGTTCTTCCGGGGAAGGGAATTCTTTCACACAATCAGATTCAGGAGGACAAAACAACATGTTCCCAAATGTTTGGATCACCATCTGCAGATATATAATAAGCACTAATTAGAAATGTATAACTTTCCAGGAAAGATTGATGGACATTAAAATTGTAAAAGAAAATGACGAAAAACCTGAGCAACTTTAGCTTGAAGATCTGGGGTAAGGTGGTCTTCGAAAGTAATTATCACTGGGTATGGAGATGCAGAAAAAGCATGCTCTTTAATGGATCTCAAGCATTTAATCAGTTCCACTGGAGTTGTCAAAGTCCTACATTTAAAAAATACACATTTTAAAAACGAAAACCCTGAATTTATTTACCAGTTTTTTTTTTAAAACTGTACATACCATCCATGAAGAACAAGAACATCGTCTTTCGAAGAATTTGGCCATAAATCGAGTTCCACTACTCTTAAACCTCTCTTGAGAGCCTTTATGATTGGAACATCGCTGCAATCACTGCTGATTTGATTTCCAGTCAAATATGAATTGTGACCAGTGTATATGAAGTAGTGGGAAAGTGGAGCTGTCATGTCTTGATGAACCTGAATGGATTTTGTTCTATGTCAAAACATGGAATATGTACTTTTTTTTATTTTCTCTCCAAACAAGCATCTAATGTTTAACTTTCCCAGCAACCAAACAAAACATCAGGAAAGAAGCAGCAAAAGGATTTATACCTTATTAAGTAGAGGAGGATTGAGATCCACACAGAATAAATAAAACTGAAAATCTTCCAGACTTAAAGCCAGCTCTGGTAACTTTACATTGTTATGCCTCCTTTTAAACACTTCCTCCACAATCCTTTCAGCATCTTCCATGGAAGCTTCAACATCACCTTGAACCTCCACCAAGAACCGTCTCAGCTGTTCCACCGTCATGCCGGAGCCACCTCCGGTGGCGTACTTCATGAAAACCTCCTTCACATCAACCGGTGGCCCCGCCTCGGTGACCCCAAATTTCTTAGGGAAGCAGATACACATGCTATAATCTCCCATGTACCCCATACGAGAAACTAGCCCTGTCACAGCCTACTTTTACTGAATCAGATCAAGAAAAGAAAAACTTCCAAGTGCGTGATGACAATCTTTTGCTTTCCTTTGTTTCTACCTTGCTGTTGAAGTGGAGAGGTGATTATACATGCTCCCCTGTAAACATTCTTTATATATCAGATCTGTTCAACAAAAAAATCCCGCCTTCTTTGTTTACTGCCATTAGAGAGATTCCAGGAAGTTGGATTATTCTCACACATGCAAATTTGAAACAAAATAAAGAAACGGAAGAAGCGAGTTATCTTCTGACAAAATATTAGTACTTGTTTAGAAACAAGAATAATCTGTGATAGTCGTGGATGATTAATTTATATTACATTAAAATTGTAAGTGTGAGATTCTTGCAGTGTTTTCTTAGTCAAGTCACTCTCTTTTTTGTACGTTGATCGTTAAAAACCACTTTTTTATTTGTTTATTTTGTTTTAGATAAAGCTTGTGGTGTTTTGTCCATCTTCTGTGAAGATAGATGCCTTTGTGGCTTTGTTGATTATTATTTTCACACGGTAAGAAAGAAAAAAGAAGAAGAAGAGAGAATCCCTTTTTTTCTGTTTAAAATTAAATGACTACACTCAGAAAAAAAAGAATCTATTCCAAGTTGTTGCATTACTACTCAGATTCGAATCGATTTTTTTAAATTATGGATAACACATATCACAATACGTGCCTACTCTAAAATTTACCCTATTTCTTATAATCGCAAAAACATTGACTTCTACTTTTCACAATTTTAAAGTTTAATTTTTTCTAAAAATTACTTTTTAAATTTTAAAATTCAAGTTAAATTTGATAGTACCATATTTTTAGTAAAACAAATACTTACTTGATAATCATATAATGTAGTGAATTTGAAATCTAAAAAAAAAAATGTAAAAATTAAATTCTAAAATTTCCAGAAACAACACGAAGATACCTTGGAAGAAGAGTGACAGTGAATGAGTGGTTTGAGTGCTAAGTGTAAAAATTACTGCCAGATATGTGTACCCTAACTTGGACTGCCCACAAACACTGGACCTTCATCGTATCAACCACCATTCAGGTTGTGAAAATTGGCTTCTTTTTCTTTTTCGTTTATTTGATTTGAGATATATTATCTACAAAAACGAAGCAAATCAGCTAAAATATATTGATTAGTTGACTCTAACGATTGGACATGTAATTCATGTTTGAATACTTATTTTTTACATTGACATCGAATTTTTTTTTATTTAACTATGGAAGTTTGTAGTTCAATAATAAGAAATGAATTTGTTTTACATGTTTTTAAAAATAAATAGATGGCTCCCATGTGTACTAAACAATAATGTCATTTGTTTTATGATGGAGATCTCTTTTGTTAGACCATTACTATTCTTGTGATGATCAAAATATTACGTAGAAATGCTATTTTAATCTTCACGCGCCATGGTTCTGTTAGAATTGAGACTGATTATTGTCATTCAATTCTAAAAAAAAATTATAAAATAGTTATTAAATTATTTAAATTTTTTTATTTAAGTTATTAGATTGTTAAATTTATTTTTTATGGCCTTCTTTGTTCGCACCGTCTGTACCAATTGAAAGCTCTCTTTCTCCTTCTCTTCTATAGTTTCATTTTTTTTTCATGAAATAGTTTTGAATGTCACGAACCTACGAATCAAAATTCAAATAGTTTTATTCTCCGATTTCTGACATTGACCTTTAGATCAACTTGGATCTGCGAATCCATCGTATCGGTCACCAAATTGTCACTCAAAACTCAATAGTCAAACTTTTAAAAGGAAAACATAACAATCCGGTGACTTAAATAAAAATTTTCAAATAGTTCAATAACTTAAATGAAAACATACAATGACTATTTTGTAACTTTTTAAAATTGGATGACCAAAACATAAACATACTAATAATTTAGTGACTTTAATGGTAGTTTTCCCATTTAATATTTTCCTTATATCTTTAAAAATACATTAAATTTATTTTTGGTAGAGAAATTTTACTAGTAAAAGTAGAATGCAAACATATAAATATATAACCGAAGAAATACAAAACAAAATCAAAGCATGTAGAATTATTGAAAGTAAGATTTAGGGCCAGTTCTTTATTGTTTTTGAAAAGTGCTGTGGAAAAGTACTTTTGAAAAGTTTAGTTTAAAATTTGAGTGTTTAGCATTGCTGTCAAAAAGTACTTTTGAGAAATAAAATGTCCATTTTAGACATGTTATTATCAAGTAACAAATATGCATTTAAATAATATTTAAATTAATTAATATTATTATATTTTAGTAATAATATAAAAAAATTATTATAACTTGTTGTTAATATTTTATATATGAAATATAAATTGTAAATATTTTTAAGCAATAAATATTAATTATTTATAAAATTTAATTAGAATATATAAACTATATTTTAAATATTTAAATATAACCATTAAATATTTGTAATTAGTATTTTAAAAAATATTTTTTTTATTTTTAATTAATGATTCTAACGCAATTGTAATTAAGCACCAAGAAAAAAAAAGAAAAATACTATGTTATTAGATGGGTAAAAAAGTAATTAAGCACCAAAAGTACTTTTGGGAGAAGAAAAGTTAAAATTTTTAGCTTCTCATTTTCAGCTCCTTTTCAGAAGTACTTTTGAAAATCACTTCTGAAAAGTTAAAAATTTCTGTCAAAAGCAACTTATTCTGCACAACTTTTCTTTCAAAAGTACTTTTGAAGTCAGAAGCATTTGTTTTAAGCAATGAAGAACTGGCTCTTAGAGACCTCAGGCTTCGACTTTCTGAAACTTTATGTTTGTGCACGGATTGTAGGTTGATGGAGATGTTTGATTTTCACCTATTCAATTATTCCTTCTAACCATTATTGAATCAATCTATTTTATTTTATTTTTTCAAAATTGGTTAATGACATCAGCAGCGCCAGCATGGCAGAGGGTAACGTGATTAACGCTGATTTTGTGAATAACGTGAATAACTTCCTCTAATTGCTTCTCATTATTACAAGATTTAATGCAGATTTTAGCGCCTAAAGTATATTATTTTTTTCACTTTCAACTTAAATTTTTTTATTCACTCCGATCTCTAATATTATTAAATGGTTCAGTTTAGTCCCAACGTTATCGGATATTTTTAGTTCAATTTTTTGGACATTAAAAGAATAGTTAGAATATCCAATCAACTATAAATTATAATGGATATTCGTTGACGCCACGATAATGCCACAATTCGGTAAAAAAACCTAAAAGAACTTTAAAAGTATAAAAAATTAAAATTATAAATAAATATAAGTGTCTAAAAATAAAAATATGTGAAAAGTAATAAAAAATATAAAAAACTTATAAAAAAATAATAAAAATTGTAAAATATTGAAAATTTTAAAATGTTTATTAGAAATCGTAAAAGCTTTTAAAAATTATTAAAATTTTTAAAAATAGAAAAATATAGTATATTGGAATTAAATAAACGTTCGATAATTACATTTAAAATATTAAAAATTTGATATAAAAATCGTATGTGATAATACAATCAATTTTTATAAAAATTATATTTTCAACATATTCTAATAAGAATTGAATACATTTTTAAATCAATTTATAATAATTTAAAATACATAAATGTTTAGTACTTTACCAATGTTGTTGGCAATATGTTTATTTGACTCAACTCCCTATTTAATGTCTTGAGTAAGCTTCCTTCATCAATCATTATGCACATGCTATTTTTATTTTATACCAATGTTCTTTAGATTGATTAAACACTAGATAGTAGTTTTTAAGATATTGCATAAATAATTTGTTTTGAGAGAGTAAAAATTATTTAGAATAATTAAAAATATTATTTAATTGTGATAAATTATTTTTATTACAAGTTTGTCTAAATTTAACACCTAAAAATATAACAATTATAAAATTTGATCAATTGAATTATAAAACATTTTTCGTAGGTGATATGCTTCTAAAAAACAACAATCTCATGTTTAAGCTCTAGAAAATGTGATTTATAAAATTTTATAAATATTAAAATTTATAATATATTTTTATTTTTTTAGTAATTCTTTTATATTTTTATATTTCATTGTGTAATTTTATAATTATATATATATTTATAAATTCTTAAATATTTTATATATGCTATGAAATAAATAACAAAGAAAGTAAAAGAACAAAAAATAGGTAAGCAAAAAAAAACGTATTTCTATTGATCAATAGGGAAGAATACAATATTACTCCAAAGTCTATATTTGTAAACATAAGACGCAAAAATGAAATAAAATTATACTTTTAATAAATATTGGAGTCCTAAAGTACATCAAACTTATATTAATTTTGATTTTCCACTTTACAATGAAATATTCATAACAATATATTTTTCTTTTTTAAAGTTCTTTTAAGATTTTTCCAGATAATGATATCACAATGGCATCATCATATGACACATAACAACATATTATCGGCTAGATCTCTTAGTCGATAGTTAGTAATATTAAAGATTAAACTAGAAATGACTGATAACGTTAGGCACTGAAATAAGCTAAAAAAAGCTTTAAAAACCAAAGTGAAAAAAACAATATACTATAAAAACTAAAGAATTAAAGTATACATTAAACCTCATTACAACAACAATTAAACTAAAACTCATATCCTTTAAAAACAAAAAACCGGTACACTTAAGTTATTAGCATAATTTGTATATATAATATTTTGTAAACTATTATTGTGTATTTTCAGTAACTATATGGATTTAAGTTCTGTTTATGCTATTTTCTAAAATATCATATTTTAATTCTTTTATATTTGTATTATATAATTATATTTTATTGAAAAATAAAAAATATATATAAAATCAACACTAATCATCGAGCTTACCCTCAAAGTATCTTAAATCTTTCAATTTTATCCATTAATTCATTTTGAGATATTTTTAAGGTTGTAATTTAAGCTATTTGATTTTAAAAATAATTATAAAATTATTGTGTTTTTAATTAATTTTTAATATTTTTTTCAAATGAAATGATATTTAATTACCTACTATTAAATCTAATAATAAACCAGCAGCTTTTTTTGGTGGGGTAGGAAATTGACCTACTTTTTAGTCAATTGTAGGTCATCCACGTGACAATGGGAAGTTGAAGGTTCCATCTCTGGCCCTTTTTTGAAAGGGTTAATTTACACTTTAGCTCCTAAATTTGGTAACTTGTAATTATTTGGTACTTAACTTTTTTTAGACTTCACTATAATCTAAATTTAAAAACCTTAAGCCACTTTTTTTAATTACCTAACTTACGCTTTAATATTTATTAATTAAAATACATTAAAAATTCAAAAACTTTTGACTTTAATATCTCCCTTTTTGCCTCTTACCTTCTCCTTCTTTTTCTCCCTAATCCCTCACCTTTCTCAATTTTTTTGGTTTGGTCCCTAAATTTCATGTCTTTGTTTTAAAAGAAAAATTGAAAATCCATTTTGTAATTTTTCTAGTAGGCGAGAAAGAATAAGAAAGTAAATGATTTATTTTTAGCTTTTTGGGTCAGAGTTCTCTGGCTCATCACCAAAAATGGCTTCCTTTTGCCCACTATGATTGATTTTGATTTTCGTTTTCCCTTTCTCTTGTTTTTCTCTGGGTTCCATGCTTGAAGAAAGTTCTTATTCTATTATCCTTTTGTTTCCCTCGTTTGAATTAGCTTTGGAAAATGAAGATGGTAGAGCTGTGTGGATGGGGGCAATTTATCAAAAAAAGCTTTTTTTTTTAAATTACTGAAATGGGCCCGGTATTTTATTATTTACCGGAATAGGCCTTTTTCGACAAATCGTGTCCACTTTAGCGTGATGTTAGAGGACGTGCCAGGAAATCGCGGCCACGTCAATGCGCTTTGCTGACGTGGCAACAAATCACATCCTCGAGGGGGCAATTTGTTGCCACGTCAGCAAAGCGCGCTGACGTGGCCGCGACTTGCCAATCTAATGAAATTTAATGTATATAGTTGCACTAAATTATTTAAATTATTTATAATACCTAAATTATCCCTGTTTATTTGTTATATTACATAAAATACTCATTTGAAAATACAAAACATTATGATAGTTAATTTAAAATTTATTCTCCACAACTAATGAAAATCATTTAAAATGCTAAAACTAGATCTGTCTGAACAAACTATATGAAAATCCCTGGAATGCTGTGATTTCTTCGTCTTCAACGAAAGATCTCGAGAAAGATCACAGTGAGGAAAGCTTGTGCTTAATGAGGAAGCAAATTTGGACAGGAAAGCTTGTGCTTAATGAGGAAGCAAATTTGGACACTCGGAATCATCTAACAATTATGCAGAATAGCAGCCGTCTTTCTTCACAGCTGAAACATCATCCCGAGAGCCGATATTGATGGTTTGTCCCTTGGGCAATGTTGTTTGATCATTCCCTCCTTCGAGTGCTTTTTGACTGATCACATGATGTATTTGAGTTAGTATTTCAGTGAATGCATGCTCAACATTTGTAGATTCAAGGGCAGATGTTTCCATAAAGAAGCGCGTACACGTGGGCGCGACTTATCTGTGTACTTTTTTCTCCAAAACCCTAAAAATTTTAAAAACCCTAAAATCAAAAAACTTACAAGTCAGGAAATCGCGGCCACGTCAGCACGTTTTGGTAAATGGCCCGTGTGAATGGTGGTGGATCGGGCCTTGAGCAGCAACAACTTGAACAAGTTTTGGTGATGGTGTTGTGGAAGAAGAAACAATGGATGAAGAAACAGAGGGAGAAGAAGAAACGATGATGGGATGAAAAAATATTTTTCATTAATAAAAGTGAAAAAATAAATTAACTAGTTTTTCTTTTTTAATGAACATCGCGTTTTTATCCACGTGTTAGTTGATGTTAAAAAACGCAACTGTGTTAATTAGGTATAAATTCACTCACGGTCTACAAATTTATAAATTATCAAGTTTATAGGCTAAAGTGTACCTTAACACTTTTTGAAAATGTATTTAAAAGAATGGTAAACTATCATCCAATTATGGGTCCCTTTTTTTTGGTGAATTTTTTAAAATTGGTCACATTGAAATGGTTTTTTTGTGCATTTCCGTTAAATACCATTAAGTATACGATAGAAAGGTGAGGTGATAATTAAAAAATTAATATAATAATAAATTTAGTCTCAGCTTTTACATATTATATTAGTTTAATTATAATTTTAAAAATTAACTCTCAAAATTTATAAATAATATCAATTTGATCTCAATCTTAAGAAAATTCAAAAAAATATAAAAATATATAGATATTTTATTTACAACAACTTTAAGAGAAAATAGATTAAATTGTTATTTATCTACAAGTATTCACTCGGTGATATGGACATATCTATGTCGTGGTTGAAAATGAAATAAAAAAGAAGAAAGAAAAACACTGTTGAGGAGACATACAAAAACAAATGAATATTTATATAAAATTCATTATATAAATTAAAGGTTGTGGGGTGAAAAAAATATTTTATATTAAAAATATAGGTGGATTGGCAATCAATTTTTATTTTCCTATTATTGAACATGCATTTAATTATTAGTTTTAAAATTTTGTTATTTTATTTAGAGATGGTATAAAACTATAATAAACAAAATGTATTATAATAATATTAATTATAATTAAAAAAATGTTTTTATATTTTTATAATTGAATTAATGAATTAATTAAAGGTTTAATTAATTCAATAAAATGTTTAAATATAAGTTTTAGATTAGAGTAGAAACAAAATTCTACTTGGCTATAGCCCAAGTCCAGATAGCCAATAGTTACAACACCATAATTTCATCTAATCAAAATTCAAAACCGAAGGCAAGAAGCCTATATGGCTTACAGTGGCAACGGACGTCGTCGTTTGGTGCAGCTGTGATGAATAAGTACCGACTTTAGGGTCCCGTTTTGCCGACACTGTTTCACTCTCAGATGGCTAAGATTTTGGGGACTCAGCTCTTTGTTCACAGTTACTACCTCTCTTTATCACTTTCATCTGCATATTTATTCTGGAATTAATTCTTACAGTTGATCGCAGGGTTGTCATTTTTCACAAACCATCAAGAGCTTAAGACTTTATTTGCACCATTTGGTGTTGTTAAAGAAGGTACTAAATTTTTTCGCTCAGTTTTATTATTATTTCTGTTTTCTTTTTCTATGAAAATCATAGTATTTTATCAATTCCCATATTGGGTTGTCGTTTTTTCTTTGTGAGTGTAGCTAGGCTCATTAGAGACCCCAAAACTCAAAGGCCTAAAGGGTTCGGTTTTGTTACATTTGAAACCGAGGCAGAAGCTCAGAAGGCACTGAAAGCGATGAATGGCAGGGTAATCTTCAAATGTCACCAACTTTTGTTTATCTGTTTTTTTTTTTTTTGCATCTTACACTATCTGAGAATCCTTCAAATCGGAGTTTGAATTAATTGTATTTGCGGTTCAATAAAGCATGATTCAGTGTAAAAAAGTTCTGTTTATGGCTGAATCAATCTGATCAATGCTCACTCACTATGTTAGTGTCGTTTAAAATTCAGATTTCTGAGCATTTTTCTTGTTATCGAAATATTCCGTGAAATGAACTTTGAATACTCCTTTTTCTTACATGTTATCGTTGTTTGGTTCTTTTGCACAAGATTGTCCGTGGAAGGCTGATATTTGTTGAATACGCAAATGATAAGTCTCAAAAGACCGATGCAGACAGTTGAAAAATGGCACGCTAATGCTCGTTTCAAGATCTCCTCATCTTACCAACACCTTGTAAGTCAGTTTCCTGCTTAGAGAAGTCAAAAAAATTGAAAACAATATTTTTGTAGAATGTGAATCTGCATTGGTGAGCAACGCATGTATCAACATTCTGTGAGAACATTGTGATTGTTATTATCATTTGAAGAAAATGCAACCATGGCCTGCCTTTTCCGGGTTTGCTGGCTAAATTGCATCCTTCAAAAGACTATTTATTTGCTTTGCTTAATACATGATTCTGGGAAGGTTTTATGTTCTTTGCCCTATTATTAGTTTTGTTACCATTCTTTGATAACAGGAGTCTAAATTTAATTGTCTTCCAGCTTGGTTAGATAAAATACAAAATCGACTAGCACAGTATTGAATACGGGGCATGAGAGAGTTTTTGTTTTCGTATTTGGGGCCTATGTTACTTGGCTCAAACTCATATGCGTGTGTTAGATACGGATATATTCAATTTATTGTAAGTTACTTTTATGTATTTGAAGATGACATTGAAGTTGAACATTGAGTGAGCAAATTAACAAAGTAATGTCACTATGCATCAAAACTTCAAAAATAAAAGTATGAATAATAAGATAAAATTGGTGAAGCATTTAATTTAACGAGGCTAATATGCATTCCACCAAGGAAGCATGGAAGAATAATCTATACATGGCATATCCAGGAGCAAAATTGACATAATGCACAGGAGAATTATAAGGTGTAGAAACCTCTCTTGGACTCAGAATATGGTTATGTGCATTTCCCTTTTCAAGTTTTTCCATTTGGAGTAATTCTTGATGAATCATGTTTCCATAATAATGTATGTCTGAATATGTGTGAAAAATCAGAGTAATAACAGCTAGAAGTAGATCAAACATTTGTCATTATTTTATTAATTTTTAAGTTTTTTTTCTATGGCAGACAGGAGAAAATGAAGCTGAAGTAGCTTCTACTACCGATGGAGCAAAATAGGTAGTCCTTCAACCAAACCAAAAAAACACAAAAAATTAACAAACCTCTATAGTCTCACACAAAATCAAACCGCATAAGAAGTCTGGTAGAGTTTAACTTCTCTCCTTTGCGATCAAAGAGGGGAACTGCCTGGATCCCCTGCTTCAGTTCTGAGACTGGCAAACAAGTTTGACCGGCAAAGTCATCCTTCTCGGACATGTCATATTCGTGGACCTCAACTCGCAGCAATGCCAATTCAGGAACAGTCAATGGAAATGTAAATTCTTCATCCCAAACAGGTGTCCAGTTGTCTTCTTTTATCTTCGTTTTCTTCATTATTTCATCATCTGGCACTCCTGCTATTCCAACCTGCATTAACAAATTCAGAGTTAAAATTCAGTAAGCATGTTTATCATTATTCAAACTACACTGCACTTGGCTGGTTCACTGTAAATTTTGCTGGAATACACGGAATATTGAAATATATCAGAAAATTGTTTTGACACATTAAACAATTAGTATCTCCGGTTACCAGTGTAATCATCTTACCTTTGTATAGAAATCAGGTGGCGAATAGGTGTCAAAGTGTGTGTGTTTAAAATCTAAGTGCCATCCATCTCCCATGTAGACTTTCACCTGTCGGGTAGATGATAAGAGGATTCAATAAAAGGATGCTGGGAAGGATGAGAATCTGTTGATATTTGAATAATGTTTACCCTTAATCTCTTCTTAACCGGTAACTTAGCTCTCTCACTGTTCGCATCCACATTCATCAGGAAATCGGGTTTTTTTACATAACCACAGCCTCCATTAGCTCTAAACATCCCTTGCATTAACCAAAGGGATCTACCATATCCCTGCAATTATACCACAACCTTGTCAGTTGGATTTATAAAACTTTGGGTCATAACTCATAACAACAAACTTTTGCATTGCAATGAAGGATAAATAGCATTGAAGAAAATGCACTTAGCATTTATATAGTATGATCAAATTCAATTTGCTTGGGTTTTTGAATTCAATGTCGAAGAACACCTTCAGGAAGTTATATTTTTGTTTCCACTACTTTTAATTTAGTCTAAACAAAAAAAAAATGCATAACTAAAATCTGCATGAAACGCTTAAACAAAACCTGCATTTCAGAATACCATGATTAGGGGAACTGAAATAAGTATAGAAACAAAACCTGCATGTTAAAGGCAATCATTTGAGCTCCATGCATCCAACCAATTTGTGGCTTGTAGTTTGAGGAGTTAAACCGAGTACCCTTGGGATATATCCTCAGGAAATTCTTCTGGGTAAATCTAAATGCATTAATGAAAGGAAAATTTGGGAATTAGGAAAATTAATAATAAAGAAGAAAAATCAATTACGTTTTACATAATATTTACCGTATCATACAAGGAATGTCTGGTTTGAAATTAATGCAAATAATTACCTCACAAGATCAGTCCCGTAAGACACAGTAGCCTTTTCAAGTGCTTGTTCACTCAGACTAAGGCGCCTAACTTTATCGGGTTCAACTTTTAGGGCCTCCTTCAACCTACCTGTTATTTTGCCACCAGGAATGGCAATAAGACTCTTGTAACCAGGGGCTCTTGAAGAGTCTACCTCAGGTTCAAACGCATCTGAATCTTCATCATCCTGATTGTTGTCACTTGCATCACTATCAGTCTGCAACCAAAAATCTACATAAGTATTCAAAGATGGACCTATCTAAGTGCACCTGTAGAAGATTCCTTGTAATCTACGTATTAGGTTAAATGAAACCAACATGTAACTCGATTCATTTCAAAGCATACCTTTTCATCTTCTTGTTCAGCTGTAAGTTCTGTTGGTTCTTTTCCCCAAACATCATCATCTGAATCCTTCTCCTTTTCTTTGTCCTTGTTAGTCTGAGCTTCAAGGTACTCTTTGGGAGGTTTGGTTGAAATAAGGATCTTATACTTCAGATCCTCTGGTGCAGGGAATTCTTTTAAGCATTCAGATTCGGGACGAAACAGCATTTTCCCAAATGTTTGAGTAACCATCTACAATGACATTAGCCAAAGGTGATTCCATTCTCAAGCATAAATGGAAGGTTAAAAGATAAAGAACTATATAAGGTAAGTACCTGAGCAACTTTTGCCTGAAGTTTTGGAGTCAGGTGGTCTTCAAGAGTAATTACAACGGGATATTCGGATGCACTAAAAGCATGTTCTTTAATGGATTTTAAACATTTAATGAGTTCCACCGGAGCTGTCAAAGTCCTATCATCATAGACAGACAAATCAACGATTCTTCGACAAGTAGAACAAAACAAAAATTGAACCAAACCTGCTAAGCAGTGCTAGAAAAGTATGCATTTTGCCTCGTAAATCAAGAAGAAGAAAATTAATACCACTTCTATCAAGACAATACCACATTGAAAAACAAACCCGGTACAGTTCCACGTAACATTCCAAGAACAAAGATATTAAAAGAAATTTACCTTCCATGTAGAACATCCACATCATTTTTTGTGGAATTTGGCCATAGATCAAGCTCCACCACTCTTACTCCTCTCTTCAGTGCCTTTATGATTGGGACATCGCTACAGTCGCTACTGAGTTGATTTCCAGTTAAATACGAATTGTGACCAGTGTATATGAAATAATGGGATAAAGGAGCTGTCATGTCATGGTGGACCTGAATGCAAAGATCGTACTAATTGTCAAACAAATGGTCTCATAATCCCCAAACATGCATACACAGAAAAAGGTGAAGCACTAATCAAGCAGGGATGAACACTCCTCAATTTTGTCTAAAATTGTAAAAATTTACCAAGTGTTTGGATCAAAGTTTCAAAACCCTTTTGACTTTGCATTAAGAGAACACCTCTTCAAACAAGAAACCAATTTTGATATAGTTTTCAGGAGCATCCTTCATCGCCAAAACAAGGGGAAAAAAGGGTAACATTTGGAGTGTATGGTAAGTATCAAAATTAACCTCCATCAGCTCCAACAATATAATCCTTAACACACTAACCAGATCCCACTGATGATAAGAGTTTTTATAACAAAAAAAAAAAAGGACAGATGAAAAAACCAAATCATTGAAAATAAGAAACGGGTCACCTTATTATCGATTGGCGGATTTAGATCTGCAGAAAACAAGTAATGATGGAAATCATCGAGGGTCAATGCGTGTTTTCTGAACTTCGCCATATGGTGTCGTTTCTGCAGAACCTGCAGCAGAATCTCCTCCGCGTCGGAGACCTTGGCACCGCCTTGCCCCTGCACATCCACCAAGAACCTATGCAACTGCTCCGCCGTCATTTGAGGCCCACCTTCGGCGTACTTCTCGAATGCAGCTATAACATCCGGTGGTGGTGCCGCCTCAATGATTTTGAACTTCCTAGTAAAGCACCCGCACATCCTATAAGTCCCCATCTTTCAACTCTGCTTTTCTTTTCCCTTGATGAATGAAATGAAAGAAATTAGCGTTGATTGAAATGGTTTTAGAAAGTGTAGAGAAACTGTGGATTTAGGATTTGTATTATTCGAATGCCGAAGTGGGTCTTTTGTTTCTTTATTTTTTATTTTTTATGTCGGAAGTGCTGGTTACTTTGGTTGATAATGAGCCGAATCATCCTTCATCCATTTACTCTGAAACCAACTTCTTTGTATAAATTATTTGTGACTTGTTTTAATATTTGACTATTTATGATTCCATTGAAATTTCTAACAATCTAACTCGATTTTTTAATTAACATCTCACCTAACCTAAATTTGCACAAAATAATGAACCACCATAACTTTCGCTCACACGCCTACTAACTTTCCTATTATTTACCACCAAAAAATAATTATTTCATTCAATATTAAATAATAATAAATTATTTTTTAGATTAATCCTTTAAAACTTGGATTTAAAAATATAAAAATAAAATATTTCAATATAATTTATTAAATTATATATTATTTTTATTAAATTATATTTAATAATATTTTAATAAAATATTTTTAATAACAATCCTATTAAAATTTAATAATCATCTACCTAAAGTACTCTGGTCATTTCAATTTTTCTTCCTTATGCTATTATAACATCACTCTATTCAACCAAACACAAAAATACTATTACAATTCTGTTCCATTCCATTCAACCAAACAATTGAATTACTGATTACAGCTCTATTCCATTACAACAAACCAAATGTAGTGTTTTAGTTTTTGTCCAATTCTTAATTTATAGTTTATTTTAGATTTAGTTCGGGTTTTTTCGGTTTTATTATGGTATATATAACACCCCTAACCCTTATCCGTCACCGAAACAGGGTTACGGAGCATTACCGAACTTTTCAGATCAAATATGAACATTATATAATCATCTAGCATACACATCATAATTTAATACCTTTAAAACATGTCAAAACAATCATCCTAGTTTCTTAACCAATGTACCCTCATAGGTACTTCACATATATTATCAAAACAATCAAATAAAATACCATTTAAGCCAATTCTAAATTCATACCAATTTTAACCCAAATTTGCCTATGTCACTCACACTTATGCATCAACTTAAACATTCCATATTAAACCTCAACTTAACACATATAATCATGTATATAAGTAACCAATATCATCTTATAACATTATTTACATTCACTTCCCAAAATGACAAGCATAAGACATCCTAGGTACACGCCGACACAAAAAGAAACATACATCACCACGTTTTGAGTTCGGAATCGTTGATGGATGCTGAATCGACAATCTGACTTTAACCTAACCTGTGCACGGATAACAAACCATACGCTGAGTATAAACTCAGTGGTATTTTTATAATCTGAATGCTTAAAAGTAAAATAATATAACATATAATAACTCTAGTCATACAATTATTCAATTCATAAATAAGGTATTTATAACACATTCAATTTTTATCATTTGCTATTCCAGATAGCTTTTCACAATATGAACACAAATCATTTGAACAACAATATTGTTAATTCATATTCAATTCATAAATACAAAAATCATGTGTCTCTAACCATATTTCAAATCACCACTCAATATCAATCATAACACTATTTTATTCAATAACCCCTATTAACCTGACACGGACTCAAACGGATACATAGATCCGGCCAAAACACACTAGTTTGGCACCCAATGCTTCATCGGATAATTCGAAGTAATAAGTTGACACCTAATGTCTCATCGGCCATACCGAAGTAAATTGGTACCCAGTACCTCATCAAATTTATCCAAAGTAATAATTTGACACCCAGTATCTCATCGACTTGAAGTCGAAGTATCCCTGAACTCTTCCAATCCTATGGCATGCCATCTATATCCGATTCAACCCGATACAATTAATAGGGTTTCAATTCATTTTTCTAATGTCACAATTATCCAATACTCAATTATCACATAAATCACAATTTCACATACATTCAATTCAATATAAAAAATGCTAACATTTACCTTATTTACTTACCATAAACATTTAAATCAAAATAGAACAATTAATAATTAAATTCGGATTATAGAAATACAAACCAGAATTTCTGAGCTATTCCTCGTAGACTTTATCTTTTCCTTTCTTAGTCGAAGTTTTTGGTACAACATTAGCTACGGAAATTAAAACAATTAAAATTCATCAATACAATATAATTTCACATTGAATATTTCAATTTTTATTCAACTTTTGTCTAAATTCTAATTTAGTTCCTAAACCGAGACTAACTTTATTTCTTCAAAACTAATTCCATATTTCCATTCAATTTCCACTTTAGACTAAATTCAACTCTCTAATTTCACTCAAATCCCTAAATTTCAAAATTTTTACAATTTAGTCCCTAATACTCAAAACTTATAATTTATTTTACAATTCAATCCCTTTTTCATTTCTAACTTAAAATTCTATCAATTTAATCTCAAGTACATAAATTATTCAACATGAACAACATCCAAAAATTCAATATTTTCTAAAATTTCAACATAGGTTAAGTAGTATTTAATACTAGGATTCTAAAAACATAAAAATTACAAGAAAAGAGACTAAATTAGCTTACCAATTAAGCTTTGAACCCTTGAAAACCCTAATTTTTTTCTCCTTTTTCTTCTCTGTTTCAATCTACTTTGTTCTTCTTTTTCTATTAATTTTCTTTCATTTATTTTATGTTACTTTAAATTCTAATAGTTATTAGAATTAGATCTCTACTTCTTTTATACTTCTTATGCCTATAAATAGAGACTCTGATGAAGTATTGTAATCATCCATTTTGATCAATAAAGTACATTCACTATTGCTTTCATATTTTCTTTGTTCTTTATTCCCTCCATCTCTCTTTATTTTATAACACGTTATCAACACGATCTTCCTCAAAGTGATAGTTCCTTTTATCGATGATTAAATTTATTCTTCATGATTTCCAAGATCTTTGATGGATGGTGAAGGATTTGATATTGCTATCTATTGAAATTGTGAAATAAGATCATGAAGACTTCATTGAACATGAAAGGTACATAAACTTAATTAGATCTCTATCTTTACACTTTTTCTCAATAATAGCATCTTTAGATATTAAATCGATTTGATATATGGTTTAAATATTTGAGATGATTTTGTTTTAAGTTTTGGTTCCATGGGTTACTTATGGTTTCAAACATCTTATTTGTTCATGAAAATTAATATTGAATGACTTCTTTATGTTACTATAGTAAGTTTTATAATTAAATAATGTATTTGGCTAAAAACATATTAGTATGTAAATTTGTTTTGATAAAGCTATGAAATTTATGATTGTTAAAATTTGATTTAATTCGAATATAGATTATGTTCCTTTATTGTCTCCTATTATTTTGGTTATTCAATTTGAAATTTTTTAATATTCATACACGCGTAGTTTTAAAGACAATTTTTTGAGGAATGTCTAAATTGATTTTTGGGTTGGTTCTAATATTGAATTTCAAGTTTAATTGTTGTCATTTTTATTTCTTGAATTATTTTGGTTGAAAACATTTTCAAAAACTTAAATGAGAATTACTATATTAATTTGACCGTTCGCATTTCTATGAATCTCGTTTGTATTAACCAATTGTTGTTTGATAAGAAGCATTAAAACAATTCGTGTGGTTTGATTTTGTAAATGCCTTATATTTTCTCATTATACAACCTTGGAAAACTTATTATTTTCATAAAGTTGTTAAAGGTAGTTCATACACTTTATATTTGTTAATTATTTAGAGAAATTATATAAGCAATTATAAATGGAAAAGTTTTAGTGAACATGAAATGTATGATTTTGAAGTAAATTTCATACATGTATGCAATGGTTTATGATTTTTTTTTGGTACTAGCATTATATCAGGTCTGATATTTTAAATGTCAATTTTATCTGTACATTTGATTTGCAATAAACTTCATATGTGATTTGGTTATTTCTTTCTAGTTAATTGATGATGAAAAACTCTTGTGAAAAGGGCTTTAAAAGTATTTTTGGATTGATCTAATGCCTTTTTAAGGTTAAACATGATAATGAATTATTTGTTTCACTGATTTTGCACATTCCTCGAAGTGAATGATTGCAATAAATATAATAAATTGTATAATCACTTTTGATTATTAATGTCAATTTGAACATTTGAAGATTTTGACATATTCCCTGAAGTGAATATTTCAAATTATATTTCTTTTATTCAGTTAATAACATTATAGACTTCACATTGATGTAGACATTTCCAGAAGTAAATGTCACAATATTGCTTATATGTGGATACAAAATAAAAGGAATGACGATAAAATTATCAATTGTCAAAATTTATATTGACATTATTAGTACAATTGAAAAATATGTTAAAGTAAACCAGAAGTTTACTAATACAAATACATTTACTATTTGACGTGACCAGTTAGACTATTTTAGATTATATATGATGCGAAAATTTATTGAGAATTCATATAGACATTCATTAAAGAACCAAAAGATTCTTTAATTTAAAAGAATTCTTATATGTTGCTTGTTCTCAAAGAAAATTAATTATTAGAAACTCCTAGCTAAAGTTGAGATCTAAAGTCTTGCATTTCTGAAGCGAATATGGACCCATTCATCAACCATGTGAATGGTTTTGATATTATATGATTTTGATAGAAGCATATACAAAATAATCACATGCGTTATCAACTTGCAACCTATTGTTTGCGAGATTGCTTGTTTAAATGATTAATTTCAGATTATGCAATTAAAACAATTCATCTTGCTAATGTTGGTGAGTTTACATCCCAAGTTTTCAATTATTATTGCATGTCAATTGGGATAAACGTTGAACATCCTGTAGCTCATGTTCACACACTAAATGATTTAGCTGAATTGTTTATCAATTGCCTCCAACTAATAGCTAAATTATTACTTATGAGAACAAAACTTTCTATTTCAACATGAGATTATGTTGATTTACGTGTTGCACGCATCAAGCCAATAAGTTATAAATACTCTCCATTATAGTTAGTTTTTGATCAAGAGCTAAATATTTCTCATCTTTGAATTTTTGTATGTGTGTATATATTCCAATTGCTCCACTACGACGCACAAAGATGAGTGAATCCTCAAAGAAAGTTGGGAATATATATTAACTATAAGTTTCTTTATATTATTAGATGTTTTTAATGTATTCGAGATTCAATTATGACATGATTTGTGATTACAATTTTGATTCGATGGTTTTCTCAACATTAGGCGGAGAGAAACAATAACTTGTAATGAGTTAGGGGGAGAGTAATTGAACTAGAAGTTCAATAAGGATAACTCATTACAAGTTAATTGTTAGATGTATTTATAACCTTAATGAAAATAACCAAGTGTTATATACCATCTAATATTTTAATTTGAATCAAAGTCCCAGTAGGACAATCAGTTAGAATAAATAAGAGATTGATCGGTTTCAAAGGTGAAAATTCTTCTAGATGGTCATATAGTGAAGGCGAGTGCTCCAGAAGAGACCCGAGACATAACTAATAAGTAAAACTTCAGAAGAGATTCAGGTACCTGAAGCTAAATTTTAAAATAATCAAAATAAGAGATCTTAATAAGTTATGTCAATTCGAGAAAATATGGAACCGAATAATAAAAGTGGTCGACAATGATTTTGCATGCAATATTATTATTGAAATAATGAAATAAAAGGAGGATCTTGAATAAATCTATTGAGAAGTATAGATATGGAATAAATTGATCAAAATAGAAATATGCAACTCAAATACAATTAAATTCGTGGAATTTTTGGACCAGTAGTCCAAATATCTAAAGGTATAAAGCCAGTGAGGGTGCAAATGAAGTAGTTTTGCAAAAACAGAATAAAAATATGAACTTTTTCGCTAAATACTAGTATTGATTATGAAAAGATATAATATTCTTTTGTGGTAGATGTAATAACCTTTAGACATATTATTTTGACAATTCATAAAAGATTTAACTTGCGCCTAATGGTGGTTGTTACAACCTTTATAAATCAGTATGTGGTAAAGTTTATATTAAAATCCTTGAAGGATTTAGAATGCTAGAAGCATATTGAAATTCTCAGGAAATTATTCATTTATATGAATTGAAATAATTGAACATATATGGTAAATTTAACTTAGTCAATAGTAGTTGAAAGAGGATTATAAAATGATCCAAAATACCTATTTGTATTTTTATAGAAGGATCATGATTAAAATTTGCTATGGTTATTGTTGAAACTCCTGAAGATATCAAAATATGTTTCCCCAAAATTTTTCCTCACTCATGATTTTCAAAAGAATGGTGATATAAATGCTTAGCAATACATCCAGATAGTCATTTGAAAAACTAGTATTCAAGATTGAATACATAGAATATGAGAAAGTATGTTATGTTTTCATAAGGAGGAGTAAATACGCATTGTACTCTTTTTCCCTTAACCGATGTTTTGTCCCATTGGGTTTTCTTGGTAAGGTTTTTAATGAGGCAACATATTATGCATATTATAGATTGTGTACTCTTTTTCCTTCATTAGGTTTTTATCCCATAGGGTTTTTCCTAATAAGGTTTTAACGAGGCACATTATCTACCAATAGACATTCAAGGGGGAGTGTAATGAATATCTTATTAACTGGATGTCCATCATGATCAATATAAGGTTTTAATATACTTTGAATTCTAATAGTTATTAGAATTAGATCTCTACTTCTTTTATACTTCTTATGCCTATAAATAGAGACTCTGATGAAACATTGTAGTCATCCCTTTTGATCAATAAAATACATTCTCTATTACTTTCATATTTTCTTTGTTCTTTATTCTCTCAATCTCTCTTTATTTTATAACAATTTTTTAATTCTTTTATTTTTCTCTTGACGTATTGAATGAAACATCTTTATTTCTCCCAAAATTGGAAGGTCTTAGAAACCCAAATATTATAAAAACTTCAAGAGACACAAAAATAGAAAAAATTAAAAGAGCTTGAGGAGTTTTAGTCATGGTTTCTCATTCATGAAAAAGATGCGACCTTTGGCTCAATTTCTATGTGTGACACGAACTGTTACAACACAATTTCCACATATGACACCAATTGTTACAATACAAAATAATGAGTGACTTATATCGATTTACATCATGAGGAGTGTGAAGAGTCGTTAGATAAGGTGGTTGAAGAATGTTGAGCAGATATAATAATAGAATTGTGGTGCTTAATGCTTGTTGCCCCTCTTCTTCAAAAAAGGCTTGAAACGAGCCCTCGTCTTATAGTGGTCTTTTGGTAGAGTCCAATACTAGGCTCGGTTTAAGTTGCGAGGTGTATTTGACTGTTTTAAGTTGATGATCTTGAGAAGTTGGGGACCATTAAATGAAATTGGACTTGATGTGATGATTGTTCTCGATGAAGTTATGACAATAGTATTATGGTATTACTAGCTTAGATATCGAAACAATGTAAGCTTGAGGATTATTTTTGTTAAATAAAAGAATAATTTATTGTTCATTCCATGAATGAGACCATATAGTTAAAAGAAAAATATTTGTCGACAGTGAAGGACAAGCTCCATCAACACGACAAAAGCTTTAGCCTCAGAATCAGAAGAAAATTACAACATGTTGGCAACCGACTTTGTTACAATTCAAGCATGACATATTAGGAGCGATTACATGCAACTATCTCAATAAGGAAATCAACATCGGATGGTCCAAAGCGGCAGGCAAAATTGACAAAAAAAAACTGAGTATCCACCAAACTAGAAAGAACGACGACAAAACCATTCATAAAATCACTTGCAAAAGCAAGACTACATGCATAAGTAAGACTAAAACTTGTATGAGACAAAACAAAAACTTCCAAAAGTGAAGACTTATTAAACAATAAAAAACAAACAGAAAAACATATCAAACTTAAGATAACATGGGTCTAAACCGACTTGTGAAATAATTTATTATTTTGAAATACTCTCAAAACAAAAATAGATTAAGAAGTTAATGAAGAGCCCCCATCTGAATATCTACAGTCAACCCACTTTTGAAGAGAAATTACTAGTGGTCGATGGAGGTTTGGTGACGATAGGCAGTATCATTTGTTCATCACAACTAATAAAGACAATGAAAATATCCACAAAACAGATTTGTAAATTGAAAAAAAAAAGAATACATATAGAGAGGATGAGAACAGAAAAGAAAAAGGAAATTATTGCAAAAGAAAAAAAGAGAGAGTAATAAGTAGCTCGAAAACATTCCTCACCGCTAAACAAAGCAAATGAGAAGCAAAGATTTGAGAATTTTGTTTTATATTTTTAAAGCTCTTGATGATTATTTATGATTGAGTCATAATTTTAGTTTTATTTATTAAAAAAAATTGAATTATTGATGCAAATTGTATTTAAATCTGACTCATTTAAACTAATTTGAGTCTTTCTATTTGACCTGATGTTCATATTTCCAATTTTGTAAGTAGGAAAAAATGAGCATGTGGATTTGAAATGAGTTACCCAAAACATTTTCAGTTTTCATCAATTCATGGACCTAACATCACACACATAGTACGTACCCAATATTATAACCTTATTTAGCAAACAGAAAGTACTGATGTAAGCTTACCTCCTTCATATTGCATTTTTATTTCTTTTTATATAAATACAGAAAAAGTTATACGAGTTTACTTTGAGACTTTACTTTAATTAAAATGCTGGGAAATGTCAACTTTTATGCCAGCGAAACTCTCGTAAGGGAAATTACTAACTTCTCTTGAAACCAATACCAATTTTAATTGTAGGTTTTTTCGACTGAGTTATGACCCACTCTACAGATGGTGCTTGTGTGCTTGTAGCGCGAAACGTGTTAATTTGCATGAATGGAAGGATGGGCAAAAAAATTAAAAAAGAAAAATCTCAAATATACCAAGAATTCATGTTTTAGCCTTACATTATTAAAAGACCAAACTGGACATGCAATGTGAAGTGTGTGAACATACTTTTAAAACATTCACACGTTTGATGAAAGGAATGTTTGGACACTGAAATATCAGCTGCCTCCACCATTGCCCTTCAATATGCGACATACACAAGTACCAGTACTCATATTTCATCTCATCCTCTTTTCAGAGTATTAAACTCAAATCTTCAAAATCTCCGCCCACCCTTTCGTTCTTTCTTATGAGCTTGAATATGTCAAATGTAATCAACAAGAAAACTACTACTTGTCTTAATTTGTTACTCTTTAGCTATTATTTTACATTTTCTATGCTATTAGGTTGGATGTTAATATAATATTATAAGTCTTTCTTTTTCTTTTTTTTAATTTTGTTTGTCGGGTTCTTTGCCTGCACTTTATTTTTTTTTCTTCAGACCTTTGCCTGCACGTGTTCTGCTCATTCAAGTTCAATATGTATAATCTTTTAAGTATCAAAGACACGTGTTGAATACCAACGTGATTTTAACATACGCAAAGGGTGAAATCATAAAATATTTTTAGGGGTTGAAATTAAATTGTAATTTTTATGATAGTAAAAATATAATTTTATTATTTTAATAGTTTATATATTTACAATTTTAAAAGGATTAAATTAAATTTTTATATTTTTGGAGACCAAAGTACAATTTTTGTCTTTACCAATTTAAAATTTTAAAAATTTGAAAAGACCTAAATAAAAACAAATTCATTTTAAGGGCCATGCCAACCCCCTAATTTCGCCCCTGACAAAGTATCTATTGAACAGAACATGTAGGCATACGTTAAAAATACCTAAAAAAAAACATATAGCCCAAACATCTTATGAATTTTCTTTTGTTTTTGTTTTTCTTTTCATGTTTCTCAAAAATATTGAAATTTTCTAAAGTTTGAATTTTAAAATTTAGAAATATTTATATATTTTTAAAAGAGCTGCTATATATACACATTGATAACATTCAATTAAAAAATGATTCGATTTTGTGATCCTCTTCCTTGTCCTAAATGTAATTAGCGAATCATATGGTCAGCGAATTGGTAGGTTTAACCTTCCGAGTACGGAGCTCTGAGCCACTCCAACAAGTTATGGGGCCAGCACATGCAGAATCCAAACTACTTGTGCAATTCTTGCTTGCCAATGCAATGCCATGATCCATGACATCTGATAGTAACGACAGCTACCCATCTTCTTTTGCACATGATTTTAATTATGGTATATACAGCTACCAATCTATCCAATCATAGTTATGGAAAGGGTTCAAAACAATCTTAATTTTTCGAATGATCAAATCACCACTTGATGCCAAGGTTTATAGTAACATTTACTTCATTGGTCAGTCAAAAGTTATATCATATACAGAGGAAACAAATCTCATACAATCCATGCTCATACTCAAACGGGATATGGGTTAAAGCCGCCTTAAACTGTAAAAACCTTCCGGACTTTCTTCATCTTCCTACGACATATTGGGCAAGTACCAGCTTCTTCCGCAATCCTGCATGGATAAAATTAATGGAAGTTAACAACAACCTAAATTAGCCACTACTTTCTAACTTAACGAGCTCAGTGAAACCTTGTTCCACACGTGAAACAGGTAGCACAATGTCCACAAGGAAGAAAGAAACAATCTCTGGGTGAACCGAAGCAAACAACACAAAGGTGCCGAGGGTTGTTGCTGCTTCTTTCCCCATCATTCAAAGGCTTTCCTTCAAGACAAGTGGCTGCTTGCTGCCATGTTTCCGGATCCTCTTCGTCCTCGTCATTGGATAGGGAATAGTAAGATGAACCCCAGCTTGCGATATCATCGTCTTTCTGTGCAAGCAATGGTGCTCGTTGTGATCCCATTTCTCCAACATTGGATCTTCTTTGCTTCATTTTCCATAATCTAAAGGCTATTAATACTAGGACGGTCATCACACCTACAGCATCGAAAAAATTGTTAAATGTTTAGATGGATGAAATATGGATCAATACCTAACTTGGTCCAGATTATACTGATTTGGTACTTATTTTTAAATATCAACTCGTTTAAATGCATATAATTCGGGGCCTATTTCGATATGAAATTAAGTATTCTTATGTGGAATAGGACTCGTGTAAGGGAAATAGAAATATATACCTGATCCGACAAAATATGAAATCCATCGAGGTCCATAAGATACCTTAACATACCAGATGTTATTAGGACTTTCCTGAAAGAAGCAAAAAGGTTAATGAGGATTACAAAAGGACACTAGTTTTGTTATAAATAAGTTCCCTTGGTCGTGAAAGAAAATAATTATTAATCTGAGAAAAACATTGAAGAAAACAAGTTTCTAGTTGCAGCTGCCATAATTTCATATGTGAGAACCTAAATACCTAATGGCAATTCTCACTAATATTAAGGACTTTGTAAGAGTGTTCTTTTTACCTCATTACGACCAGGTGAAGACAAGACAGCAACATTGGGATGTAGAAGATAAAGCTCCAAATCACACAAATGATCCCCCAAAGAACATGTGTAATACGCTTGACTTGTGTCATAACTTAGAGCCTTCACTGAGAAGTTCAATTGTATCTGATTCATTAACATTTATGAAGATATGTGAACTTCAATTGGGGAACTTTTGAATATTATGTAATTGTGGATTAATTGATGTGACAGTGAGAGTGAGATAATATTTGGGCAATTACCTCAACCTCCTTAGTGTTCAAATTCCCCACAGCAAGATAATAATTTGAAGACTTTGGAATTTCCTGTTGGATCTTACCAGTTCCTGCAAATTAAGTATGGCATGAGGCCCAATCTAATGTGTTTCAAATACACATTCATAAACTTCCTTTCAGATTAAAAATCTTACCATATATTATATTCCATGACAAACTTGTATTAGGATATGACGGATCCTCTACCCACTTAGCAAGGCTTTCAATACCTGCAATAAATTACTCAAATTAACACATTTAATTTTAAACCCTCACCACCAAAACTCAACAGAGGAGGAGGTCTAACCTTGGGCAATGACAAGTGATAGAGGTAAGGAGCTGGCGGATCTTATAGCGTATGAAATATTCACTTGCGACCCTTCGTTTAAGAAGAACAGCCACTCCTGGAACCAAAAATAATAAACACAACTCAAAATCATTAATGTAATAATAAGACTTGAAAGTAAAGATTTAAGGTTCAAATAAATATTGACCTTATGGAAATTAGGTGGTATAAATATGTCATGTGTTTCAGTCCAGGAGATCTCAACATCTAAAGGAGGTGGTCTGTGAAATCCGTACACCATTAACCCTGGTTTTTGTTTATCCGATTCTTCAAACTGTCAGCAAAATAATCAAGATCACTCCAATGTAATGGCACCAGCAGTAGCCAGTACTAGAAATAGAATGGCATATATTATGCAGAAATATTCACCTCAATAGACTGAACAAAGAAAGAGTTGGGTCGTACAAGGTGTGAGCTATGTGGACTGATTTGTAAACTCACCGATCCATAAAAACCCACCATCAGAGTTATTGAGGCTGCTGGTCACAAAAAATATTGAAGGGTTTGCATACAATTTTCAAACTCATGAGAATTAAGTAAAATGGTGCAAATCTTATTATGAATTTATTAGAAGGAGAAAAAGGGAACAGAGAGAGAAAACTAACCAAAAAGCCAAAATGCGATAAGAACAATAACGCAATACCAAACATCATCACTCACGTCGAACCTTGACTCATCGTATATTGATATATTGAGACGATAAGATGACCCGCCGGAAGATTGTGGTCGCCGCTCTTGGCGATGCTGGCGGTGGAGCAGGCGTTGGCCACTATTACTTTCTTCTTCACGGACTTCTGTGCTAGCAGAAGAAGGGAGAGAGGCGACTGTTGAAGGAGGAGGAGGAGCATGTTGACTATGGTCTGCTGAATGTTCCATTTTCAAACTTAAAAGCAGGGCATGAAAACAGAGTAGTAAGGAGGAAGCAATAAAGTTAGCCAAAAAAAAGAAAAGGGGTGGTTTGAGTGAATTACAGATTGAGGAATAGCGAGGTAGCGGACAATGATGATTGTGACTGAAGCAGTCATTGCATTAGTCCTTACACCTTTTTAGGTTGTTGTTTCATGCGGACTTGGGAATGGTAGTTGATGAGTGATAGGTAGTTAGTTGAAGTCATAGCTTTGAAGTTGTGCTGCCGACCAATTCATCTTTTTCGGTCTTACCTGGTTTAGGTATTATTTTTTGGGTTTGAGCTGATAGAGAATAATTTCTTTATGTTTGTGCGAGTGTTTTTCCTTGTTTTTAATATGATTTTGTTTCTACGCATAAAAAAGCTTACAACAATTAGTTTTCTTTTCTACTTCCTGTTACAAACAAGTAGGTGAATTACACGTACTCCAGTATATAACTGTCTCCAATAGCATTCAGTCAAAACAAACATCAAACCACGTGGCACACACATATTCATTGATCACTTTACAGGTGAGCATATAAATATGCTTGCTTCTCCCTCGTTTGCAACAGTCACTCCGAAAGTAAGACAAGAAGAGCATAGAGATGGAGAGATCAAAATCGCTGTTTCTCACTTTGCTTTGCTCTTTGATCCTTTTTAGATCTCCAATTCTCACTCGGGTTTACTATTCAATTTGATTCTGCTCCTTTTAGTTCTGGGTTTTGTGAGTGTATTCTTTGATTATTGGGAGTTCCTTCAAGTTTGATTCGTTTGCCGAACTAATTGGCCCCCTAACTCCACTGTCAACAGCTCACTCTATCCTACTTTGAAGCTGGCAATACCCATCAAAACTGGCTAGCTACCAAACCGTTTCAATAGTTATTCAAACCTAGTTTTGCAACAATTCCAGGGTCTGCAAAGGAAGTCGGATGAATACAACATTAACACCAAGAATATTGTAAAAGCTCAAGTCATGAACCATAATACATAATACAAACAAATGACGTATCGATCTTATCAATTAAATGTTTTTTAACATAAACTGAAGTCACCAACATATATATGAGAGGAATTTGAGAACTGGCATTTCTAGACTCTAGCTCATTTAGAACACCCGAGGCAAATACATAACAAAGCAATTTATCAAAATCTCGGCATTGGTGCATTTTTCTGGTATCACTTCAAGCAAATAAATCCTCACCTTCCACACTCCCTTATCGCCAATTTTTCTTACATCAAATTTTAAGGAGGAGAACATGCTCAACGGTATCAAGATGACAATTGCCAATGACTGACGCAATAAGCTACGTTTATCAGCAGATACTGGGCTTTATAGAATTGATGACCTGCTTCTGTAGATGAATAAGCTGGGGAGCTTGGCAGCATGATGTAAGATCCTGTACAAGTCAAATATGAAAACAATGATAGGAATACAAATAGATTACTTGATCAAAGAAACGCAATAGCATTATAAAAGGTTAAACATCACCATGAGCTGAGGATGGTGTTGTGCATTGAATTGGTGGACCATAATAATTGCATAAGTTCCATCATCATCATCATCAGCATCTGATTTTGCTATCAAAACATCAAAATGTTGTGACCAAAATGGCAATCATATGCATTCTAGTAAAACCGATAAGAAATACTCTCACTTCTTTAAGAGAGAAATTGGGGTCATCTATTGTGAATCCTATAATGACTTCTTAAAGAAGCAACAGATTTACCTTCTGAAGAATGCAATCATTAAATTCGATTAACTAGGGGAAGAAGAAGATCAAGAGAAACAAAATTCAAAGAAGTAGGATCCTGGTGAAAAGAATATGCAGTAACATGTTATAGCATCATAAAATTGGAGAAGTGAATAAGTTGTTGAGTACAGCATACTAGGATCAGACAGGGTAAGAATGAAGGGTACAACTGAACTTAGTGACAGTATATTATTCGCCAAAATCTGGCTTCTCGTCCCAAATTTCTGAACACTTCCAGAAGAAAATATACCCCAATTATGCCTCACAACAAGAACATGTTTAGCTTCCACCTGAATCAGTAGGCCCTAACCAGAAGTATATTATGACTTCAGAAACAACCATGCCAAACTTCTACAAGGTCTATTTTATATATTTTTCCAAGAATAATCTAGGAACTTAGTCATTACCATCCTCAAATTCGACATACTTCCTTACTAAATAATACCTACCATAAACCAATCTTCCATCACTTGGCAAAATAGTCACGATTTCAACAGAAAGCGCCATAGAATGTTAGCAGCATCCGTAACTAAAACCATCAACCAAGAGTAGTACGTTACAACCATGACTCCCACCCAACTAGCAATTTCAAATGCATGCACCACACATTCCACCTCCAGAAAATTAAAACTTTTCACAAAGATACAAGAAATTAAAGAACACTAGTGAAGCTAAGAAAAACTTTACGAAGAGAAGAATCTTTAACAAAATGTGAATTGAGATTTGCTGCTATGATCCCACACCTGGTTAAATCTGCAAACAAAAGCTAAGATAAAGATGCAAACAGAGAAATACCTCATATTCGTCTGCCGAGTAGATTAAAGGCAGACTAGGAAGTCCAGCAGCTATAAAACCGAACAAACAAACACAAAATATTAAGCACAACCACCGTCAGCTTAACATTAAGCTTAAATGTGAAAACATGGTCCCATCAGAGTTCAGTTCACAAATGACTTACAGTAAAACAAAGGACAACTTGACTCGTAAAAACAACACCTGAAAGTGAAACTTTTATTGAACAAAACAAACGACACACTGACACAAACAACCGGACTAACAATGTAAAAGCTTGAACCTTAATCAGAAGACGAAAGCTAAAGGATTTTCGGAAAATTACTCGAATTCAGTTCGAGAGCGCCTGTTTTCCACCTTCCTGTTCCCTATCTTTTTGCGTTGACGAACCGTGTCCGAGAAATTGACCGATAAACCGGAGTAAATCTCGATGACCTTTGAGATATTTCCGTTGATCTCCCGTATCAACCCGACGTTCTTAACAAGATTATCAGGAATCTTTGACTGGTGATTCTCGTTCACTTTCTTGATGAGTTCCCGGTTCTGATCCAATACGGCCTGCGCCTTCTTAAAGCTATAGCGTAGCGTATCCCAGACCTCCACGTCACACTCCTCGTCTTCCGTATCGTCTCCATCTCCGGCTCCGGCTCCGTTCGCCTTCCCCGCTCCGATATTGAAACGCTTGTTTTTGTTCTCGCAGGTGTCGGCCATAGCAGCCTCCACCATAAATGAAGTTTTAGTTCGTCGTTTTTATATTAGCAACAAAATTTTGTTTGGTTTAATTATCTTTCTTTATTCTAATTTTTAGGGTTTAAAGTAATCGAATTAATACGATTTATATCTTGGGGTAAGAGAGAGATGCTATAGAAGCATCCAATCAAACATGGCGGTATGACGGTCCAGTTATTTGGCTGCAGCGTAGAGTTTAACACTTGTTGAAAAAATATGATTGGCTTGTGAAAATGAGAGTTGTGTGACAGGATGTGAGGTTAAAAAACTTTGTATTCGTCGTACGTTTATTTTATTTGCTGAGATATTTTTCAATCTTGACAAAATTAATTAAAAATTAAATATCTGCCAAAACAAGCCAACCAAGACATGGGGGAGAAAGATTTTTTTTTTTTTAAAGTTCAGGGTCCATTTGTACGTGAACCGAATATTCACCAGAGCGCGCGTGGAATATCAACAACCCGACTGCCAATGTTAACGGATTAACGCTTGAAAGAAGTCTTTTCCAGCATGACGTCGGATTCACGCAATAAATATCTTTTATTACCAATTTATTCATAATATTTTGTTAATATCGGAATATATAGATTCGAGTATGTTGAAATACATTGATCTTTTACTTATAGGTTGGACAGAAATTATAAATAATTTTAAAATTTAGGTAAAAAAACAAATATCACCAAAAGGATTAACAAATTTTGATACTCGGTCAATATTTTTTTAATCTAATATAGACACATAATAATCATCTTAAATTCTATAAAAAAAACATTTGAATAGTTTATTCATTGTTAACTCAGACAACTTCAATTATCAACTGAGTTGAATTCTGTTTTTAGAAACAAAAGTATTGGAGACAAATAATAAAGCTTATTTGTTATTAAGCGAAGAAAATGAGTTTTTTACTCAAATAATAATAAGAAAAAAATATAAATGGCATATTGCAAGAATTATTTATCAAAATAATACATTCAAATGGGTGGAGGCTTGTGCATCTTGATTCTGACAAAAATTCAATAAAAAAAGGGGTATAGAGGTGTGGTGCCTATCTGATAGGCGGCACTGGTGGTGCCTATCTGATAAATGACACACCTAGTATTTCCCCCCTCATCTGGCTCATTTTAAATATTTATCAAAATACCTAAATTTTATATATTGCTTTTAATTACAAAAACATACCAAACAGTTTTGTCCACATCATATTTTTTGTTATGCTACATTAACAAAATAAATATATCTTATAAATTTCAACTCAAACTCCAACTCAATGGTCCCGTTCACAAATTCCATCTCAATGGTTTAATCTTTTACCTACATAAAAAAAACAAAAAAAAATATTAAAATAATAAAAATAATATGCCAATAAAAAATATAACAAAAACATAACATAAACGATACATAATAAATACAAATATTTTTATTATTATTATAAAATGATAATAATTAAAATGTTTTGGTTTAAAATATAATATATATATATATATATATATATAATAACATGCCAACTTAATTATTGTCAAAAAATATAATTTTTTTGCATAAAACTTCAAAAAAAATTTATTTTTAATATTTATAAAAAAAACATAAAATAAAATTTAAAAACATAAACTCTTATTCTCAATTATAAAATCTTAAAAAATTAGAACATATACACTATTTTCTAATTTATCTCATAAATTCCAAATTCCATATCAATGGTCTCATCTTTTACCTAAATAAAAAATAAAAAATAAAATTAAAATAATCAAAACAACATGCCAAATAAATTTCTTTAAAAAAAATCTAAAACACACATAACAAATAAATTACATAAAAAAATAAAATATTCTTTGTACATAATATAAATAGGCTTTTTTACTTCAATAAACATTAAAAATAAATTATGAATGAATAAAAATATAAAATAAATACAAACATACATTAATAGCTCTTTTTAACTAAATAATACCTTACAAAAATGAGTTGGATGGGGGAGTGTTGGGGGAGAAAATACTAGGTGTGCCGCCTATCAGATAGGCACCACCCCTATACTTTTTTTTTAACGAAATTGTGTCAAAATTAGGATGATACTGACTATGCACCACCCTCTACCCATTTGAATGTACCATTTTGATACATAATTCTTACAACATACCATTTAAGTTTTTTTTAATATTATTTGGGTAAAAAACCCGAACCCAATTGATGAAAGGAATTTAAGTATCTTAAAAAGAAAATTTTGATAGAAATTTGAATCTCAAATTCTGAATCCAGCTCAAACTAGTTGGAGCCTCAATTTCAAGATTGAGCTTGAAAACGCAGCATCTTCGTTACTTTGACAGTGCACCTGGGAAGTAAAAGGAAGTCTACACATTAGATAAAAATAAAAGGTTAAAACATGCTGTTAATCCATGTACTTTGAAAAAAATTTAAAATTTAATTTTTGTAGTTATAATGTGAAAAATTAAGTCCTATTTTTTTGTTACAAATATCAGTTGAGGTACTAAAATCGTAAGTTATGATCTATTGACAAATTTTGACAAAAATTATCAAAGATGATAATGATTGGATTAAAATTTTTAAATAAAAAATATAAAAAAATATTTTTTGTAAGTATAAAGACTAATAACATAATTTAAGCAGAATGAAAATAGAGAAATACGGCACACAATTTACTGCCATTGACATTCGCGACTTTGATTAAATGATTAAGAAAGGTAAAGAGATTTCTTCAATAGCCAAATTAATAAAAGAATATAGTTCTCTGGTTATGCTTATGGTGTACCCTAAAAGAGAAATTATTAGATGCCCATTATAATCTCTTCTATACTTCACTTTGTTTTTCTGCATGTAAAAAAATAAAATGTCGGTAGTGACAATATATCGCAAAGAAAAGATAAATAAAAATAAAGAACACACTGATTTTTACGTAGAAACCCTTTCGGGAAAAAACTATGGGCAGAGGAGAATAAAATTCACTATGTCAAAATTCGAATAATTACAAGAGAAGTAGACTATGTCTATTTATAGACTTGTAAAACCATATTCTAATAGGAGTGTAGTAAAATTTAAACACCTTATTCTAATCAATATCAAATAGATGGAGTTTAATAAGGTTTAAAAAACTTTATTCTAAAATAAAATAAAAGAAGTGTAGTTCTATATGGATTTTACTTTTATTTTATTTTACTACTGTATTTTATTTAAATAAGGATTCGAGTCACTTAATTCTAACAATCTCCACATTGACACGAATTCTCAATGAACAAGTTCTTCATTGCGAACTCTCAATGAACAAGTTCTCCACCTTTTTCATAAAACCCCTTAAGGGTTTAACTTCAACAATGAACAACAACCATGTCTAAGTAATGCTCAAACTTGGTTATAGGAAGTGACTTAGTCATCATATCTGCAGGATTTTCATGAGTAGTAATTTTGCTCACAACAATATCACCACGAGTAATAACAACATGAACAAAATGATACTGCACATCAATGTGTTTTGTTCTCTCATGAAACATTTGATCTTTTGTAAGGAAGATGACACTCTGACTGTCACAAAATGCTGTATCAATTTGAAGGTCTTCATTGAGTTCACTAAAGAGTCCCTTCAACCAAATAGCTTCTTTACAAGCCTCAATAATCGCCATGTCCTCAACTTCAGTGGTAGACAAAGTGACTGTAGTTTGCAAAGTGGCTTTTCAGCTGATTGCACAACCTCTGATGTAAAGACATAACCTCTGAGAGATCTTCTTCTATCAAGGTCTCCAGCAAAATCAGCATCAACATACCTAATGACTCCATCTCTAGTTCTTCCAAACTGTAAGAAAACATCAGTAGTACCTCGTAAGTATCTTAAAATCCACTGAACTACTTTCCAATGTTCTTTACTGGGATTCGCCATGTATCTGCTAGCTGCATTGCATATGATAAATCTAGACATAAACAAACCATAGCATACATGAGAGATCCCACTACACTAGAGTATGGAACATGTGAAATGTACTCAATCTCATCATTTGATTGTGGAGACAAAGCCGATGAAAGTCTGAAATGGGCTGCTAAATGAGTACTAACAGGCTTAACACTCTGCATATCGAACCTGCAAAGAACTTTCTCAATGTACCCTTCTAACTTACGTACAATTTACTTGCTTTTCTATCTCTAAGAATCTCTATACCAAGTATCTTCTTTACTGATTCCAAATCTTTCATCTCAAATTCTTCACTTAGTTGGGATTTACCTTTCTTATCTCTCATTTATTTTTTGCTACTATCAACATGTCATCAACATAAAGGAGTAAATACATAAAAGAACCATCACTGTTTTTCTTAAAGTAAACACAACTGTCAAAGCTACTTTTTTTGAAATCATGAGAAGTCATAAAGGAATCAAACCTCTTATACCACAGTTTTGGTGACTGTTTCAAACTGTAAAGGGACTTTTTCAGCAAGCAAACATAGTCCCTTTTTTCTGAGACTATAAAACCCTCTGGTTGTTGCATGTAAATATCCTCCTCAAGTTCTCCATTCAAAAATATGGTTTTTACATCTAACTGCTCAATCTCCAAATCGTGCATTGCCACAATACCAAGAAAATCTCGAATTGAACTATGTTTCACAACTAGGGAGAACACATCTGTGAAGTCCACTCCTGAAATTTGACTGTAACCCTTTGCAACAAACCTTGCTTTATATCTGGGTTCTTCAACTTTTGAAGTCCCTTCTTTTTTTTTAAACATCCATTTACAACGAACAATCTTTTTACCTTTAGGAAGTTTCACAAGATCTCATGTTCTGTTTTTGTGGAGTGATTCCATCTCCTTTTGCATAGCAAACATCTACTTTTCTGAGTCTTCATAGCTAACCGCCTCAGAATAATTAGATGGCTCTTGGTTTACATTTATATCTTCAACAACATTTAAAGCATAAGCAATTAGATCAGCCTCGGCATACTTGTTTGGAGGTTTAATTTCTCTTCTAGTTCTGTTTTTGGCGATAGAGTATTGTGGTGAATAAGCAACTCTATTCTGAATTTTTGTACTGGCTTGAGAAGTTGACTCTGTTCTAGATTTTAGATTAATCTGATACTCCACCTGCTTTTGAAAAACGGAATTCATGCACTTTAAATTCTTATCCCAACCCTAGATATTTTCATATATATCAATAGCAGCCCATGAATGTAACACCCCCAACCCGTATCCCTCACCGGAACTAAGTTACGGAGCATTATTGGAGATTACAGATCAAACAGACAGAAATCTCAAACATTTTGTATCATCAAAACAAGTCATCAAAGCATCATTTTAATCCAAACTATAAACTCTCCAAAATAGATCTTATAACTTCATTTACAATCAAACCATAAAATAACTAATATTTAGACACTCTAGGTACATGCTGACACAAAGAAATAAACATCGCCATATTTGAGTTCGGGATCGTTGTTGGATGCTGAATCAGCGATCAAACTTAAGTACTTAATCTGCGCACGGAAAACAAAATCATACACTGAGTAAAAAACTCAGTGGTATTTCTATAATCCAAATATTTAAAAATAAAACAATAAAATATGTATAATAAAATGTTAAGCACAATTGAACATTTAAAATCACACAATACTCAATTTTCATCACTTGCTATATGTAATACCTTTCCATAATTTATTCACGTACCATTTAAACAATGACACTATCCATTCACAATCAATTTATGAGTATATAACTCGTGTATTCCATGTATTTACAACATATTTCACATTCTATTTTCAATTTACTATCTCATATTCTTATTCTTAGCCCAAAGTAGATTTTATAAAACACACCGGATATACGGAACAAATACAGAGGTGCATTGTTATGCACTAATGAATAGAGAGCATTGAAGTGCTATACAGAGAGCACAGATGTGCTAAACGGAGAGCACTGACGTGCTAGTAATCAGAGAGCAGCAACGTGCTAATAATCAGAGAGCGCGCTAAAGTTCCTTAATGGCATGCCACTAATATCCCAGTAGTTCTAAATTTTATCTACTTGGGCATTAAGGCTGAATTTTATACATATCAAAAATAATTGAATTATCATATTTGCACAATTTCACATTTACACATATATATTCATAATATATATTCCACTTTAATTCAACCAATATAATTTCATCACTTATCAAGACAATCCATTTCAATTATAAAAAAACAATAATTCTCACCTCAATCACTTACCATAACATTTAATTAAAAATACAACAATTAATAATTAGATTCGGATTATAGAAATACAAACCAGGAATTCCGAGCTATACCTCGTCGACTATATTTTTCCCCTTTTTAGTTGAGAATTCCGGTACGACGATTGCTACGGAATTAAAACAATTAAAAATCATCAATACAACACCATTCAATCTCACATTAAATATTTCAATTTTTACTCAATATTTGCCTAAATTCCAATTTAGTCCCTGAACCGAGACTAATTTTTATTCTCAAAATTAATTTCATATTTTCATTCCATTCCCACTTTAAACTAATTTAATTCTCTAATTTCACCATAAATCTCTAATTTTGAAATTCTCTCAATTTAGTCCCTATTAATTCAAAACTTATGTTTTATTTTACAAATCAACCTTTTACTAACTTCTAACTTGAAATTCAATCAATTTAACCCCTAATTCATCAATTAATTCAAGATGAACAACATCTAAAAATTTACTAACTTTCAAAATTTCAACATAAATCAAGTAGTATTTTGTTCTAGGATTCCAAAAAACTCAAAAATTATAAGAAAAGAGATTAAATTGACTTACCAAATTAAGTTTGAACCTCAAAAACCCCAATTCTCCTTTTTTTTTCTTTTCTTTCTCCTTTCTCCTTCTCTGTTTCGTTTTTCAATTCTGTTTCTTTTCTTCTTTTCTATTCTTTTATTTCATTTACTTTATATATATATATATATATAATATTATAATAATATAATATAACAACATACTTATTAATTAAATAACATAATATAATATATATTTTAAATTAAAAAATATCTTAGATATTTCTTTTGTTATGTCGCCTCAATTTTAGAAAAAGGCATAATTGCCTTTTTGGTCCTTTTAACTTTTCTTTAATATTTAATTAAACTTTTATCTCTATTGCAATTTAATCCTTTTTAATCAATTAACCATCGAAACGTTAAAATTTCTTAACGAAACTTTAATACCACCTTAATGACACTCCGTAAATATTTATACAAATATTTACGGCTCAGTTTATAATATCGAGGTCTCGATAGCTCATTTTCGACCCAATTTACCTAATAATTTCTTTTAAATCACAAAATTTATTAATTCAAAAATATTTCTAAAATTACGCTTAACTTATAATTATTAATTAATAAATTTTTCTAACTTTTTCATCGAATTTAGTGATCTCAAATCACTATTTTGACACTACTGAAAATTAGCCTGTTACAATGAATTCCATGAAATTTCAGAATTTTCTATGAATTTAACAACTTTTCAATTTAATCCCTAAATCATAATTTCATCCAAAATCCTTTAATAAAATACCTTTAAATATCCATCAACATCACAATTTTATCATCTAATAACTAAAATCATATAAACTTATCAATGGTATCTTCCAAAACCTTCAATAAAATAAAAAAACTAATGAAATGGTTAGTTGGAACTAATTGTAAAAGTTTCAAAACATAAGTTTCAAGAAAAGAGTAAGAATTAAACTTAACTGAAGCAAATATTGAAAACCCAGCTTAAACCCTCTTCAATGGCTGTTTTAGAACTAAAAAATGATGATGAAAATGTCTAGAATTTCAATTTCCCTTTTATTTCACTTAAATTTGGCAAAATTTACAATTTTTCCCTTATTTCACATCAATTTCTTGATTTTTCTATGTTTATGCCGCCTCAGCCATCCCATGTGGGTCCAATTGCCCTTTTAGTTCTCATTTATTTACTATTTAGGTTATTTAATCACTATTTCTTTAATTAGCAAGTTTTACACCTTATTCAATTTAGTCATTTTTAATTAATTAACTACCAAAACGTTGAAATTTTCTAACGAAATTTTAATACTACCTTAATAACACCCCGTAAATATTTATAAAAATATTTACGGCTTGGTTTATAGGACTGAGATCTCGATACCTCTTTTCTAAATCACTTAACCTAATAAAGCCTTATAAAACACAAATTATAGGACCGAGATCTCGATACCTCTCGATACCTCGTAAATATTAAATAATAAAAATTTAAGAGCTTATTTTTTGGATTTGGTGGTCTTGAACCACTGTTTCCGACATCACTGAAAATTGGGTTGTTACAATCTATACCCTTTTAATCAAAAGTACTCAACGAAATTAAATTCCTCTTCAATTCTGGAACATGTCGCACGTTAGTAAGTGTTCTGACAACTTGTCAAACATCTTAACTTTAATCGTTCCAACACCTGCAATTTTATATGAAGTATTATTTCCCATCAAAACAACACCTTTAGACACTGTTTCATAAGTTGTAAACCAATCCCGATTGGGACTCATGTGGAAGGTGCAGCCCAAATCAAGGATCCACTCCTCGCTCACTTTAGAATTGTTGACAGAAGTGACTAGAAGTTCACCATCGCTATAGTATTCTATAACATCAACTTCACCGAAATTTTTTGGTTGTTTTCCCTTTTGATTCGCAGCCTCCCTTTTGATCTTGTTCTGTAGTTTATAGCACCCAGATTCAATGTGCCCTTTCTTCTTAAAGAAGTTACAGGTTTTACCTCTATTTGAAGACTTCGATCTACCCTTAGATTTACCGCGAGAATTGCGTTCCTGTATCCTTCCATGATCATCATCACCATTCCGATCTTGTCTCCCACGAATAATGAGACCCTCTCCCTGAGAGTCAGGTTTAATCACAAAATGCTTCATCTTATCATACGAGGTCAAAGAATCATAAACCTTATCAACTATGAGAGGCTCGTGGCTATATAAAATCATGTCTCTAAAGGTTGAATAAGATGGGGGCAACGAACAAAGTAGAATCAACCCTAGATCTTCCTTATCATACTGAACCTCCATGGCCTCCAAGTTTGAGAGAATTTATTTAAACACTGTTAAGTGTTCGTGTACAGACGCACCTTCCTCCAAACGATGAGTATAAAGACACTATAACTTATTGGTTAGAGTTTTCGACATACATATTTGTTCCAGCCTCTTTCATAATGCAACGACGGTCTTCTCCTTCATTACATCCTGTAAAATTTCGTTAGACAAATACAGATATAATTAAAGGGTGTGGCTCAAAAAAAAAATCTGATAGAACAAATAACCCCAAGGAAAAGAAACGACAACAAAAGTAAAACCTGCCTAACAAAATAAGCAAAGTACACAGAAATGTAAAACCAGAAAACGAAACGCAGCTACAAAACCAAACCCCCTAAAGAAAACTCAACGAAAAATACTAGCAAAAAATCTATCCTTTCAACACCAAAAATCCATCGCAGCTCGAAACAGGAAAGAAAACAGCTTTGAAAGCCAACTATGGAGATTCAAAAGAACCTTCTCCAATCTTCAAAGCCCGACAAAAAATTCTCATCGCTGATGGAGCCAATCCGTCATATCCTCTTCCACCAGTTTTTCAACACAATTTGGTGCCTCTTTAACCCAAAAAATGAAGTGTGTCGCCAACGCCCATCCACCACCAAAGCATGGGCCGCCCTGTTCACTTCTCTTGGGATAAAATGGTAAGCAACTTCCTCAAAATAGCCCTCTAACAACCGAATACTTTATGACAGTGGTCTGAATATAGATCTATCCTTTCTTTTTGATTTAAGCTTCTTGATAATCGTTAGGGAATCCCCTTCCAATATGATCTTCCTGAAACTTATGTCCAACACAAAACAAAGAGCTCTTTCACAAGCCCGAGCTTCTGCAACAAAAGTATCCTCAAAACCTCTATAAGGGTAAGTACATGCACCCATTATTTGGCCCTCTTTATTTCGAGCTAAGATTGCTGCAATAGAAGTATTATTATCACCCTTAAAAGATGCATCAAAATTCAACTTAATAGTCCTAGGGTTAGGGGGTCGCCATGATACATTCATTTTAGCTTTAGAGGAAAAACCAGAGTCTTTGTTCATACTTAAATCATAGGCATAACCCTAAACAAAACCCAAGAACTCATGCAAAGAGAATTTGAGACCTCTATGTACCAGCTTGTTTAGTTTATGCCACAGAGCCCAAAAAGAGATAGTTAACAATTTCTTGGTATTCTCATCAGTTGCAATAAAAGTACTTACTAATTGTGTTTTTCCATCCGATGTATTCTTACTTGGGTTGAATGAGAGGTTCAGGAACAGTCAAAATTGTCGCAAAACACCACAGGACCACATTAAATGGTCCAAATCCTCCGGAGCCTCCTTGCACAAGGGACAGACATTATCAAAGCTTAGTCTTCGTTTGGCCAAATTATTAAAATGAGGCACATAATCCTTGAGTAAACATCACATATGAATTTTAATTTTAGAAGGGAGTTGTAAATCCCGAAGCAATTTGTAGAAAGTCTTGTAATTGCCATCTGTATTCAAATTACATTCAGAATGCTGAATCTTCCTTGTAATAAAACTCGATACCCACTCTTCACCGAATACTCCCTAGTGGCATGTGGCGCCAAACCAACATATCCTAGTCTCTAGAGCTTGCAATTGGAATATTTAAAATGCGACTAGCTTGTTCGCGATCAACAATCCTGCAAATCACCTCCTTGTTCCAGGTACCCGAATCCACATCAATTAATTGATTCACTGTTGACAAGCGAGTATCAATATTCTGAACTAACAATCTACCATTACCACGACCAGGCAACCAAGGATCATTCCAGATGTTCACACTCTCACCACAACTGATTTGCCAAAGTAAACCATCATCAATCAGTTCCCTAGCGCTGCAGATGCTTCTTCAGGTAAAAGAGGGGTAAGAACCAACTTTTGCTGACATAATATCTGTGAAAGGGTAATAACGAGCTTTAAAAACTTTTGCTAAAAGACAATCGGGATGGGATAGAAGTCGCCAAACTTGCTTAGTTAATAAGGCTTCATTGAACAAAAATAAGTCTCGAAATCCCAGCCCGCCATCAGCTTTGGGAAAATAAAGCGCACTCCAATTGCTCCAATGAATATTGGACTAAGTGTGCACATATTTAAATTTTTTCGCAATTTATGACTAAATCAATTATAGCAAATATTATTAACATATATAATCCTTGTTATATGAATGGATATTTAATATTAATATATTTTTCTAAAGAAATTATATTAAAAGAATATTTATTTTTAAACTTTAGTCAACGAAGACACATGTAAATAATTAACGTGCCAAATCACAGTTGATTGAATATGCCATATTGAAATGCTTTCTTTTAACTTTCAATTGCTATATATATGTTAGATAAATGGTTCATGAAATCTCAGCTTTAAATGACAGTCCAGTAATCAAATCTATTCACTTATCTATATAAACTTATCATCAAGAAATTAGGAATCTTATTATTCTTCAGATTTTGAAACTTAATACATAATCATTAGACCAAATTAAAAAACAATTAACAAGAGACAAAAAGTTAAATTGTAAGTCTAAAAGTTCATCCCATGTTATATGTCTCTAAAACGTCAATGAAAGAACAGTACCTAATGTGCTCAAACATGAAAGCAGTATCAAAATTTCCGAAAAATATCAAGTAACAAAACAAACCTGTAACAATCTCAAATCGAACTTAGGCAGACCAATCTGAGCAACGGAAAGGGAACCAAAAAAATTGCCCACGAAAGCAGCATCATGAACACCCAACCCATGAACCAATCCGCCTACAAACCCACCTAAGAAGCTATCTCTGCCACCCGTTGGATCCATCTGGTTAGCCCCAAATGGCTCGATTTTTATTTTCCCGTCTTTCCTGTAAATTCCGCATCCATCTTTCCCATGCGTTACCACCACACAACACCATTGCCTCACTTTTTCCATATCCATAAATAGTGCCTCTTCCGAAGACACACACGGTAACAAATGGTAAAAGCCGCTCTCTTTTATTAACCCAAGTTTTACCCTCTCGTTTGTTTCAAAAACACGGATTAAAGCTTGGATATCTACGAAAATGGCACTGCAGTTGTCAACCATTTTTTCTAGCGTTTCTGGTAATATCTCCCCGCCAACCCCGACCGCCATTCTGAATTCGGATCATTTATCGTGTAGATCCGATGGGTAAATCAGGTCGCAAGCTTCGGCCCTTTTGAAGACCCGGTCCTTATGAGCATTCTCGTTGTTATCCTGATTGAAATAGGATTGGAAAACAGTGGTTTTGGAAGTAAGGATGATGGATCCGCCACCCGTTTAAACTCGAAGAACCCTTTGTTTTAGAAGGATTTGAATAAAAATTAGACCTGTTAAAAATATAAATTAAGTTCGGACTCAAACATTCAAGATCGACTCAATTTATTTTTTATATTACTTTATTTTATAAAATGTTAAAGATAAAAATATATAAAAATGTTAAATATTAAATTAAAAGTAATATAAGTATTTTAAAATAATAATACAAGTGGACTTAAAATGGATTTGAATTAAACATTTATAAATATTGACATGTTTAGGTAAAATTTTAGATCCATATTTTAGGTTGGGACAGACTTAAAGAAGCACAAAATGTGTTACTATTATACTTAAATTTAACTCAAACTAATTTATATATATCTACTAATTAAATCCTTTATTGAATTTGGTGTCATTGGTTAGTGGAGCACCAACTCAATTTGGTAATGATGAAAATACCGTTACAATGTAAGGTAAATTATATTATTTTGAGGCTGTTTTATCATTTTAATTTATATATCTAATATAGGATCTTTCCCAAGTATTTGGATTGAGTTTGAATTTTAGAGTCGGCATTGTTGGAAGCGCTTACCTGAATATCATCCTGGCGCGAACAAGACCAAACTTAGACTGGAAAACAGAATGCTTGTTTGAAGAAATTATATTTATTTCTCAACCAAAAAGCAATTTGATATTTAGATTAATATTTCTTATAAATATATTTGATATATAATTTATTTTTCACTCACTATTCATAAATGCTTGTTTGAAGAAAATGAAGGATTCATGCATTATTGTAACGTTATGGATGAAGTTTTTGATTAGTTTTTAACATTATATAAAGTAGCTAAGGTTAGATATTATGTATGTCTTTTTGTTATTTACGATGTTAACTTATTTTACTCATTTTAGTTGCACGAAAAGGAAAGACTTCATTTGCAAAGCAAATTAGGTTGAATTGGAATTGCCTTACCAAATCACACAGACCCAAGTTTGTACTTATGGCAACATTTGCATGTCCCATGTATCTAATAAAACCTCAAGGGAAATTTCCTTCTTTTTTTATCTTTACCCAAAAGTAGTATTGCTTTTGTTTAATTTCATTTGGCATGAAACTCACATCCCTAAATATATTACTATAATTAATTGAGATGAGATGCTCCCAAAAGAACATGCATGCTACACTTTTTCAGAAAGGTTGTTTAATCATCTAATTTTCACTTCTTTTGATACAACAATGAAAAACACTATATATATTAAATGGTGATCAAGATCCAGATTATAGTTTTGTTTTAGTAATTGTTCCTCAACAAAAGACATTTCAAAACATTTTTTACCCTACATAACCACTTGAAACGAAACAATTTTTATGTTTTTTTAGAAATCATTAATTCATATATCCGTTTGCCCCAAGAAAATATGAAATATTTTTTTTAATTAAATAGCTTAAAATAAATTAGTGGTTAAACGTGAATAAAATGAAAAGAAGGAAATTTGAAAGGGTAGGAAAATTCTAATTTTTTGGTAATGGATCAGTTACTTGGTAGAATTAGAACATGATAAAAAAGAAAAGAAAAGTATTTTTCTTCTATTTTTCATTATTGTTTCAATGGATTCCAGAAGAAGAAAAATCCGATATGGTCACTCCCAAACGCAAGACAGCCATTCTCATTGACATTGTTGGTAACTACTGCCACGATGTCCTCCTCCTAGGCAGCACCGTTGTCGCCGAAACCCTCGGTGAAGCCGCCTCTTTCATTTCCAATGTTCAAACAGATTCATTCCCTCCTAATCTAATTCATGATTACAGTTAACCTGATTGATTGAACATTCATTTATTATACAAAAAGGATCGCATACTTTAAATTATATAGATTGTAACTACTCCACATTTGTTACATTTTTAAAAAAAAAAGATGGTGCATTATTATTATTTCAACAGTTGAGAAATTAATTAAACTCAAATTATCAAATACAAAATACATTACGGTAGAAATTAAATTTGGAATTTCAGGAAACCTACCAAAGCCCTCTTAAATTTCTCTTAATTAAGCAACAATTCAAGTTTTTGAGACTTTTTACATTTTCTGCAAACCACCCACTTTTATTTATTTTTCTCTATACTATTTTCCCCACTCAAAAATCATCAACTATTAAAGGTTTAAATTAGGAAACTTCGTTCAGCAGCTCTCGCTCAAATTAAATGCAGGTACATATCTTGTTTTGATTAAATTAAGAAAGTGATACAATTTGAACCAAAAAAGGAAAAACAAATATATAGCCATAAGGAAGGTTCTAACGCTTTAGAATGTGCACGGATACCTCATTCATATAAATTTATTCATAAATATTATCCAGCTTAAATTCCATATTTTATATTTAATTATTTTAATTAAAGATGATTATTGCCTTTTCTGTTTCGTGTCAAATATAGTTAATTGTTAGTTTTTAAAAAAATTTAAATTAAATTGACATATATATTGTGAAATTAAAAATCCACAAATGCTTACGGGAATTATTATTTGAAGGAGTGGGATATAGTTAAACCAATAAACTTGGCGTCAATGGCTTGGGGATAAACACTTCAAAAATAATATCCATTTAATTCTAAAAAAAATTCACAAATAAAATATCAATAGCTAACTTCTCTTAAAAAAACGTACATGACTCTTCACGTGTCTAACCATCCAAAATATTCCAATATGGATGCCATCTGTGGAAAGTCTTCTACACGACATAATAGCCTGGGAAATCCAGTTTAGTTGTAATATAAAATAACAATCCAAAATGCAAAAAAATTCTATGCAAACTTTTCATATTATAAAAGCTTCCATGCCCTGAAATTCTAATGCTGGAAAAAGAATATGTACATACATTGATATATATTAATGGTAGAATTAATTGTGTTTAATTATGTGGTGTAATGTTAATGAGGAAATTAAATATGTGAGTTGATGTCATTTTTATGTTTGTTAAACATTCATATTTCATGGTATCCAACATAATCAATTTATAAATTCATCAAAATTTAACTTTATTTATACTGTGTTTGGACTTAATATGGGAGCCAGCTTTGATTTGAAGCAAGAGGTGCAAAACTATTGATTTACAACACCCAGCTTGACACTTCATCTATATGTAAACTGTACGTGGAAGGCTAAATTCTCTTGCAAGGATATGAAAACGGACAAGTGGGAAAATTCCAGGAAGCTGCACATCCGAAAATGAAACGGTACAGTTTCGATTCTTTTCAACGACGTCAATAAACAATTTGATATCTACAGCTAGGCTTCCCATTTGCATATAAAGACACAGCAAAAACCTAACATGATCTGCTTTATTAATGTTGGTAAGATAGAAAAGAAATAAAGTTGGTAATTTCACTTCGTTTCTTCTTCATCATATTATATTGTTTGGATATCAATGGAACCGGCAGGAGAGTTTTATCATATGGAGAATGGAGGAGATCAGTCTAAGAAGGCTTCGATGGGGAAAGAATCATGGAACAATGGGATTCGGACAGCTCAAACCATGTCGAATTCACTTTTGCGGAAGAAATCCGACCCCTTGCTGGTTTCCAAGCTTCGGTTTCAGATGCTTCGACAGTTCTTAGCAAATTTGCAGGAGGTCATTCTTGGTACGAAGCTTGCTGTTCTCTTCCCCGCCATCCCTTTGGCCATTGCTGCTGATTTCTACAAGTTCGGGAGAGTAAGTACTTACTTAAACCATGTTTTCAATTATTAATGCAAAAGTATCTTCTTTTCGAAGATCAACTTATATACGATGTTATGGTCATTATTATTTTACTCCAAACGTAATGCAACGAGAAGGGTGTAGTGATAATTGATTTTTTTTCTTGAATGCGAATTATTGTTGGAAATAGCATTGGATATTTGCCTTGAGTTTGCTTGGACTTACGCCGCTTGCCGAGCGAGTCAGCTTCCTCACCGAGTAAGTTATAAGCTATTTTCTTTTCATTTACTATATTTTTATATGCAAGATTTCTGACGATTTTTTTCCCCTATAATAACTCAGACAAATTGCATACTACACCGGTCCAACAGGTAAATTTTTTTTTCCTTTTTTCTCATCGCTGAATAAAAATGTTGAGGATCGATAACAATGAGAGATGGGGATTGATATATTTGGTTGCAGTTGGAGGATTATTGAATGCAACATGTGGAAATGCAACAGAGCTGATAATAGCTTTATTTGCTCTCTACCGAAGCAAAATACATGTTCTCAAGTACTCTCTTCTGGGTTCCATTCTCTCCAATCTCCTCCTTGTTCTTGGCTCCTCTCTCCTTTGTGGAGGCCTAGCCAACCTCAAAAAGGAACAACGATATGACAGGGTAAGACATCGAGTTTGGGTTCATTAAGTAATGTTATATTTTATAAAATGAAATGATTGCAGAAGCAAGCAGATTTGAACTCTTCGCTGCTGTTGCTGGGATTGCTTTGCCACATGTTGCCATTGATGTCTCGATACGCGGCAGCGCCAGGGGTTTTGATTGCTGACTCTACACTTCAGCTGTCAAGAGCAAGTAGCATTCTTATGCTTGTGGCTTATATCGGATATATCATCTTCCAGCTTAAAACTCATAGGCAGATTTTCGACTCTCTTCAGGTGATTATTAATTGTTTCGAATAAAGTAAAGCTTAAAAAATGGTATACAAGTATGAAAAAGAAAAAAAGAAAGCCTTCTTTTAGGTAACAGTCGTTACGGTCCCTTTTTGTCTATGCAATCTCGAGTTTCTATTTAATTCCCATGGTTAACAAATGTGCACTTAAAAAGTATTTCTTTAAAAAAATTGAACGCCCAACTTCACAACCGATTTTGCATTTAACTCGAAAGGTACCCCTACCCCGCATAGTCCGTGATTCCCATTGGAGAATAATAGACATTATTCAATAATAATTTTATTTTTTATACTATTAAATATAAATACTGAATACTAAAATTATTAAATTTTAAACCTGAGTTTATACCCCAAATCGATACTTAAATGCTACTACTAAATATTAAACCCTATCCCTTAAATATTAAATATATACGAACTTAGTGGCTGAATTATTCTATGAATCACCGACTGTTATGGTAGATTTCATTTGTAGAATGTATTCCTTTTATCTTATAGTAGAAACCAAATTTAAGTACATGGATAAAGGCAGAAATTCTCTTGGGGGCTACTAGTAAATTATAAATGTTTGGGGCATGAAAATGCAAATATAAAATAATTTTACGGATTATAAAATAATATTACAAATTTTTGAGGAGAGGAAAAAGGCGGAAGACCTTGTCTGTCCCTGGACTTTGCCGGATATATAAGTAGCGACAATGGAATTTGGGTTTAGATAAATTATTTTGGATTTAAAAGTTTGATTTTTGAAGAAGATTATAAATTTGACTTTATTTTGTGGCATGGATATATGATGAGAAATAAGCCATAATTAGTGACTTAAATAATGAGTGATACGGGCAGGAAGACGAAGAAGAAGAAGAGGAGGAAGAAAAGGCAGTGATAGGATTTTGGAGTGCATTTAGCTGGTTGGTTGGTATGACTCTCATCATAGCTTTGTTATCTGAGTATGTGGTGGGCACAATTGAGGTACCAAATTATACCCTTTCAAACACTTACTGCCTCTTCAATTTTGCATCAAAACAATACAAGTATATCATGTGTTTATTAATATGTCAGGCTGCTTCAGAATCTTGGGGCATTTCTGTTAGCTTTATCAGCATCATTTTGATACCTATTGTGGGGAATGCTGCCGAACATGCTGGAGCCATCATCTTTGCTTTTAAGAATAAATTGGTACGTACGTACGTACAATTTTTATTTTCATTTCTAATTTGAAGTGAATGCAACGGTATCATTTATTTATGAATAATATTATTTGGACATAAAATAAAAGTTTATCAATCATTTCAATATGGGGATTTTTTCTTTTCAGGATATATCTCTGGGTGTTGCTTTGGGTTCTGCAACTCAAATATCTATGTTTGCTGTAAGATTTAGGAAGCCAAGACAGGTTTAATTATAAAATGAATGTTAAGAGGGAATTGGGACTGATCAATTTATCTATGAATTTCAGGTTCCCTTATGTGTTGTGGTTGGCTGGATGATGAGAGTCCGAATGGACCTTGATTTCAGTCTTCTTGAAACTGCTTCTCTTGCCTTAACAATCCTTGTTGTAGCCTTCACTTTGCAGGTTCTTTTTCTTTATAACATAACATAAAATTATATATGCTACCTGGTTTCTATACAAATATATATATATTATAATATTATTCATTCTCAGGATGGAACTTCACACTACATGAAAGGAATAGTTCTTTGCCTCTGTTACACTGCCATTGCCGCATGCTTTTTTGTTCTTAAAAATCCAGCCCCTTTGGGTAAGTTAAGCTACCCCCACCTAAATCCCCATTTCCCTCATTAAACCAAATAATCACATTTTTATGACATAATCATATTTAAGATAACAATTTTAACATGTTAATTTAGATTCCGATACATTTTGTGTTGCTACCAGCCAAGTTCTTAACTTCTCATTACTAAACACTAACTAATTGCAAAATTTTCTTGTTAGATCAAACTAATGTAAAGCTGGGACTCAAACCATCAACTGGTATCTCAGCCTAGGTGGCGGCGACGCCTTCTCTGGTGGAGGGGGAGTTGATTCTACCCTTGACACAATGACGACTTTGCCGATCAATCATTCATTTTCCCAACGCTCGAAAAACTATCTGGTTTCCTTTTTGAATATTACGCAACGACGACGCTTTTGAGTATTTACAGACATGGCAAAATGCTTGAGGCCATTTTCAAGACAATATATGACAAGAAATCCAACCAACTTCTCCAATCATTTGAAATATATATATATGTTTGTAAATAAACTGTCTTTGTGATCCCTTAATAAGGTTTTGTCCCTGATGTTTTCATTAAACTATGCCATTAATCGAATGCTGCCAAAGTAGGGACAAATTGTCATTTATTTGTGGTGATGTAATAAATCATTTGTTGGGGACAGATCGTGTAAACAAAAAAAACAATGAATTGCACAAATATTTTATGTGGAAAACTCTCCTAAACAAATAAAAATAACCGGAAAAGGAGGTTTTGACTTTTCACAAAATAAGTAAACAAAAGAATGTACAATATAGAGAAAATAAACTTAAATGTACTAAATGTACAAACTCAAACCACGAATAAAAAGCCCTAACTCGGGAACAAAATTCTCTCCATAATTATTATGAAAACTCTCATAAAAACACATCTGCGACTACATCTTGCAGCTCCCAAAAGAAAAACTCTGTAGTACTATATCTTTAATTGTCTCTTAATTAGCCTCTCAAAACAGGAATATAAGGCCCCTTTAAATAGGTTAAGATTAGAGATTTAATCATACTAAAATATATATATGTTGGAGTAATTTGAGTTTAACTGGAAAAAAATAGTAGAATTTAATTGGGAGAGAAAACCCGATTTATGTGGGGAATATGTCTCCATTCATGTCGTCACGATGTTGTCCGTCATTACAAAGTCGAGAAGCTTCTCGTCGTAATATCGCAATCAATTTGACCGTAATGTCGAGAAATTTCTCTTTGTAACATCACAATCTATTGGTTTGAAAATGAGAGACACAGCCCACAAGTTACACCCAAATCATAGTTTAGAACTACTTTTTAGTACCATGTTTCAGTGAACAAGGCTAAGTTTAGTTTATGTTGAGATATTTTGGTTGTTTCCTTCCTTACGTTTCAGGTGATACTAAATGTAAACAATGATGTTTCGTCAAATGGTTGATGTGTAGGAGACGAAACAAAAGATGAAGAAAATTATTTGATGCTTAGGAATCTTGATTAATTGTGTGTGTGTGTTTTATGAAGAGTCGTTTTCTTAAAACTACTACTACTATTCATGAAAGTAGCAGCAGAAGCACTTAACTAAATGAAAATACACCATTAATTGTATTGTGATTGTGGATATGATTCATCAAAGTTGATAAAATTATTGTCATTTCATACTCAGACTCTGTACAACTTTTCTTTATGATAAGAAAACAAAACTCATAAATGTTGCCTTTCGTAGATTAAAATCTTCTAGTGCAGTGATAGATATTTTCTATATGACATTTCATTTATTATTTTTTTATTTCTTGTGGGGATTAGAAAGGCAATAATTAAAAGATAAAAAGATACATCCACGATGCCAAGTTGCAAAATTTGAGGACTTTAGCTTAACAAGGTGGATGATTGACCTTATCCTTTAACTGGCCCTATCTATGCATGTACTTTAGTGTTTCCCCCGTATATATATATTTAATACGGTTTTCTTAATTAATTTAATGAAAAGATACTATATATTTTTTTAAAAAAATCAAATATATAAGTCTCAAATTATTATAACAAGTCAACTAAAATATTTTAAGATTTATTATAGGTGAAGTATTTGGGAGGTTCTTATTATAGGAGTCGAATCAAATTAATTTCTATATTATTAGAAAGAAGTTAAATAAGTCCAATTTGTAATAAGCTTAACATTTACTGTACAAAAAGTGTCTTAAATTTTATTTTTTTCGATTGTAATTCAATTTCAAACAAAAGATTTCTTTTACAGAACCATAACAACTTTTAAAAATATTAACTTTGTTAAATTAATAAATAATATTTTTTAAACAGTAAATATTAACTATATTCTAATTTTACTTATTTGATTTCTCTTAATAATACATAAATAAAATTAATTTATTTAATAATAAATAAATAATTTAATCAAATCCTTATAATAGTCACGCTTCATTAATACATTCACCATTAATTATGTATATAAAATATTCAAGTATACCTAAATATTGACAACATATTATATAGTAATCATTGAACTACAATAATCATGGGGCAGCACTAATACTCCATGTTTATTCAACTAATATGTTTAATTTTCCCCCACTTTCCCTAACTATATTATGTTCTAATTTTTTTTTATGCATGTTTGTATTAAACCAATATAATAATAATTTTATTCTCCAAATGATTAAATATGCTAATAATTCTTAATTATAATAAAAATTATTACAAAAAAATAATACGGATTTGAATTCTAAAGACTCATTGTAGAAAAAAACAATCACAAATCCCCGAACATAAACACTAAAATTAACATGAAAGATAAAAAAAAAAGAAAATTGTTAATAAAATCATATTACAAATTAAGAAATATCAATTAGTAATACTACCAGTTAAAATGATATTTATAAACGTATAAATTAATATTTTTGAATTCAATAAAATAATATATTAAATAAAAATTAGTAAATTTATAATTAAATAATCAAGTTAAGCACACTTTTGAAGATTATTAAACTCATTACCATCCACTATTGCATTTTAATGTAAATAATTATTATAAATAGTAACTTAATCTATAGCCTTAAGATGGTGTATAGAAATTTTTTTTATTTATGATTATGATAATATTTATTTTTTTTATACAATATTTAAAATTATTTATATTTTTTCTCTAATTTATAAATAAAAAAGTAATACACTTTAACGCACTTAAACCTATATCCTCTTACATTAACATTAATATTCATATCAATCCAACTGTTTAATGAAAAAATCTAAAAAATATATTATTTTATATTTCGGATAATCTAAAGAATAGAGTAGAAATGGGTAGATTGGACAAAATTATATAAATTGAAAACGCATATAGAAAGGTACACCATTTTATTTTATATGTCCTTGGTTTTATAAAACTTTAGGCGCTGCCACCAGGTTTTAATAGATACCCTACTGACAATCACACTATATTCAGTGAGCCTGACCAATGTGATTTTACCACGTTACGACCACGTGGCATGAGACATTTCCATCTTGCTTCTTTCTTCAGCATGATTGGCCTTTAAAACGGAATCACTAAAAAGGCTGACAGAAATCCCTTACCTGATTATACTTCAGTTAGGGATAGCACCGTAATTTCGAACACCTTCTCTCAGTTCTCACTTTGCTTTAAGATGTCGTAACTGATAGTGTATTGCTAGTTACGAGGTTTTTCTCGAAATTACAATAATACCAATTTGTTTCTCTCTTTATTTTCCCTTTTGATTCGGATAATTGGGGGGTCTAGTTTGAAGAATTTTCCTTTTGAGGGTTTCACTTTAGCTGTCTGATTTGTGTGTGTTTGTTTGATGGGAATAATTTTCCGGGAAAATACCCGGTCATGGGAAAGTTATCTTTTAAGGATTCACTAAAAGCGCTCGAAGCTGATATTCAACACGCCAATACTCTGTATATCTTTTTCTCTCCCTTTCTTTTATTTGATTATATTTTCTTTTGCTGTTTTTTTTTTTAATTTCTGGGGTTTTCCTGTTTTTATGCTTGTGAATTTTGATTGCTTAACTGTTGACTTGAAACTTTCTTTTTTCCTTTTTTGAAGAAAAATGTTTTTTTCCCTTAAAATAAAGCGGTGTGCTTATCTACTCAAACAAAGGCCAAACTTTGAATGGAAACTTTGTTGGTTAAGTTTTTTCTCCTATGGTTGTTGACTTTGTTGGCGCTGATTGTTTCCATAATTAGTGTTTGACAATAAAAGTTTTCACAGCCAAATTATTAAAGTTCTAAAGTCTCAAATGTATTCTGGATAGTTGTCATCCAAAATGTCACATTGTGTTTACCAGCAATGGGTTTAAAATTTTCAGTCAAAATGTGTATGGTTATGAATTTGTAGAAATAGATTGTAAGGAAGGAAGCGTTTCTTAATTCTGGCTTCCTGAATGCATAAACACAAACAAATGGAATTTTGTAAGCCGACAATGAGATTTGAGTGAAGGGTCTTGTATCTGTAGCTAATAGAGGAGCCACTCAATGTGTAAAAATTTCAGTAGTCCATGCTAATGTCAAAGATTATGAGTGCACAATGTAGTAAGCACATTCTTTTTTGCTTAACTATTGGCACAGCTTGATTTTTAACTTGCTTTTTCCGGTCTGATTTCAGGGCTTTTGATTATCCGAGGGAGAAAGATGGAGCACGACTTCAAATGAGACTGTCTTACAGCCCTGCAGCTCAGTTTTTCCTTTTCCTTGTTCAGTGGACCGACTGCCAACTAGCCGGTGCCCTTGGTTTGCTCCGGATACTTATTTATATGGTATGCTTCTTTGCCACATACAATTTTCCAAGATGCGTTTAAGGCCTCAAACTCTCCCTTCTCTCCCAAGTCTTTCACTGTTCTTTTATTGCGATCAAATTTTTAATCTGTTACCTGATAATTACTTACAATGGGGATTCAATGTCATGAATTGATGCAGACCTATGCCGATGGCAAGACCACCATGTCTGTGTATGAGAGGAAAGCCAGCATTAGAGAGTTTTATGGTCAGTGAGTTTTCTGATAAATTGAAGTCTTTAGTTGAAATGCTTGTTCTTGGTCTCAGTCATTCTCTTTAATCATTGGGGCTGACAATATGGTTAGCACATTGCAGTGAAATCCAACTCACTAGTTTGTTTTTCTTAAACAGCGGTAATATTCCCGTCTTTATTGCAACTTCAAAAAGGCATTACCAGTTTGGAAGATAGGAAACAGAAAGAAGTGTGTACCATGAGGTACCGTAAGAAGGATGAATCCGAGAGGGGGAAACTCTCTGAAATTGACTTAGAAAGGGAAGAAGAGTGTGGGATTTGCTTGGAGATGAGCAGCATGGTTGTTTTGCCTAACTGTAGCCATTCTCTGTGTTTGAAGTGTTATCGGGATTGGTAAGTTATTTCTTCTCCGAGTACTGCTTCGTAGAACTGTTGTTGAGACTTTTTATTCTTCAAAAGTAGAATTATCCATACCGGCAGTTACCAAAGCCTGTTTTACTGTATAGAAGTGTTTGCATCGTTATAGGTTCATGATTCAGGATTGTGTTCCACTCATGCTTCGTAAGTGATCTGATGCTTTTTTTATGTTCCTGTTAATTTCAGGCACGGCCGGTCTCAGTCATGTCCCTTCTGTCGGGACAGTCTCAAAAGGGTCAACTCATGTGACCTTTGGATTTACACCGAGAAGAGCGAGATCGTTGATTTGTCACTGATATTGAGAGAGAATTCTAATAGGCTCTTCATGTACATTGATAAATTGCCGCTTATTGTTCCAGACCCTGTATTTGTTCCTTATGATGTTCATGTTAGGTGATTGCTTCAGTGTAGGGCATCATAATTGCCTGTATATATATAAAACTAGCATGACTGTATATCAATCTATATATAATCATACTTGCCATTCTGAAATGTATATGCTTTCTGGCTATGAAAAATAATAATATAAGTATCATTAAATGCTTCCCGAGTCATCATAGGCTTGAGTTTACAAACAATCCTGTGATATGCGAAAGTGCAGCTTCTAATGCTTTGATATGCTGCCAAATCAAGACCCAGGCTAGCTACAAATAGTAGCAGCCCACGGTTCAACTACCGAGCAGCCAGATGTTATTTGCATGCATCATGTGCATCCCAATGGCCAACTTGTGACCAATGTATCTTCTATGAAAGAACTCCAGGCACCAACCAAATGAACCACTCCACTCCTTGCAAAAACAATAGCGCTAGAAAGCAAACAGCGGATTGCTGGAACTGGCACAGAGCTAACGGCTAGATGACCAAACGCAAATTAACCACTACTGGATAAGCGAACCCACCGAGGAAAAATGAGGAAACCAGGTAAGCACTGAACTAGTTTCTCTTAGCTACGGAACTAGTAATTTAAGCAACTGCAAGAAAGAAACAGTGAGTAATCATACGAAGTATTTGGATTATCTTTGAGGGCAAAGAGAGATCATCAATCGCAAAGGCAAAGCCAAAGAGATTGAAATGCTACCATCTACAACATTTGTGAGCATAGCCTGGCAAAACCAAGCTACATAGCGAACAACTTAACACATGGATACAAGGAGTGGGAATTTGTAGAAGCAAAATTGCCAGTTTTAAATGAAGGGATACTATTTATTAATATTGAAATAATGTTAAAACTTCGTGCAATGCCACATTATGTTGACACCTTGAAGACCTGGGTGGATGCATAAACCTTCCTACGGTTTTAAAAAGGATGGTCTCTATAAAACGGCTTTCCGTGAACGAGGATAACTGAAGTCTCAATTAGCTCAAAGAAAGAGAGGATACAGACGATATTTAATAAATAAAAAAAAATCCCAACACGCACTTTAATTTCATAAAATGAATGGGAAACGAAAAGATATGCCTCCTTTCCTTAGGTGAGGTTGACCCAACACTTGCCGGTTTTCTATCCCTACTGCCCCACGACCACTCCCATACCAGAAGCAGCTCTAGAAGATCGGTCTGAACCCCTGAGGTTGGTTTCTCTTTTTTCTATTTCCTGTTGGTGTCCTTTGCTTTCATGTTGCGTGTTTTTTTTTGTTTGGCTTCCTTTTTCTTATAACATAATCAAGATGCCTGTGACAGCAGGGGTGAAGAAAATGACATCAAAATTCAACTCTTTTTAAGCGAGCTTTTATGCACAATGGATCTCTCACAGTTTTAAAAAATCAGAACTAATCCAAATACTTTTTAATAATAAATAGAATATTAGTTTTATTTACATATAATTAATTATATATATAATAGAAGGCAAACCAAGAGAGAACTAGAGTGGAGGGTATTCATAGGTAAAGCTAGGAATGGAAATTTTCATTAACGTATGGAATAGTATTTGATCTTTCGAGAGTTTTTTTTGATGCAGTATTCTGGTTTTTTGAAGAACCATAACCTGCCACGAGGCCAATATTTTGGATGCAGTATTCAGGCTTCGTGGAAGTTTGAGCGTTCCTGATTATCAGGGTTTTTTACAAAAATAATATAAAAAAATAAAAAATTATCAAAATGTTATAACTTTTTTTTATTTATCAAAAAATATATAAATTTTTTTATTTATCAAAATATATCAAAAAAAAACCTGATTTGACAACTCCTTGAGTGGAAGGAAGCAGGTTGGCGGCACCAAACAAGGGAACCCTGTTGGCGGCACCACCCTTGAATTTAAGGGTGGTTGGTTGGTAGGGGGAAGAAGGAGAGGGAAAGAAGAAGAAAGAAAGGAAGAAAGAAAAAGAAGGAAAAGGAAAGGAGAGAAAAGAAAGAAAAAGAAGGAAAGAAAAGGAAAGGGGAGGAAAGAAAGAAAAAGAAGGAAAGAAAAGGAAAGTAGAAGAGAAAAAAAAAGAAAGAAGAAGAAGAGGGAAGGAAGGAAAAAAAAGAAAATAAGGTAATTTTTATTATTAATTTAAGATTTTTGTAATATTTGTGTGTTAAAAAATAATGTTAAGTACATTTTACGTATTTTATTAATTTATTTAGGATATATAATTTTTGAGATATATTTAGCATGAAAAAATTCATGGTATGTACATTATATGTTAATTAGGAATTTTTTTTATGAAATTGACTTAGGATGTTGAAATTAGTTTTGTTAGGAAAATAACATTAAAAGTAAAATGATAAAGAAATATATTTAAAAAAACATAAAATACGAAAAAAACGAAAATTATATATTCACCGAAAGTAAGAAAATGCGAAAAAATTATATTTTTAATAAATTTTAAACATAATGCACTGAAAAAGTATAAATTAATAAAATTTAAAATGACGATATTTTTTAAAATAATAAAATGAGGAGAGAAAAATACGAACAAATGGCCAAAATAATAGTGTATTACTAACTTTTTAAAAAATTGAGAAATAGTTAATACAAATATTTTAAAAAAATGTAATGAAATAATATAAAGTAAAAAAATAAAAAAATAAAAATATTTTTATTGAAAGTAATAAAAATCGGGAAAAAAATACGAGCAAATGGCAGGGATAAGGATTTTTTTTCTTACACCAAATAAAAAACTTGTTTTTAGTATTTTTTTTTATTTTGGTAAATAAAAAAATATATATAATATTTTGATATTTTTTTAATATTTTATTATTTTTGTAATGTTTTATTATGGGTTTTATAAAAAAAATAATATAAAAAATAAAAAATTACCAAAATATTATAACTTTTTTTATTTACCAAAATATATATAATTTTTTTATTTTCCAAAATATATAAAAAAAAGTAAAAAATAAAAAAAATAAAAAAACAGAAAAAAACACACTAAATTTATAAATTAATTTTACACTAAATACACTAAATAATACGAGTAAATGGCAGGGATAATGATTTTTTTACACTAAATTAATTTTAAAAACACACTAAATTAATAAATTTAAAACATTATGTAAAATTATAAAATTAGAAATAAGATATTTTTTTAAAGTAATAAAATGCGGAGAAAAAAATACGAACAAATGGCCGAAGTAAGAGTTTTTTACTAACTTTTTTTTCAACTTGCAGGCATCGCAATGACTTCATTGATTAGCAGCAAAAGCCACATATCTGATGCGGTTAATAACGCGATATGAGTTATTATTTATTAATCACGGGTTCTATTTATTTAAAAAGGATAGACGTACAAAGAAATAATGTTATCGTAAAATTTTTTCTATAATTTAACACTATCAAGACTCGTACCGAGTTTTAAGGGGCCGTGTGAGTGTTTTGAAGAATACTCCGGATGCACAGCTAATGCCGTACTTAGAGCTAGCCGGATTTGGGTCCGTAGCACAGATCCGGTACACCGTCTTGCGCTTTGATTTATTATCTGCGCTAGTGGAGCGGTGGCGCCCGGAGACCCACACTTTTCATTTTCTGTGCGGGGAGTGCACGGTGACCTTGGAGGATGTAGCGTTGCAGCTTGGGCTCCCAATTGACGGGAGTCCCGTAACGGGATTATCTGCATTTACCGATCCGGATGCACTTTGCTATTAGCTTCTAGGAGACTCACCAGGGACGGTGAGTCATATTTTTCGGGCGTACAATTTACATGGCTGAAAGCCAAGTATAGACAATTATCAGCGACAGCCACTGAAGGCGAGTTGATGTGCGCTGCTCGAGCGTACATCATGCATATCATAGGGGGAGAAATCATGCCTGATGCAAGCAACGACAAGGTGCATTTGATGTACTTGCCTCTGTTAGCTGACTTGTCCAGTGTTAGCTCCTATAGCTGGGGCTCAACTGTGCTAGCAATCTTGTATCGAGAGCTTTGTCGGGCGACAGATCCGAAAGTTCGCGACATTGGCGGATGCCTCTCACTGCTGCAGTCCTGGGCGCTGTATCGGATGCCATTTTTGGCATCGGTTAGACACCAACCGTATGTTTATCCACTGTTGAACAGGTGATAAAATATAACTTCTCGTTATTTGTAGTCATAATATATTGACTAATGTTACCAACCAACTCTAAACGCTATATTTGTTTTTGTAGGTGGAGTGGTCGTCCAGGTATCGGGCAGTCGTACAATGTCCGCTATACCGCCTCATGATTGAACAGTATGCCGGGATGGGGTAAGATGCTATTCTAATATTCATGCTATAGTCATATTCATGACATCTTACTTTCTATATCTTACGCACACGTTATGGCTAATTATAACCATGTTATTAATCATGCAGTTTATATGGGCGTCGTACCGAACGCCATAAATTACCGCCGTGGTACCCTCGTCTGCGTACGTGCATTCGTACATATGGTGCACTAACTCACCAATTATAAATTTCAACATGGTCGAGTGGTATCACAGGGATCGTGTAATAGCCCGATTTTAGGCTTAGTCGGAACAGTGGTTTCAGGACCACAAATCCGACGAAAAAAAAATGTAATGGCTTGAATTTTCAGAGGTGTCGGAACGGTGATTCGAGATCACTAAATTCGACAAATGGGTAGAAAATATTATTAATTTAGTAAGTATAAGTTAAATATGAAGTTAGGAAAATTTTTGAAATAGTGAATAGTGCATTAAAATAAATATTAAAATAATTAGAATCGAAATGAGGTATCAAGACCTCGGGGATTTTAAACTGAGCCATAAATATTTTTATAAATATTCATGGAGTGTTAAAAAGTTAGTATTAAAGTTTCGTTAAGAAATTTTAAAGTTCCGATAATTAATTGAACAAAAAGGACTAAATTGTAACAAATGCAAAATTTTAGGAAATGATTAAATAGCTTAAATGATAAAAGGAAGAGGGCTTTAAAGGCAAATAGACCCAAGGTCTATTTGGGCTGGACGGCAGAGGCATGAAATCAGCAAGAAAGTAAGGAGAATTAAGGGCAAAATTGGAAAATTGCAAAATTTGCTTAATAAAGTTAGGACCCAAGTGGAATTATCTAGATTTCTCTTCATTTTTCTGAATTCTCATCAGCTAAAACACCATGGAAGGGCTTCTTCAAGCTGGTTCTTCATATTTTTATTACAAGTAAGTTCAATTCTTGACTATTTCTTGAAATTTTTGTATTTTTATGACTTTTACAACTAGGCCCACTTGTTAAATCCATTAGTTTTTGATTTTATGAAAGAAGTTGAAAGTTGATATGAATATGTGCTGGAAGTATATGATGATTTAGCATGAAATTAGAGCTTTAAATTGTTCATATGCTGATTTTATTGAAAGAATTGAATAGAAAGTGAATGTTTGGGACCTAATAGTAAAAGAGTTTGAAGATAGAGTTATATGTGGAAATTCTGAATTTCAATAGTTGTGTAACAACTTATAATGTCTAGTAAAGTACTAATTGAGAAAATTAGATTAATTGAGGGGTTAATTGAGAAAGGACCGAATTGTATAAACTGTGAAATTTGGGGCAAAATGGAAATCAACATTTTGCACTAAAGCAGTTTTGGACAGCAGCAGTAGTGTAACTTTGAAAAATCACCAAAAATTGTAGAGATTGAATTAGAGGATGAATAAAATGTGAAACTAAAGCTTATTGAGTCTAGTTTCTTATAAAAGAAATGATGTGAGCAATGGAATTGTAAATCATGAGATATAATAGATTTTGTGAGACAAGGTCAGAATGAATTCGGGTTCCCCTGTCTGACTTTGGAAAATCATTAAAAATTGTACAAAAATGATTATGAGTTATAGTTTATATGGTTAGAATCCTTAATGAGTCTATTTTTATAAGAAACAAGCTAAAACATCATCCGAATTCTGTACAATGAGATAATTAATTTTTAGTGAAGAGTGGTCGGAACTGTCAGACAGCGAAACAGGGGAAACTTTAAAGAATAAACTGTACTATTTGGCTGAACCAAAAATTATGAAAATTTTATGGTATGAAGATATGTGAGTCTAGTTTCAGGGAAAATTAACGGATCTTAATTTGGAGCTCTGTAGCTCCGGATAAAAATAATTTAGTGACTCTGACTCGGATAAACAGCTTTGAATATACATGTTAGTGAATATTGAAATTATGGTTAATGTTGTTTAAGTGTGTTATACACATTAAGGATGTGGAATGGAGAGGAGGAGGAGGAAAATTGGGAAATATATGAATGATTCGTGTATAAATGGTCATATGTTTGATTATAACTCATAAACGATGAAATATGAATGATGCTTATTTTTGTGCATTATTGGTCATGGTTTAAGCTCATGTGTGAAAATAAAGTTTCATAGTATGTGTGTATGGTATATTCAGTATATGATTTGGCATGAAATAATACCATGAATGGTTTATGAATTAACACATGTTGGTAAGCCTGATATATGAATAAATGATCAAATTGAGCGGAACGCCGGATTTGAGTACTTCTGATCAAGTGACAAAGTGATAAGTGGTAGCTTTAGCTACACTTATCTGATCAAGTGACAAGTGGAAAGTGATAAGTAATAGCTTCGGCTATACTTATCTGATCAAGTGACAAGTGGAAAGTGATAAGTAATAGCTTCGGCTATACTTATCTGATCAAGTGACAAAGTGATAAGTGGTAGCTTTAGCTACACTTATCTGATCAAGTGACAAGTGGAAAGTGATAAGTAATAGCTTCGGCTATACTTATCTGATCAAGTGACAAAGTGATAAGTGATAGCTTCGGCTACACTTATCTGATCAAGTGAAAAGTGAAAAGTGATAAGTGATAGCTTTAGCTACACTTATCTGATCAAGAGACAAAGTGATAAGTGGCTACACTTATCTGATCAAGAAACAAAGTGATAGGTGGCTACACTTATCTGATCAGGGACAAGTGATAAGTGATCATACGTAAGACCATAGTTATACTATGGCAAAGTGAAAGTGAAGTACTCAATTTTCCGTGACCGTTCCCTAATTTGATTAAGGATGGTAAGTGACAAATGGGCCCAAAAGAATTAAAGTAAATGGATAAGTGGTAGTGTATTTATATCAGGACGATGTTGTTATTCAAACTAAAGTGATATTTTCATTGCTAAATTGAGAATTTCATAAATGTGTTATTGAATGGTATAATCAATAAATATTGAGTTAAATGGTAAATACGTATTAGTTTTGAATTTGATGACCAATAATGCACAAAAATAAGCATCATTCATATTTCATCGTTTATGAGTTATAATCAAACATATGACCATTTATACACGAATCATTCATATATTTCCCAATTTTCCTCCTCCTCCTCTCCATTCCACATCCTTAATGTGTATAACACACTTAAACAACATTAACCATAATTTCAATATTCACTAACATGTATATTCAAAGCTGTTTATCCGAGTCAGAGTCACTAAATTATTTTTATCCGGAGCTACGGAGCTCCAAATTAAGATCCGTTAATTTTCCCTGAAACTAGACTCACATATCTTCATACCATAAAATTTTCATAATTTTTGGTTCAGCCAAATAGTACAGTTTATTCTTTAAAGTTTCCCCTGTTTTGCTGTCTGACAGTTCCGACCACTCTTCACTAAAAATTAATTATCTCATTGTACAGAATTCGGATTATGTTTTAGCTTGTTTCTTCTAAAAATAGACTCATTAAGAATTCTAACCATATAAACTATAACTCATAATAATTTCTGTACAATTTTTAATGATTTTCCAAAGTCAGAACAGGGAACCCGAATTCATTCTAACCTTGTCTCACAAAATCTATTATATCTCATGATTTACAATTCCATTGCTCACATCATTTCTTTTATAAGAAACTAGACTCAATAAGCTTTAATTTCATATTTTATTCATCCTCTAATTCAATCTCTACAATTTTGGTGATTTTTCAAAGTTACACTACTGCTGCTGTCCAAAACTGCTTTAGTGCAAAATGTTGATTTCCATTTTGCCCCAAATTTCACAGTTTATACAATTCGGTCCTTTCTCAATTAACCCCTCAATTAATCTAATTTTCTCAATTAGTACTTTACTAGACATTATAAGTTGTTACACAACTATTGAAATTCAGAATTTCCACATATAACTCTATCTTCAAACTCTTTTACTATTAGGTCCCAAACATTCACTTTCTATTCAATTCTTTCAATAAAATCAGCATATGAACAATTTAAAGCTCTAATTTCATGCTAAATCATCATATACTTCCAGCACATATTCATATCAACTTTCAACTTCTTTCATAAAATCAAAAACTAATGAATTTAACAAGTGGGCCTAGTTGTAAAAGTCATAAAAATATAAAAATTTCAAGAAATAGTCAAGAATTGAACTTACTTGTAACACCCCTTACCCGTATCCAACACCGGAATAGGGTACGAGGCATTACCAAAACACATACACTTGTAAACGTATTTAACCGAGTTATAAAATTTCATCAAAATTAAAACTTTCAAAATAATTAACATGTTTCTATAACTTTTCCCAATATATCCTCAAAATATTATAATCATAATAATTAGGGCCTGCGAGACCCGATACATACTCATGCAATTTAATGCTTCATTTCCATTTCATTCAATTCGCAATTTCTCATGCTCATAATTTAAATCATATCACTAGCAATTTCCATTTAATTCACGTGCAATTCAATGACATCAAATTCAAAACTAATACGTATTTACCATTTAACTCAATGTTTATTGATTATACCATTCAATAACACATTTATGAAATTCTCAATTTAGCAATGAAAATATCACTTTAGTTTGAATAACAACATCGTCCTGATATAAATACACTACCACTTATCCATTTACTTTAATTCTTTTGGGCCCATTTGTCACTTACCATCCTTAATCAAATTAGGGAACGGTCACGGAAAATTGAGTACTTCACTTTCACTTTGCCATAGTATAACTATGGTCTTACGTATGATCACTTATCACTTGTCCCTGATCAGATAAGTGTAGCCACCTATCACTTTGTTTCTTGATCAGATAAGTGTAGCCACTTATCACTTTGTCTCTTGATCAGATAAGTGTAGCTAAAGCTATCACTTATCACTTTTCACTTGTCACTTGATCAGATAAGTGTAGCCGAAGCTATCACTTATCACTTTGTCACTTGATCAGATAAGTATAACCGAAGCTATTACTTATCACTTTCCACTTGTCACTTGATCAGATAAGTGTAGCTAAAGCTACCACTTATCACTTTGTCACTTGATCAGAAGTACTCAAATCCGGCGTTCCGCTCAATTTGATCATTTATTCATATATCAGGCTTACCAACATGTGTTAATTCATAAACCATTCATGGTATTATTTCATGCCAAATCATATACTGAATATACCATACACACATACTATGAAACTTTATTTTCACACATGAGCTTAAACCATGACCAATAATGCACAAAAATAAGCGTCATTCATATTTCATCGTTTATGAGTTATAATCAAACATATGACCATTTATACACGAATCATTCATATATTTCCCAATTTTCCTCCTCCTCCTCTCCATTCCACATCCTTAATGTGTATAACACACTTAAACAACATTAACCATAATTTCAATATTCACTAACATGTATATTCAAAGCTGTTTATCCGAGTCAGAGTCACTAAATTATTTTTATCTGGAGCTACAGAGCTCCAAATTAAGATCCGTTAATTTTCCTGAAACTAGACTCACATATCTTTATACCATAAAATTTTCATAATTTTTGGTTCAGCCAAATAGTACAGTTTATTCTTTAAAGTTTCCCCTGTTTCACTGTCTGACAGTTCCGACCACTCTTCACTAAAAATTAATTATCTCATTGTACAGAATTCGGATGATGTTTTAGCTTGTTTCTTATAAAAATAGACTCATTAAGGATTCTAACCATATAAACTATAACTCATAATCATTTTTGTACAATTTTTAATGATTTTCCAAAGTCAGAACAGGGGAACCCGAATTCATTCTGACCTTGTCTCACAAAATCTATTATATCTCATGATTTACAATTCCATTGCTCACATCATTTCTTTTATAAGAAACTAGACTCAATAAGCTTTAGTTTCATATTTTATTCATCCTCTAATTCAATCTCTACAATTTTTGGTGATTTTTCAAAGTTACACTACTGCTGCTGTCCAAAACTGCTTTAGTGCAAAATGTTGATTTCCATTTTGCCCCAAATTTCACAGTTTATACAATTCGGTCCTTTCTCAATTAACCCCTAAATTAATCTAATTTTCTCAATTAGTACTTTACTAGACATTATAAGTTGTTACACAACTATTGAAATTTAGAATTTCCACATATAACTCTATCTTCAAACTCTTTTACTATTAGGTCCCAAACATTCACTTTCTATTCAATTCTTTCAATAAAATCAGCATATGAACAATTTAAAGCTCTAATTTCATGCTAAATCATCATATACTTCCAGCACATATTCATATCAACTTTCAACTTCTTTCATAAAATCAAAAACTAATGGATTTAACAAGTGGGCCTAGTTGTAAAAGTCATAAAAATACAAAAATTTCAAGAAATAGTCAAGAATTGAACTTACTTGTAATAAAAATATGAAGAACCAGCTTGAAGAAGCCCTTCCATGGTGTTTTAGCTGATGAGAATTCAGAAAAATGAAGAGAAATCTGGATAATTCCACTTGGGTCCTAACTTTATTAAGCAAATTTGCAATTTTCCAATTTTGCCCTTAATTCTCCTTACTTTCTTTCTGATTTCATGCCTCTGCCGTCCAGCCCAAATAGACCTTGGGTCTATTTGCCTTTTAAGCCCTCTTCCTTTTATCATTTAAGCTATTTAATCATTTCTCAAAATTTTGCATTTGTTACAATTTAGTCCTTTTTGTTCAATTAATTATCGGAACTTTAAAATTTCTTAACGAAACTTTAATACTAACTTTTTAACACTCCATAAATATTTATAAAAATATTTATGGCTCAGTTTAAAATCCCCGAGGTCTTGATACCTCATTTCGATTCTAATTATTTTAATATTTATTTCTAGTGCACTATTCACTATTTCAAAAATTTTCCTAACTTCATATTTAACTTATACTTACTAAATTAATAATATTTTCTACCCATTTGTCGAATTTAGTGATCTCGAATCACCGTTCCGACACCTCTGAAAATTCAAGCCATTACATTTTTTTTTCGTCGGATTTGTGGTCCCGAAACCACTGTTCCGACTAAGCCTAAAATCGGGCTATTACAACTCTCCCCCCTTTAGGGATTTTCGTCCCCGAAAATCTTACCAGATGGTAGGTTAATGATTTACTTCCACAGTATATTTCAAATTCACACATGATTTTGGATTTTCATATCTTTTACAGATAATCACATAGATTCATAAGAAAATCAGGATAGCGATATTTCAGCATCTGAAGCTACACAAAGTATCGAAAAATTACAATCCATATAGAATGATATCCATTTTGATAACCTGAGTAGTTTTCAGAACTATCAAATATTTCTCTCTTTTTATATTGTCCTCATTTTCTAATTCATTCACTTTTCCGACCACATTATTATTCTCCCGTACACGAACTTCTGTAACACTACACTCGTAAGCTTATTCAACCAAAATCTCACAAATTTCATTGTAACATTTTATTAATATGGGGGTGAGTGTAGTAAAGCCTCAAATTTATCTTACACATAAATGCGCATAACACATACCATCACAAATAGCCAATTCATTACTAAGTTCACATTCTCAAAGCATTTAATAAACATTTGCTTTTAATCACTTTTGTTCTCAACACAAAATTCTAACTCAAATCACTAATTCACAATCAAAATTTCTATATAGCATCATAATCCAAATATCATCTGATCAAGTGACAAGTGGAAAGTGATAAGTGATAGCTTCGGCTACACTTATCTGATCAAGTGACAAGTGAAAAGTGATAAGTGATAGCTTCAGCTACACTTATCTGATCAAGAGACAAAGTGATAAGTGGCTACACTTATCTGATCAAGAGACAAAGTGATAAGTGGCTACACTTATCTGATCAAGGGACAAGTGATAAGTGATCATACGTAAGACCATAGTTATACTATGGCAAAGTGAAAGTGAAGTACTCAATTTTCCGTGACCGTTCCCTAATTTGATTAAGGATGGTAAGTGACAAATGGGCCCAAAAGAATTAAAGTAAATGGATAAGTGGTAGTGTATTTATATCAGGACGATGTTGTTATTCAAACTAAAGTGATATTTTCATTGCTAAATTGAGAATTTCATAAATGTGTTATTGAATGGTATAATCAATAAACATTGAGTTAAATGGTAAATACGTATTAGTTTTGAATTTGATGTCATTGAATTGCACGTGAATTAAATGGAAATTGCTAGTGATATGATTTAAATTATGAGCATGAGAAATTGCGAATTGAATGAAATGGAAATGAAGCATTAAATTGCATGAGTATGTATCGGGTCTCGCAGGCCCTAATTATTATGATTATAATATTTTGAGGATATATTGTGAAAAGTTATAGAAACATGTTAATTATTTTGAAAGTTTTAATTTTGATGAAATTTTATAACTCGGTTAAATACGTTTACAAGTGTATGTGTTTTGGTAATGCCTCGTACCCTATTCCGGTGTTGGATACGGGTAAGGGGTGTTACATTTAGTGGTATCAGAGCTACGGTTTAGTCGGTTCTCGGACCAAACATAGCATATGTGAGCCTAGCTATACATGCCACGTTATTACTCTTGATGATGTGATATCTCCGGGCTCTAACGAAATTGCTTTGTTAAGACAGAGATGATTTTCAATCGAGCTATTTTCGATAATGCTAAAAATGATATTGAGATAAATGAAATATGCTCACGTTATGTTGGAATTTGGAAAGGTAAGTATAAAAATTTGTGATATGGATGTGTTCATGTATGAAAAGAGATGACTATAAGTTAAAAAAAAAGTTTATGTTGTGATAAGCTCATCCAAGTATGTTGGTGATTATATAATGCTATGTGCTCAACATATTTGATTAAGTGAATATGATAAGCAAATTTACTTAAATAGATGGAACGTGTGTATGTACATCTGCTTGAATAAGTGAAATTAGTATGTTCATATAATAGAATCTTATGTTTAATTGTTAAATTAAAGATAATAAGATATTTTGTTTTATGTCTAAACCATGAATATTATAATAGTATGAAAAATTGAATTGGAAGTCAAATTGAGTAGAACGCAGGAATGAGTACTTTCGTTCAGTGATATGTGATGAATTGACGGAAAAAAACCATGGTTTGACCATGGCAACATGTGAACATGTGATTATGTGATTCCGTGTAAGACCATAGCTGGGCTATGGCATCGGTAAGTGATATGTGATTCCGTGTAAGACCATAGCTGGGCTATGGCATCGGTAAGTGATATGTGACTCCGTGTAAGACCATAGCTGGGCTATGGCATCGGTATGTGATTTGTGATTACGTGTAAGACCATAGTTGGACTATGGCATCGAGAAAACGAAGTACTCAATTCCGTAAGACGTTCTCTAATTTGGCAAATGTCGGTAAGTAAAATAGAAGCCAAGTATTGGAATTTAATTAGATATTAACATTGAGCTTGAGTAAGTAAATTCGTTGTGTGAAATTGTGAGTGAGAGAAAACATTTGTAATAAATAGATGTGTTAATTTGCTTGGAATGAATTACGTGGTTTTGATGGTATTACATTGATGATGAATACAAAATCATATATATATATATGTATCTATGAGAGCAAGTTGAAAGATTTATGACTTCACCAACACCCCCTTATCAGTATTGTTCTATGACGAAAATTATCTTGATGAGACAGATATGTTTTTCAACTAAGTTAATTCTAATAGTATAGAAATAAATACTAAAATGTTTGAGTGAAAATGTATTGATTATGAGTTGAAACTCATAAAGGTATGGATCAAAGAATAAAACATTTTTTTTTATTGATGAATGTTATAATTATACAAGCATATGAGTTATGATATTTGGATTATGATGCTATATAGAAATTTTGATTGTGAATTAGTGATTTGAGTTAGAATTTTGTGTTGAGAACAAAAGTGATTAAAAACAAATGTTTATTAAATGCTTTGAGAATGTGAACTTAGTAATGAATTGGCTATTTGTGATGGTATGTGTTATGCGCATTTATGTGTAAGATAAATTTGAGGCTTTACTACACTCACCCCCATATTAGTAAAATGTTACAATGAAATTTGTGAGATTTTGGTTGAATAAGCTTACGAGTGTAGTGTTACAGAAGTTCGTGTACGGGAGAATAATAATGTGGTCGGAAAAATGAATGAATTAGAAAATGAGGACAATATAAAAAGAGAGAAATATTTGATAGTTCTGAAAACTACTCAGGTTATCAAAATGGATATCATTCTATATGGATTGTAATTTTTCGATACTTTGTGTAGCTTCAGATGTTGAAATATCGCTATCCTGATTTTCTTATGAATCTATGTGATTATCTGTAAAAGATATGAAAATCCAAAATCATGTGTGAATTTGAAATATACTGTGGAAGTAAATCATTAACCTACCATCTGGTAAGATTTTCGGGGACGAAAATCCCTAAAGGGGGGAGAGTTGTAATAGCCCGATTTTAGGCTTAGTCGGAACAGTGGTTTCAGGACCACAAATCCGACGAAAAAAAAATGTAATGGCTTGAATTTTCAGAGGTGTCGGAACGGTGATTCGAGATCACTAAATTCGACAAATGGGTAGAAAATATTATTAATTTAGTAAGTATAAGTTAAATATGAAGTTAGGAAAATTTTTGAAATAGTGAATAGTGCATTAGAAATAAATATTAAAATAATTAGAATCGAAATGAGGTATCAAGACCTCGGGGATTTTAAACTGAGCCATAAATATTTTTATAAATATTCATGGAGTGTTAAAAAGTTAGTATTAAAGTTTCGTTAAGAAATTTTAAAGTTCCGATAATTAATTGAACAAAAAGGACTAAATTGTAACAAATGCAAAATTTTAGGAAATGATTAAATAGCTTAAATGATAAAAGGAAGAGGGCTTTAAAGGCAAATAGACCCAAGGTCTATTTGGGCTGGACGGCAGAGGCATGAAATCAGCAAGAAAGTAAGGAGAATTAAGGGCAAAATTGGAAAATTGCAAAATTTGCTTAATAAAGTTAGGACCCAAGTGGAATTATCTAGATTTCTCTTCATTTTTCTGAATTCTCATCAGCTAAAACACCATGGAAGGGCTTCTTCAAGCTGGTTCTTCATATTTTTATTACAAGTAAGTTCAATTCTTGACTATTTCTTGAAATTTTTGTATTTTTATGACTTTTACAACTAGGCCCACTTGTTAAATCCATTAGTTTTTGATTTTATGAAAGAAGTTGAAAGTTGATATGAATATGTGCTGGAAGTATATGATGATTTAGCATGAAATTAGAGCTTTAAATTGTTCATATGCTGATTTTATTGAAAGAATTGAATAGAAAGTGAATGTTTGGGACCTAATAGTAAAAGAGTTTGAAGATAGAGTTATATGTGGAAATTCTGAATTTCAATAGTTGTGTAACAACTTATAATGTCTAGTAAAGTACTAATTGAGAAAATTAGATTAATTGAGGGGTTAATTGAGAAAGGACCGAATTGTATAAACTGTGAAATTTGGGGCAAAATGGAAATCAACATTTTGCACTAAAGCAGTTTTGGACAGCAGCAGTAGTGTAACTTTGAAAAATCACCAAAAATTGTAGAGATTGAATTAGAGGATGAATAAAATGTGAAACTAAAGCTTATTGAGTCTAGTTTCTTATAAAAGAAATGATGTGAGCAATGGAATTGTAAATCATGAGATATAATAGATTTTGTGAGACAAGGTCAGAATGAATTCGGGTTCCCCTGTCTGACTTTGGAAAATCATTAAAAATTGTACAAAAATGATTATGAGTTATAGTTTATATGGTTAGAATCCTTAATGAGTCTATTTTTTATAAGAAACAAGCTAAAACATCATCCGAATTCTGTACAATGAGATAATTAATTTTTAGTGAAGAGTGGTCGGAACTGTCAGACAGCGAAACAGGGGAAACTTTAAAGAATAAACTGTACTATTTGGCTGAACCAAAAATTATGAAAATTTTATGGTATGAAGATATGTGAGTCTAGTTTCAGGTAAAATTAACGGATCTTAATTTGGAGCTCTGTAGCTCCGGATAAAAATAATTTAGTGACTCTGACTCGGATAAACAGCTTTGAATATACATGTTAGTGAATATTGAAATTATGGTTAATGTTGTTTAAGTGTGTTATACACATTAAGGATGTGGAATGGAGAGGAGGAGGAGGAAAATTGGGAAATATATGAATGATTCGTGTATAAATGGTCATATGTTTGATTATAACTCATAAACGATGAAATATGAATGATGCTTATTTTTGTGCATTATTGGTCATGGTTTAAGCTCATGTGTGAAAATAAAGTTTCATAGTATGTGTGTATGGTATATTCAGTATATGATTTGGCATGAAATAATACCATGAATGGTTTATGAATTAACACATGTTGGTAAGCCTGATATATGAATAAATGATCAAATTGAGCGGAACGCCGGATTTGAGTACTTCTGATCAAGTGACAAAGTGATAAGTGGTAGCTTTAGCTACACTTATCTGATCAAGTGACAAGTGGAAAGTGATAAGTGATAGCTTCGGCTACACTTATCTGATCAAGTGACAAGTGAAAAGTGATAAGTGATAGCTTCGGCTATACTTATCTGATCAAGTGACAAGTGAAAAGTGATAAGTGATAGCTTTAGCTACACTTATCTGATCAAGAGACAAAGTGATAAGTGGCTACACTTATCTGATCAAGAGACAAAGTGATAAGTGGCTACACTTATCTGATCAAGAAACAAAGTGATAAGTGGCTACACTTATCTGATCAAGAAACAAAGTGATAGGTGGCTACACTTATCTGATCAGGGACAAGTGATAAGTGATCATACGTAAGACCATAGTTATACTATGGCAAAGTGAAAGTGAAGTACTCAATTTTCCGTGACCGTTCCCTAATTTGATTAAGGATGGTAAGTGACAAATGGGCCCAAAAGAATTAAAGTAAATGGATAAGTGGTAGTGTATTTATATCAGGACGATGTTGTTATTCAAACTAAAGTGATATTTTCATTGCTAAATTGAGAATTTCATAAATGTGTTATTGAATGGTATAATCAATAAACATTGAGTTAAATGGTAAATACGTATTAGTTTTGAATTTGATGTCATTGAATTGCACGTGAATTAAATGGAAATTGCTAGTGATATGATTTAAATTATGAGCATGAGAAATTGCGAATTGAATGAAATGGAAATGAAGCATTAAATTGCATGAGTATGTATCGGGTCTCGCAGGCCCTAATTATTATGATTATAATATTTTGAGGATATATTGTGAAAAGTTATAGAAACATGTTAATTATTTTGAAAGTTTTAATTTTGATGAAATTTTATAACTCGGTTAAATACGTTTACAAGTGTATGTGTTTTGGTAATGCCTCGTACCCTATTCCGGTGTTGGATACGGGTAAGGGGTGTTACAGATCGGGTGCTACGGCAGTTTGGCTTCATCCAACCTATCCCAGATCCGCCGTGTGAGGTGGGAGAAGTTCACGGCAAGAATAAGAGAGGAAAATCGGTGATAGATTGGGGAATTAAGCACCGAAAATTTGTGGCGCTGTGGAACGATCGATTTCGTCGAAGACCTCAAATGGTTATGGCTACTGACTGAAATCGGTGCATTCTTGTCACTCCCATTCCCACAGTAGAGATCGACCATTGTCTCAACGTCTCCGTCGTCTGCAAGTTCCATTTCGACGAATTTGACTGGATTTGTCGAAACTGGAAACTTGTAGAAAATTTTTACTATCCTTCTCCCACAACGTCTTAAAATTTTTGCATTAATCCTTGCCTTCATTTCATCAAACGAGACATTTCTATTAAATCTCATTGCTATTTGTTGCTGACATTCAAATACACATCCAACACTTGTTGTCAAGATGACTCCGTCAAAATAAACGCATACAAAAAACTTAGCATCCATCTTCAATATTTAATCTGTCAAAAAATAAACAAAATCTCGTAAAACATCTCGCACAGATAATAAATAACTTAAATAAAAAAATTAATGTTTCAATATTCAATTTTGTACATGAAAGCCATTTAACCACTAATCCTAATAACTAACACAATAATAATATTAATAATTTTATATACAAAACAATACTAACTAAAATTATTAATAACTAACTATAAAAATAATACTAGTTTTTTACTAACAATAATACTAAGTAACATCTTAATAATAATAATAATAATAATAATAATAATAATAATAATAATAATAATAATACTATAAAATTTTTATTTTTTTGTAATATTTTGATGATAAAACCCTAACTAAAACTATCAATTTGAGTTTTATTGATTTTAATCTTAATAACTGAACTAAAACAAAAAAAATACAAATTATACAAAACAATAACAATAACATAATCAATTATTTTTAAAAAATACCTTATTTTTCTCTTCTCTTTCTCTCTTTTTCTCTTTTTTTCCGCAACACCTCTTCTTTCTTTTCTTTTTCTTCTGATTTTTCTTGTTTCAGCTGGACAGAGTTCATGTTTATAACACGAGTAGTACTGCCAATCTAGTTGGCAGGACTGATGCCGCCAACAGGGAACCCTTGTTTGGTGCCGCCAACAGGGTTCCCTTGTTTGGTGCCACCAACCTGCTTCCCTCCACCCAGGGAGTTGTCAAATCAGTCCAAGTTTTTTTTTCTGTTTTTATTTTTTTTTGTTTTTTTGTTTTTTTATATATTTTAGTAAATAAAAAAAATTATATATATTTTGGTAAATAAAAAAAAGTTATAATATTTTGATAATTTTTTATTTTTTTATATTATTTTTGTAAAAAACCCTGATTATCACCTACGGTGGTGGCTGGGAACTAAGACGTCACAGACTGGGTCTAATAACTTTAGACACTGACGAGATCTAACAAGAATAGATGCAATACTATGACATGACACATTTAATAATAAGAACATTATGTAATGAACACTGAAAAAATTAGTACTATACGTTTAGTACATGTATCACATTTGTATTTGCAATTTTAATACGATTACTATTTTTTTAATATTTTTATTTTCACGACTGAAAAAAAAACCCAGAATCTGCGTAGTATCAGATTTACCTCTAACCTTGGTAATGGCTAAAATCCTAATACAAGTTCATCAGGTTCAGCTGGAATTGAACTTCACCCAGTAGTTTTCATAAGAGAAGCAATGAAATTGTTGATTATATGCTTAATAAAACAAACATCTGATCTCAATCACATCAATTTATTTGCAAACTAGTAAACCTCAGATAAAAAAACATAGGATCATTATCGTTGTCGGAAAAAAAAACCTCCATAACTGGTTTCCTAGTACAATTCAATTACTAAAACTACAAGAAACATAGGATCAACTTATATGTTTCAAAAACTATAGAAAACTCGTGTTTCATAATACTTTGATTTCTCAGAAGATGCATAAACAGAGACTATAATAGATTATAAGCTCAGGGAAATGACTACAGATTAGATGCAATTTTTGGAACATAACTGGTAAGTGAAAGGTCCTTCATTCCATCTAATAACAAAATGGGGTGCCGGAAGATAGTCATCAATCAAGACTTACTCAAGCAGAAGTTATCGTCAGGTTATCACGGATTAAAAAAGATCGACTGCCATCTTGAGCTTGTTTTGTCTCCATTTAGGTAGTTTATAGAAGGCCCCCTTTGGCATGCCAATTTTTTCTGCAAACTCTTCCTCAGATAAGTATGCCTACAGGAAAATGCAACCACAAATTTCATATGCATTACGAAGGATAGGCAGATGAAATCAATGGCAGTAAGCCAGTGATTAATAGATATCACGGTAAGGAAAACGAATTGAAATATATAATTTTTGGTTCTTAGCATCACCAACAGTCGCGCACAAAGTTTTGATTTTTTTTCTGTTCTTTTTTTAAAACAAAATTTAAAGGATTAGATATTGAACTTAAGAAATTGCAACACCATAGCAAAACATCAAACTTTGGAGTTCTTAAAATATCATTATTTGAAAGTGAAGTACTGTTAATATTCTCATTTTGAACACTAGATGGAGCAAGATTGTAAAGCTCTTAACTTCAGCTCTTACCTCTCTTTTGGTCACATCTATGCCTGAGACTGGTTCAGTTGACGACACTGTCAATCTTTGATAAGGATATATTAATGAATTTGCACTAGTCTCGTTTGCATCGATCTGGTGTGAATTCTCATTCGTTGAAGGGGAGCTTGGCTCTATTACGGGAGAATCTGTAGAAAAAGTAATTTAAATTTTAAAGAAAATTAACATATTACAGGCAGTTTACCAGAAGTAAAATGTCAGTAGAAAACAAAGACATAAATAAAACAAGGCATCCTGATATAATGTGAACTGTAAATTAGTTGCAAATCAAGTCATCTGAATGAAGTTTAACCATGCAAGACTGTCTCAGAATCATCCTGCCTAGTGCGGGTTATTCATTATTCAGAGTATAATTCTCTGAATTAACTGTCCAAGTTGTTGATCCAGAAGGGTGGAGGTAATAATCAAGTTTTGTCTGGTCAGTTCAGTAAGAATGCAACTTATTGGGCGTTTAAAACTAGGAAAACAGACAATGAAATTCAACATACATGTCAGATGCATTACTTTTTCCCCTATTCTAATGTAATTAAATCTGCTGGATCCTTTTTAGATTTTGAAGCCCAAGAAAAGCATTACAAAATATAGGCATATTCTTGAAAGAGAAGGAAGCTTGATTTAAGGCTAAATAATTTCAATAAAAAAATCAATTATCTTCCATGCACCTTGATAAGGAGAGGATCCCGTAAAGAGCTTCCTGGCAACTGGAGTTGGACTGGATACACTATAGTTGTCAGAAAACTTCAAATGTGAACCTGATACTGTTGATGCTGGAGAAAAACTTCTTTCCCATCCATTTGAACTGCTAGATCTGCTTCTTAAGCCATCTGGGGTAGCTTCCCTGGAGCGCGGTTTTAGTGCATTTCTGGATGGTGCCTGAATGGTATTGCATGAAGCTTTTATAAGTCTTGTCATAGAATTACAGTAAAGGATAAATCAGGGGTAGCTTGATCATAAGTTTCCTGCAAGGAAAAGGTATCTTTTACTTGAAGCAAAGGTGAGTTTGGCCATCAATAGAACTACTTGGTAATAACCCCAGATACTGGTTGGACCACCTTATAGGTAATGGCACCCATGTCTTGGCCTCACAAGACTAAAGGTCTGAGGGGAATGCCAAGAAACATTACATTTTCAAAGGCAGGAGAATAAATTGGGTATTATGTTGAGCACATAACATCGGGATCACCAGGAAGTTTACCACGAACAGCATGTTATTTGGTCAAACATCTCCATCTATCCCAGAAATAGTGAAGTGCATTGAGGACGAAGTCAGAGGGAAGCTAGGCTGTTACAACCACATCAGTAAAGCGCAAGCCTATAATGGACTTAGCCACTGTTGAAACATATATCAGGAGATTTTTAGCTAATCCCTATGTTCTGCTTTTAACGGTTGTACCATTTTGTAGCAGGTTCTATTGTTCTGGGTAAATGAAATCTTAGGTTACCCCAAAAAAAGAAGTGTCCCACAAACTTTTGTTCCTCTAGTAAGCAATTCGATAAAAAATACAGCCAACTGTTATTGCTATTGTTGAGAGGATGGAAAAGTCCTAATAACTAGAGACAATTTATTTTTTTTGGCCAAACTAGAGACAATATTTAGTCACCCTGTTTATACACACCCAGAAAACGTCAGTCGTAGAACAGGCTTGAGTGTCTTGTCTATTTCATACTGCATAAGAAAAAAGACAATTTTTTTATGGATACATCGTCTCTTTCTTTACCGGTGTGACTGAGACCAACAGAAATCCAGAACAAAGATGAGTGGGAGAAACTACACTAAGTCAAACAAGTACACCAGCATAATGAACCGAATACATAAATTCTCACACAAATACATCTAAATAAAGCTTAGCAACAGTCACTTACAGTTCCACTCGATGTTTTTCCCTTCAAGGTAGCTAGCTTCCGCTCAAATGAATTGCCATGCATCTGCAAGGCAGTAACTGAATTAGAACTTTAAACTTAACGTGTTCTTGCAGCAAAATTGCATAACTAAATCATTAGGACTCCAATTAAATGTAAGTCCCAGGTAGCAAAACTAGGGTATTATTTGATAGGAAGCAAAAGTACATAAAAGGAAATAGCTGGGTACTGTATGTATTGCTTTTGATAATTCAAGGATAAGGAAAATTTGTCGCTATGAATGGTAGACCAAGTCATGATGGCCTCTGACCAAAAAGCTTAACCTAATAGGTTGGACTAGGGATCATACAAAGATTATATCTCCTGAAACTTCCTTACTTGCAAATCTAATAGGCTCTACAAAGGGTACAGGTACATCACTTCCAGTTGACAAATTGTGAATTAATTTTAAACATAACAAGGCTGCCAAGGTTCAACCGCCGCTGCATTAGCTCAGATAGGTTGCATTATCATGATAGCCTAGATCAACCTAAAAGCTTCAGCCGATGAAGTGGGAAAAATAATACTATGTCTTTTAACAATTTGAATCGGATCTTAACATTTAGATAATTCCAGCAGCTCAGAAATTCCTTTTTCAGCTGAAACATTTCCTACGCCAATATACCTGTCTTTCTAGTCTATAAAGGTAATTTTACCCATTTTACAATATTGTGTGACCAGTGCAACCGTATCATCACCAGTCATCAAAGACTTAGCATCCGGGTCGAATGAAAAATTGATTAGGAAACAATCATAACAAATTAAATAAAAATATGGTTGAGCAAGACGGGGAAAAAACATCAATATCATCTGAAAGGACCTTAAAGTAGATACTTTTACTAAGGCAGGTGACCCACTTACATTTGCCTTCGAGGGATCCCATTCAAAAAAACATGTGAAGAATGGTGGTTCATGCCCTTCTGTAATAACATATATAGGAGCCTCCAAAGAAAGTTCTTCTTCCAGAATGTTTGTTTGAAGGAATTTCTGCCAATCAAGCATACAAATATGAAAGCATAGAATGAAATGGAGTATAAAATATGCACATACTGAAATACATTTATAAATATTTAACATCATGATATCAGTATGTCACGCTGCAAATATTCCATGACACAAAATGACAAAAACAACCTTCAAGAAAATAAGCTCTGAAAGAGTATAGACTTGTAATTTACCAGACCCAAGTTAAGGGCTTCTTGCTTTGATTTAATAGTCGAGTGGCGTCCAATCCAAACATATATTTCTTTTTGGCAATCCAGCACTAATACATCTTCAGTTGTTAAATCATCTTGAGTGAAGCTATATATCTCTTTAACCTGAAACCAGACCAAGCCAAAGTAAATATTCAAGACAATCCAAAGACCTATTTTATAGCTCAGTAGTGCTTTTTTATTTTCTAAAGTAAAAAGAAGAAGAATAAATGAATAGAATCCCAACTTTTTGCCTTTAGAATTTAAATAATAGAGAAACAATACGATGCCACAATTAATATTTAGACTCGTGACTAATCAGCTAAAATTGAGATGATTTAATACAACATTAGCAAAGCTTCAAGGAAGTCAAAATTTTGCATAGAGAAGCTTTCAAACCATTATATATTCTTTTAGTAGATGGATGAGATTAATCCAAGATGACATAACCTTTTTATACTTCATTTTCGACACCCAATCTACTTGAGCATAGAGATCTTCCTTTGAAGAAAGTCCATGGAACCAGGTTTCACATAAATACGATCCTCTTGACATTTTAAATTTCTAATGGGATCAGAAATTTCCTTTATCTAGATAAGTTTCAATACAATTCTTTTAATATCTACATTTATATTGCATCCAAAGGTGCTTAACTATGAAATATGTGCAAGGCAACGGATCCAACCAAGATGTACCTTGAAATCACCTGAAAGGGAAACCAAACCAAGCAGCAAAAGAACCATAACCAACTGTCAGAAATGTTTGGCAGCAATTTACAGCCAGAAAACTTCTGAACCAAGGAAGAAGCAAATTATCCTTCCAGAGAACAACAAAAAAGAGAGGATAACTTGCTTACCTTCAGTACAGGTAAATTTGAACAAATGTGGATCTTCTATAAATTTTTTCATCTCCTTTTCTCTTGGATACTCCGTCTTTCCACCAAGTGAACTCCAGAAACTATCTGGTTCGCTTCCTTCCCTCACTGATATGGGTTGCCATGCTGGCTGTGAATGGCATCACCAAAATAGAGCATCAATAATAATTAAATGAGTTAGGCCCACAAAGAAACAATGAGGAATTCCCATATAAATCTGTTGCAATGTCCTCATTGAATACCAACAGAAGGTTTAGTGCAAAAATAGAAAAATAAAATATAACATCTAAACTATATCCATTCTGAACAACATAATTGCATACATTAATCAGCTCAATCATTCTATCAAGAAGATCGTGGTCTTTGCTTGAGGTGAGATTCCCAATCCAAGTGAAGACAGATGTTCCACTTTGCAGGATGTAACAGTAGGATGAATTCAGGGAGCGTGAAACCTGAAAAGATTTAAGTTTAATGAGTCATAATGTAAAGGATCATTTTGATGCTGAGGGAGAAAGAAAAAAGCAAAAAGAGTAGCGACTCCTGATAACGCAGAATCCAACAATTTCGACAATATTTTTAAGATATCATAAAATAGAAAATCTATTTCTAACATGCTAAACAAATTAAGAAGACCTGAACAAAGCTAATTATTCTGCTTAAAAGTTCAAAGCTTTCTGAAGAGGAAAACTAACCAATCTTTTAGCTTGACTTAACCATTGAATATAAAGCTTTGTTCCTTTGGCAATTTAAGCATATAAATTATATCAGCAAACAACAAGGAGAAAATTAAACTGGATATTCAATCTTGAACCAGTATTCCAATAAAAAATGGAATACTAGGCAACTAATTCATTGACATTTGGCATATCTTGGCAACATAGGTTGCTCCCAACAGGAACCACAATTTGGATAAACTGATAGCTGATTTTCTGTAACTTGGAAGTGTATTTTCTCTAATAAAGAAATCATAATTTTCATACTGCTAACAGGATGGTAAGGAGAGTTGAGGAGACTCTTATAATTACTAGAACATTTGACAAGGACAATGACAATGGTCCAGGCCCTCAAACAGAAACATGACTTTTAAATGGTTATCAGCAAAAGTTTGATATAATAAAGGAGGCATGTGACTGTCTGGTGTCTGTGGATGTGTCAGAGAAAGAGAGAGAAAGAGAACTATTTAGGATAAGTGTTAGATCTTCAACTTACATGATCAACCTGGATAGCTTGCATGTTTTCTGGACCTGTTCCTTGGACGCGAAAAAGAGCAGTCTTTTTCTCATCATACGTATCATCATCAACACCAGTTTCAGCAACAAATTTTTTGTATCCAGCACTAATACCTCCCTTTATATCATGAAATAAAAAAGGCAAGATCAAGTATTAGAGGGCCTCCTATTTTATAAGTAGATTTACACAAAATTTAATTTATATTCAAAGGAACTTAAGGTAAAAGAATCTTGTGAAGAACCAACCTTGTAAACAATTAATGTCTGGAAAATAAGGAAAAACTGAAGTGGCTCCTTATTTTGAGCAACCTGGGCCTGAAAATGAAGCATTAGATTTATTTGTTTATTTATTTGTGTAAGATTAACCTAGTGTGAAACATCATTTTTAAGAGATGCAAAAGGCGTTAGCGTTATACACTTATTCATGAATAGTTAATCCTCATCAATTCATGAAAACAAGGAATCATTAAGTAAGTCCTTTAAATCAGAAAATATAAAAGACCCATTCAACTGGTCACAAAAAGCAAAATTAGAATTCACGATAAAACTTATCTGCATGATATAGCTTGTTATTTTCAACGCCATGAATAATTAAAATCATTAGTTTCTCTCATAAAGCAAAATATTATCAGTTAGAAACAAATTATGTAGGATTACAGAAAATGACTTCAAAATACTTGATTATTTCTTGAATATCCCAAAGTCAACTAGTACCATCGGGTTAGCCAAATTGAGGCAGTAAATACTACAACTGCGCAAAGTGTTGGAGAAGGAAAAAGAAAACTTGCCATTACTGGATCCCCTCTGGCTGAATTAACAATAGCATCCATATGGAAGACAGCATCAGCTCTGTCTTCCTGCAACAAAAAACAGATGAAAAAGGAGACAAATGACATGGTCAGAAAGCCGATTAAGTGCTAGTCTTAAAAATGAACATGTTAAACCAAAATGCAGCATCAGATACTACACTTGCAAAAGAAACAGTATCACATGAAATTAACAGCCAGGTTTTAGTCCAAACAAGAAAATACAACTTAGTAAAGAAGAAAAAGGCATGTTGGTATTTATTCAACATGATCACTTCTAATTAGAAATTTTCGTTGATAGTTTCTTTTCTATTCCTTTAATGCCTTTGCCATGAAATTATATTTAGAGCCTTTGCAATTGCACTTCAACAATGATAACATTTACGCTTTATACTTAGCTTCTCAAGGAAAAGTTACTTCCAAGTACACGTTTTACTAGTCAAATAACTGCCCAGCAAGGTGGCAAAAACACTTCAAGCAAGGTACGACCTATAAGAATTACAACGTAAAGCTCTTCTAATTGTTCGTAACGGACTTGTGGTTGATAAAAAATCCTGATCCACCGTTGGCATTGAGGACATTGAAATACACATACAGGTTTTCTATAAAAAAGGATAATACTTCTTGCATCACTATCCATTTATCTGCAGATATTTTGATATATTTTACATGTTACGATTCCAAACGTGAGATGCTGGGTCAGGATGGATCATAATGCCTCTATCTTAAGCATATCCAGGTTAACCAGACAAAAGCTTAAGATTTGAACAAAAACAAAAATCATGTATTAATGAGCAATGCTTACCAGTACACTGCCCTGACCAAGCCATGCATAAAATAAACTCTCATCCCTTTCAGTTCCAGGATATGTATACTGCACAATATAGCAATCCCCACTGTAGAGCTTTGTCTGTTCTGAAGCTGGAAGTAGAGACAGTTCATGACCATTTACCCTCCAAACCTGACATATTACAGCATTGTATTAAACAAATGTGAAACAGTAAAGGTTTAAGCCATAAGTGAGGAAAAAAAGACAATATTTAGTGCCATTGAAGCTACCTTCAGGGTGCCTCTGCAATTTATATAAGACTGGACGTCTTCTTCAGGAAGCTCCTTCACTTCATAACCCTGGTGCTTGAATATTGCTGAAAAAGAAAACAAGTGAAATGCATAAATGATAAAATTAGCAATGTACAATTGATTCCCTTCTTCCCCCTCCCCCCTCCGCCCTCCGCCTTCTCTCTCTCTCTCTCTCCTTTTCAACTAATTTGTTGCAATAGGTAAGAACCTGCCACTTTTTCTCGCCCTTCATCATACAGCTTGGTCTCGGCAGTTTGAGGCCAACTATTAAAGTAGGATTTAAAAATCGAAGTTTCTAATCCCTCAGTTAAAAATGTTAAGTGAGTCCCATTTGACCTCTCTTGTTTTCTGAGGAAATCCTGTAAAAGAATAGCCAGCAATCTAGTGAGAAAGAAGACAATTAAGCTTCTCCTAGCATCAACAAATTCTTCCATCTAAATGTCACAGATTCTCCTTACATTCATCAACTTCTTCATACAATTTATGCCTTCTTGGCACTTTTATAAATATGAGAGAAAATATTGTAAAACCATAGACTGTAAATTCAGAAAGATAGAAACCTATGAATGTGAATTCCAGGAGATCAAAGTTTAACAGAAAGATGGAACATAGTATCCGTAGATGTCCATCTTCTTAAAGAGAATGAAAGCAATTATTTACCACTAGATCTTCTCCTCTGGATTTTACCTAGCATGAGGGAGCCATAAAGTGATACAGGAGCCTGCCTTGTTTATCCAAGGCTACTATGTGTGAATATGTTAAGGAACAAATGCATGTAACATCATACTTAAGAGATGTAATTTTACTGTCCAAGCAGAGCACCCTCTTTGATTTTCCATGTTAGCATAGATAGTAAGTTTACCCAAAGGAAAAAGAAAGATCAAAGAGGCTTAATAAAATTATAAATCAAGTAAATTGCTTTTTAGAACTGCATTCTGAGTTCTGACTTGCAGAAAGTATTATAATAGTGCTTAGATAATAGAGGAACATTGCAGGAACACAGCAGCTTATTGTATTTACTAAATGTTCTTGACAAATACAACTTGCACCAATCTTTCCATAAGAAGCCAAAGCTTCTTGATCAGGTCAAAGGTTAGGGGGGGAACAGGGAAGCAGTAATTTAATTTTTCTAACTACACAGATGTCTTCATTGATACCCCCCCCCCCAAGTGATTGGTCAATCTAACTTTCTTTCTCTATGTCTGCATGTGTGTGAAGAAAAAGTGGAATGGAAAGGTTGGACAAAGAAGCTGAAGAAAAAATTCTTACCTCTGCAGCTGAAATTGATGTCTTTCGTTCCGTTATTAAGGTGTTTCTTCCCATCCAGACAAAAACTTCAGCGCCACAATCTAGCATATAGCACTTGTTTTTCTCAAGCATATCTTTTTCCAGTGAATCACTTCCGATTTGAGATAGTTTCCCCTGAAGACTTATCCTGTTGATGAAAGACCTTAAAGTGTCACTCAATATATGTAAGTTACTCCATTTAAAGAAAGAACGAAAAAATTCTTTTAAAACAAAAGAAAGAGAATAAGCATGACTTGATTGGTATCACCCACACACTAATGGGATAAGTTGATTCAATCAATAATAATCACACTAGTTGAACAGTTGAAAAAGAGCAGGTATTTGTAAAAATTTGAGGTAATCACTGGCAGGTGTACCGTATCAATTCAGCTTTACATATGCAAAATAAACTTGTTTCAGAGTACTAATACAAGCTTACAAATATTCAAGAAGCAAAATGACGAGGATATATTAGCAAATTCAGAGTCAAACTCACCAAAATAATGTCACAGGACTATCAACTTGTTGCGGACCACCCAAAGCTGAGTCCCGGGGAATCGGTGCATAGCCACCAAATAAACTCCAGAATTCACCAACATCAGAATCACCAACCAATTTTCCATCCTCTGCAACAAGGAACCATTAAATAACTGCAATAACTTTTGCTTGGATAAGGGTTAAAAGGAAAATTCCAACCTATAGTTGCCACTTCACATTTTCCAGAGTGCTTATTCTCCTTGATATACTGAACAACCTCCAAAGCTTTAGCCCTTTCTTGGATGCTAGAGTTGCAACCACAAAAGAGGAAAATTTTTGATGCAGTGTCAAGAATGAATACGTCATTGTGATTCAAGGATGATCGAGAAAAAGGAACCTGGTCAGCAAGCATGACAAATGAAAAAATTTAGTTAATATTAAGCAATAAAATCTAGTTATTAAAATAGTGCAGTAACAGAACAGCCTAACTTTAAAGATTGAGATAATGAGTTATAAATGCAGCCTAATCATCAAATTGGACTTTGTATGGACTTGTTTGCATGAATTATAAAAACAGCCAGTAATCCTGTACATAGTTACAAACTAACAAGTAAGTTAGATGTTCATCTATAATTACCAACACATGCCTGGTATAGAACAGTTAATCCATAAATAAGTGTATTATGTGAGATAAACTGATTTTTTCTTGTAGGATAGATTACAAGACCCACTTGGATCTTTCATCAACTCAATTTTCATATTTCGGGGTATCTTCTTTTTTTTCATTTTGCTTCTTGTGTCAAGAACTTAAGATGCTAACTCGAATATTAAAGCATATCAAATCATTCCCAAACTTCAAAATAGAACTTACTTCTTTAACATGAGCGACATGATCTCCCTTGCATGTTAACAAGGTGACTTGGTATGTATCCCCATTCAAAGCCCCTTCCTGTGTTGTAAACACTCCTTCAACAGGAATAATACAAGGTTTAAAATATGATAAGAATTTCTCTGTTTCTTGGCCTTGAACTTCTCTATACTGAACGGCACATGACCCCAGCGCTGCATCTAATTCCAGCGCTTTGTCTGAAGCCAAGGCTGAGTCTACCTGTCAATACATAAGCCATTCTTAAAACACCCAGTAGAGACATGATACTGAAAATAGTAGATAAATTTTTTCTATATTTTATATAGAAAACATAAACCTTATAATGAATGCATCAATACTCGATAATTCGGGGTTTCACTTTATTGAATTATATCATTTAAGTGCACTTGACTGTGCTTCTGTACAGTAAATGTAATTAACAAAAACTTCCTAAAGAATTCCAACAACCATTTTTCGAAAAATAAAATACTTCAATTGTATTTCTATGATAAAGCTCGAAATGGAGTGATATTTAACCAAACAACTTTCTTCATTTAGAAATTTTTGGCAGCTTCAATCCACTTTCTTGTCAATATATTAGCATCCTTGATATAGAAGAAACTATTAAATTTAACACTCAACAAAAATATTGAACATTATCTTGTCCATGAAAAGAAAGACAATAAGGTAAGGAAAAAAAAAACAATCAATAACCTCGTTTGCATCATTTCCAAGCCAATAATGTATGTCGTGCTGTGTAGGACCACTTTTTAGCACAGTTGTCTGTCTCGAGAAAAACCAAAAATTAAACATGTAAATCTTGTTTGAATCTAAAAACAATTGTCATCTACTCCATTTCACTAATTTAACCAATAAAAATATATAAAACGCAGAAAACATACGCTTAAAACGACATATGCACTTCCAGAGTAGAATTTTCCAATCGAGGATTTTGTAACTGGAACCAACCGCAGTTTCTCAATGCACCAGATCTCTAAACCACTGAATAAATCAAAAACAGAAAATTTAAAACAGAAAACAAAATAAATAAAAGGAAAGGAAAAATATACTGTTAAGAGTTAAGAACACACGGTTTTGCCCCTGCTCCGTGGAATACTGGATCAACGTCTTTACTGTAAAAAGCCATTATCTCTCATCACTTCAGAAAACAGTGAGAAAAAAAATACAAATCTGCAAAACAGGCATTGTATGTTAGATCTGAAAGGTTGATCAAAAAGTACAAAGCAAGAATTTGAGGTAAAAAGAAAGGAAAACCTGGAGCTGACCAAGCAAAAAGATGAAGAGGAACTTTAAAAATACTAAAATATCACTAAATAAGATTAAAACAAGAGTATATTCGATTAGCGTTTAAAACTGGAGATTTAACGTTACCCGTATATTAAAAATGAATAAGAAGAGAGAGAGATTGAGGTTGGCCGGGTGCGGAAGCCGAAAGGGAGAGGAGGATGAGAGGCTTGGCTTTATCGTCCAGCTAACCAGGGACCCACCATTCTCAAAAGTGGAAGCTTTTTTTTTTATCTGTTAAACTTGAAAACGAAAGGAAAGAAAAATAAATTAAAAAATGGTAGGAGAGGGAAGGGAGTGGCCGGTTGTTGGTTCCCACTCCCGCCTGCTCTGAATTTCAAGATTGTAATCAAAAGTCAAAAAACGACGTCGCGGATGCTTTTTTTTCCGTTAGGATTTGGGTAAATAAAGGCTTAATATTCAAAAAACACCTGTAAAATAATTCAATGATCAATTGAGTCCTCAATCGAAAACAGCACCAATTGAATTTTTAATTGAATATAAGAAATCAATTAAGTTTTAAAAAATCAATTTCCATGTAAGCCCCTGACTCATTAAGTTCGTCACATTTCACAATGGTATGCACCGGTTGTTCCATGTAGCAAAATCTACTAATTTCCCTTAAAATGTTTAAAAACATAAATAAAATTGTAAAAACAAATAGAATTTTCAATAATTTTTAAAAAAATTTTCAATAATTTTTAAAAATTTTGTTTAAAAAATTAGAAATTCCAAAAATTATAAATGTGCAAAATATATATATATTAAAATTTATTAAAATTTTGGTGTTAATTGTAAAATACAGTATGCATAACTTAAAACTTATATAATACGTGTTCAAAAATTTTATATAATACATCTACAAGTGGAGTTTTTTTTTTTTTAATTTTGAATACAACGTCTAGAGTGTATTTAAGGAGGAAATGTTTTTTACCAGAGTCGGGTTGAATGTTTGAATCAACAATTAAGTGCTTGAACCAATCAAATTCTTTATATTATACCATTAATTTAGTTGATAATTTTGAAAAAAAAATATAATTTATGATTTCTTTCAACATTCTGGTAGCCTGTCGCGGGCTTGTCCTTTTGGGGTCAAACTGCAATTAATCGTTTTAAATTTTTGTTTTCGAAGGAACGAGAATTTGGCACGTTTTTGTCTCCAAAGATATTTTATGCTTATTTAAAGTATTTTCGGTGAAAATACGTTGTTAGTCCTTTTAAATTGACAAATTTTGATATTTAATTTTTATGCTTAAAAAGTTAAAAACTAAGTACTCTTACTTTTTCTTATTTAAAAATTTCAATCAAGTCATTAACATTATTAATATTTCTTAAAATATATATATCAACATTGCACGTTGGTTAAGTTGTTTTCATATTATATGACATATGGTTAACAAAAAATAAACATACTAAATTAACAAATTTTGACGAAAATTAACAAGGACAATGAAGATTAGACTAAGGTTTTTAAATAAAAAAATGTAAGAGGACTTATTTTTTAATTTTTTAAGTACAGTGACTAAATCATAAATTTTGACAATGTATAGAGACTAACAACATTATAACGAATAAGATAAAGTATAATTCTTGCTTATATGTTGTAAAAAAAAAGGATAAAAGTGTAATTTAAAATCTTTTAGGGGAGTTTAATTGAATTGATGTGACTCATAAGTTGTAAAATGATAATTAAAAAAAATACAAAGCAATAAATATTATTTTGAGTGTATTTTTATCTTTTATAATTACATATAATCTCAAAAGAATGCATACATATGATGAAATTTAGACTTAAAACATTGTAACATTTATTCCCTCGACTTTGTCATTTCAACTAAAATCATATTTAATTTATATACCCATTTTTATAACTTTATCACACAATTGTTATTCACTCACCCTATGAAAGTAACATAATCTATTATATGTTTATGTAATTGAAAATGTAACTGTGTAAATAAGTTATTAGTGTAATTTAATTACTTGATGTTTTAGTAGGAATGAATAAAAGATGTTCATGAATTACTTACTCATTTAAAATATAAGAAGATTTAAACAAAAGTACGAGGTTTAAAATATAGTTCGGATAAAAAAATCTATTTAAAATAGAGGTCAAATTTGAATGTTTCAACATTCAAAGTTTAGCTAAGCTAGCCTAACTCATTTTACATATTTGTGATATTGTTTATTTTGTTTTTATATATTGCACAAATTATCATATGAAGTCGATTTTTTATATGTAAACATTAAAAAATATGTTTAATTGTATAAAATTAAAATTTTGTTAAAAGAAAAACCATCTAAGGTATTAAATATTGAATTAAAAACAACACATATTTAAAAAAGTTAAAACATGCAATAAGTCCCTTCACTCTTTACAATTTTGGAATTTAGTACTTATACTTTTTATTTATAAGAATGTAGTCCCTCTACTTTTCAGATTTTAAAATTCAAGTCAAATGGTTAACATTGTTAAATTTATTCACGTGACATTTTGAAAAAAAAAAATACTCACTTGGTAGTCATGTAACTAAAAAATAACATTGTAATGAACCTAAATTTAACTAAATAACTTTAACAATTTTAATAATTGAAGTTGAATATTGAAATTTAAAAAGTAGAATAATTAAATACTAAAAATAAAAGTACAGGGACTAAATTCCAAAATTATGAAGAGTTCAAAGACTTATGACATATACTAACCAAAACAATAATATGGTTGGGATTAAAATTGGTTCAAATTAATCATTTACAAACATGAGTAGGCTTGAACAGAACTTTAAACCCATATTTTGGATCAGATTAAACTTGAACAAAAATCTAATACAACACAACTCATCAACACCTTTAAAATGGATAACTAAAAATTTTAATAATTTAATTTTGTATTATAAGAATTACTTTATTTTGAAGTTGTATTTTAGAACCAAGCATAATGTGGATTTGAATTGAAATTTTAAAACTTCTAATTAAAATTTTAAAAGATTTTAAAATTTGCCGTTGTCATTGAATTAATGATTTATTGATTACTTTGAAAATATGTATAATTTTTATTTACAATTTTTTTGTTAATATTTCATAACAATAAATCATTCTAATAATTTCTTTTCCATAGGATACGAGTTATTTGAGAATCAAACTCAAAACCTAAATTTAAATATTTTAATAATCCAATGATTCTATCACATACATATATAATTTTATTTATAACTAAAAAATAATTAGTAATAAATAATGGTTAGAGTATCATGAGGTATGAAAACTTAAATTTAATTTCAATAATTTCATCTTCAACCCCAATTATGTTAAAAAAAAACCCATTTCCCCATAAATTGCCTACTATATTAATTATTGCCCATGCTGGGTACTACAAGTTTGATTTGTTTCTATTGATTATTGATGTTTGAAGGGGTATTTTATTTTCATGTGTTGGGTATTTATTTACTTGAGGTTATAAATAATTAATCTTTAGTTGTTGTTTGTCCAATGGTTGATTGTTGTAAGTTAGAGGAGATAAATAAGTAAAAAGGTCTTATTTATTGGGAATTTGATGATGGTTGGTGAATACTTAAATGGCTTTTAATGATTCTAGATACCAAAAACGTGTAAGGCAATAGGGAGAATCGTGAATTGGAACATAAAGTAAGGATTTGGAGGATTTAAGGGCGACACGGCAACCATACCTGCTGAAATCATAGTCAGGATTTTTAACTGGAAGAATTTACGGAGCATGCAGATATTGTTCAAATTCTGTGTAATAAAATATTTTTGTTTTTTCATAAAATTATATGAAATAAACCAAATGTTGAAGGATGAAACCCGAGATTAGTAAAACTGCATACATAAATCCTTAAAAGCTTCACTATAATTTAATTAACAAATACATTTTTTATATAAATTTTTCCACTTATATAATCTAATTTTAGCAAAACCATTTGAGGTAAATAGATATAAAGAATTATCTATATATTATCAAATAAGTTTTCGAGTTATATAAAATAATGACACATATCACTTGCTACTTAATTTAAAAATAAAATATATTTATTTCATTATATCTTCAATCTCTTAACCTTGCTTTCCAAATATATAGAAAAAGGGAAAATCCAAAACAAATATATGAAAAAGCGAACTAAGAGTATATTAGTCTAAATTATGGATAGCTAATGGGCTAAGAACTTGGGCCGCTCACACTCAAAATAACAATACTCATGGTCTCAACGGTCAAAATTAACTCCATTTAGAAAAAAAAAGGTGAAAACAAACCCCCCCCCCTCAAAGTTCTGCTAAAATTTTGGGTTCAAAAAATTAGGGTTTTTGGTTGAAAAAGGGGGGCAATCATGAATCCATTAACGTTAGTCAAGCGATTGCAAAACATTAATGCGAAAGAAGCAGACTTAGGGATATCGGAGGAAGCATCATGGCACGCCAAGTACAAAGATTCCGCTTACATCTTTGTCGGTGGCCTTCCGTATGACCTCACCGAAGGTGATCTCCTCGCTGTTTTTGCCCAGTACGTTTTCTTTCTCAAGTTTCCTTTTCTTTTTCCCACTTTGGGATACTTTATCGGTTTAGGTTTACTTCATCAGCACCTGAATTGAATATTTAATTTTTTTTTCAGATATGGAGAAATTGTAGACGTTAATCTTGTTAGAGATAAGGGTACTGGGAAATCAAAAGGCTTCGCTTTTCTTGCTTATGAGGACCAGAGAAGTACAATTCTTGCTGTAGGTTAGGATTTACATCCCTTCAACTGTTCAAATCTGAAACACATATAACGATGAAAATTATATAATTATTTATTTTTTCTTTTTCTTGGCATTGAAGATAATCTTAACGGAGCACAGATTTTGGGTCGAATTATAAGGGTTGATCATGCCGAAAAGTATAAGAAGAAAGAAGAAGAAGAAGATGAAGAGGAAGAACAGAAAAAAAAGGAGGCCCGGGGGGTTTGTTATGCTTTCCAGAGAGGTGAATGTACTCGCGGCGCTGGATGTAAATTTTCCCACAATGAGCAAGTAGGATTCATCTCCATTTAGTATTGCTTTTTTTATACATGTAATTCATTTGGATGGCTATATCACAATAATCATGAACAAGCTTTTTTAAGTCACCGTGCCAGGTCCAGATGAATTCAAAGCATGAATGGCATATTCTAGGTGGTAATTTCACTACCTTTTTGCCTTGTTTGTTTGTTCAACTATCTATTTATGCAATAGTAAATTGAATAAACTAAATTATGTCATGGTTTCAAATGTATGAGCTTTTTGCTATTTTTTATGAAGTAATCTATGGAACTCAGTTTATGGATTGTAAATCATAATAAAAAAAATTGCATGGTGAATTACTACTAGACTCTGCTACCATATGTGGATTATTTTCCATCCAAATGAACTAATGCTATTGTCCAATTGATTGTGTCATGCTTTGTTAATTTTGTAGTTGCATTTCGAGAAAAACTCCGTTTTTCCTCTGTTATTCTTCGTTCTTGGCTATCTTACTCTCTTGTGCCAGGGTTAGTGTCTTGAACGTTACATGTACAGAATGTAGTTTTCAATATACTATAAGCTCTGTGTGTACGACCTAGTCTTTTATGCTTCTGCTGTTTATATATTTTTCTGTTTTGTACCCAGAGAGCTGCCAATACTGGTTGGGGTCCTCAGGATAATAAAAGTTCAAGATGGGGAAATGACAAATACGAGGGTTCAAAAAAGAGTGACAAAAGTTCCTGCATGCAGGAGCATACAGTAGAGAAAAGAGATGGGAGAGAAGGAAAGAGGTCTAGAAGGTACGATGGTAAAGATGCTGGACCAGCATCTAGAGAAGATTGTAGTGGTATTGAAGGAAAGAGATTAACAAGGCATAATGATGATGATCGGTATAAAAGGGAAGAAAAAAGATCTAGATGGCACAATGATAGCGATCTCGAGCCAAGGTCAGTAGAAGATCGTCATAGGAGAGATGAAAATAGATCAAGAAGGCATGGTGACGATGGAGAAGACAGGGCTAGGTTCAAAGAAGATAGGAAGGATGAAAGTAGATTAAAAAGGCATGGTGATGATGAGTTTGATCCAAGGCCTAACGGAGACCATGATAGGAGAGGAGAAAAACGAATCTTAAGGAATGAATCAGAATCTCATCCAAGAGAAGAGCGTGATAAGAGAGGTGGGGAGAGACTGACAGGCTATAACAGGGATTCATCCTCCCATCGACATGGGGAGAGAAATAAAAACTTTTAGAAAAGCCAAGCTTTGCTTAATTTGCCTGGATTTATCCTAAGCTTTGTTACAAATATCTGTATTTAACTTAAATAGTTCATGGGCGATCAACAATTGTTGTTATTTTGAGGTAATTTCTTGTTTAACCAATGATTAAATTTGACGAAGTTCAAGAGCGGTTTTTACATTCATATTCCTTTGTTTTAAACGAGAATTTTACCTACCCGTTTCTTGCACTTCACGGCAAAACAAGTGCTTGGGTCGGCAAAACTATTAGGCTGGTTCCAACCTAAGCCAAAAGCGAGGGATAAGAAACAAGGAAACCTTTTTTTTTTTAAATCTTCTATGTCTGTTTTACTGTTAATGTTTAGAATTTGTGGTTGTCTTTTCCAACAATGTTAAAAATAGTATTATCTCTAAGATTTAAACTTGCGTTCTCTTCTTAGAAGTGTAACGTGTCTTATCATTGCAAAAGAAACTTGTCCTTTATGGAACTTCAAAAGTAATTTATTATGTGCATTCCTAATTCGATAGTTAAGCTAACGCGAGCAGCCAAATATTGCAAAGAAAACCTACTTAAATGAGATGAAGCAACCAGCCTGACTGATTTGTATCTCCTAGACATTCAAAAGTGGAATGTGAAGATCTTTGATATCAGACTCAGAGGCGGTGCTTTGGTCCTCTGAAAGAATTTTAGTGAAGGAGTTAGTTAATTCCATGGTTTTGGTATCTCCCCCTTAAAGAGTAAAGCAGGTTATGGATCATAGGAGTAGAATCATCCTCGGAGAGAGTAAAGCAAAAGCAAAAACTAAGATAGTTGACGCAAAAATAGTTACCATTTGAAGAATGAACAAAATGAACGGATGGTCAAGTGATTCAAGTCTCAAGTATAAAGATAAAATATGAACAAGTAGATATGCCCACCTTAAGCTGTAAATTGAGTTCCGGAAATAATAGCATGTAAATTCTAAGCTTAAAATTCTCGGAGATCTATGGCAGACATTACACAGAACTTACAAGAGACTCATAAGTTATATGTTTGAGGAGTAATTTCTATTGGATGGTATATAACATTCACCAATAATCCTTGCAAGAACAATTTCCGCCACTAAAATGGTGGAACCTATACCGATCTCTTAGTATTATCTCTCTATTATAAAGTCTCGATACAAGCTTAGCAACTGAGTGGCAGTCCCCACAAACACGAAGATTTTTTATAATTCGGATTGGCTGAGACACTTCCACGTATTGTAATCCAAAGGCAATTGCTAATTTCTCACTGTGAAGGTTAAGAGCATGCTCTTGCATCTCATCCTCTTCAATAAGTTGCAGAAGGTGGGACTTGTTGGGTACATAACCAGCTGATTTTAATCTCACCACAATCTCATCTAATTTTGAATATATTTCCTTGGAAAGAGGATGGCAGTTATCTCCTGCAAGAAATTCATGAATGACTCCATTGACCTCAATTCTGCTACAACCTTGTTCTTTCTTTAGTCCAGTTACTCTCATGTGCTTCCTTAATCTAGAAACACCATCCCATTTCCCAGTTTTGGCATACACATTAGATAAAAGAACATATGCTCCATTATTTTCAGGATCCAACTCAAGCAAATGCCTACAAGCCAGTTCAGCAAGCTCAACATTTCCATAAATTTGACAAGCTCCAAGCAGAGCTCCCCACACAGAATCACTAGGAAGTATTGGCATTTTCTCAATGAATTCAACAGCTTCTTCCAAAAGGCCTGCACGACCGAGCATATCAACCATGCAAGAATAGTGCTGGATACCAGGCCGAATCCCATAAACTGGTTCCATCTGATTGAAAAAGGTTTTTCCCTCCTTCACCAACCCAGCATGGCTGCAAGCACACAACACATTAGTAAAGGTCACAGAATTGGGCTTGATCATAGTTTCTTGCATCTTAGAGAACAAATCTATTGCATCTCTCCCTTGACCATGCATCGCCAAACCTGCAATCATGGCACTCCAGACAAACACATCCCTCCTATCCACAGAATAGAATACATCAAGTGCCTTCTTTATATCTCCGCATTTGGAATACATATCAATGAGCGAGGTTGTAAGATGACAATTTAACTTAATCCCCTGCTCTTTGACATAGGCATGGATACATTCACCTATTCCCATTGCTCCTAATTGAGAACAAGCTGATAGAGCGCTAACAAGAGTGATCCCATCAGGTTTAGCAATTTGGCTCTGTTGCAATTCATGATATAAGGACAAAGCCTCCTTTGACTTTCCATTCTGTTCATAGCCAGATATAAGGGCATTCCATGCAGCAATATCTTGCCTAGGCATAGTATCAAGAACTTGCTTTGCTGTCTCGTACTCTCCCAATTTAGCATAACCGTCGAGCATAGTTGTCCACGTGACAATATCCTTCTCCTCCATCATATCAAACAATCTTTTTGCATCTTCAAGACTTCCACATTTTGTATACATATCCAGCATTCCATTACTCAAAGTCAAGTCCACCCTTATCCCTTTCCTTTCAATATATGAACACACCCATCTCCCAAGCTCCAAGTCCAGCTTCTTTGCACAAGCTGATAAAACACCAACCATTGTCACATCATTCGGCTTCACACCTTCTTCCTCCATTTCCTGAAACAGCTGAAATGCCTTTTCAGCACAACCCCTTTGTGCCAAGCCGGTGATCATTGAATTCCAAGATACAACATCTTTTTCACCAATCATCGTAAATACCCTATAAGCCGAATCCAAATCCCCACACGACAAATACAAATGTATCAATGAATTGGAAATAAAAACATCCGCCCCTAACGAGGCCTTAATTGCCAACCCATGAAGAGCCTGGCCAACACATAAACTAAAAATCTCAGCGGCAGCCTTGATCACAAAGGGAAAAGTGAATTTATTGGGGTAATAAGGACTCTCATGAACCATCCTTAGAAAGATTAAAATTCCTTGGAGAGGTTCAGGACTGGAAGCATAAACCCGAATGAGGGTATTCCATGAGTGAAGATTCGGTTTGGGAATTTGATCAAACACTTTACGAGCGTAATCCAAGCTCGAAAAAGGCAACAATGCAGAGGCCGCGAAGAGTTTGCTAGCGGAGTATGGGTCAAAGAAAAGTCCTGTTCGGAGCATATGGGCATGGATTTGCCCGAGTTGGCTTGAATTGGTGCATTGCTTGATATGTAAAAAGACTGGGTGGTCGTGGTCGTGGTCGTTTTTGACAGTTAGGGAAGTTGAGTTACGCGGAAGAGACGGAAGAGGGGTGCTTAGAGTTTCCATGGTTTTGTTGGGAGATATTTCGATTTAGTATAGACTTATCTACTTAAAAGGCCTGTGAGAAGGAGGCTTCAAGAATATAGGCCAAAGCCCATTGATATATATATTCGGTAGTTTTTCAGACATGTTGAAAAATAAATTTTAATATTAGGAAAAAAAGGCCAAAATTAAATCAATTCTGAAAGGAAGTTATGTATAACTGTAAAATTTCAATCATTCAGAAAAAGAAATACTATTAAGTTTTCTATATAATTTCTAAACTACTTAAAACAGAGAAAATGTGAGAAAGACAAGCTTGTTTAGTTGGGTCTAAAGAGCGCAAATTATATAGCAGTGAGCTTGGAATCAAGAATCGTACTCAAAAATGCATATCTTATGGACTGACAGTGGGTCTGTACCAAACTCAAAAAGACTCTTATGGTAACTATATTGAGTGCTTATATTTACTTGCTTTGGGAGGAGTACAGCAGAAGTCAATTCAGGAGATAGCAAAGGAATGAGAGTGGAATCTTGACCTCCATTAAGTAATTCAACGTAGTGGTAAAAGCAAAGATTCGATGTTTCAGTTCTTGCTTCTATAATTCTACTAAATGCCACTAAATGTATTTTGCATACAAATTAATAACTTTTCATTGGGCATATTGTGTTAGATCTTTACAATCAAGATTGAACCAAAACAGTTTTAGATTCAATTGAGAACTTAAGATTGTCTCGTCTTTCTTCTCTTTGTTATCTGCTGATGGGGTTAAAGTTATGAAATCATTCATGGTGATGGGCTGGCGACGTTAATCACGGTGATTGTGAAGGTGTGAAAGGAGGAATCAAGACCATATAGCAAGAAGAAAAGAAAAAGACTTAACATGTTAGGTGGTAGAAAACGATTATACAATAATTTCTCGGAAAATGGGAATGCACTAATACGCATTAATAGGTGCTTTTATTTCGGGAAGCTCCTTTGGTCCACACTGGGTTGCCGGTCGCATTTGGGACCGGATTGACGCCTTTAGTGCGATTCGACCTTCCCTTCTTTTGCAGTGGAGACCAAGAAAAAACTGTCCACTGAAATGATAAACCTCCGTGTGGACTGGGATTTATTTATTTATTATTTTCTTTTTCTTTTTTGAAACAAATTATAATTATCTTAAGTGATAAAATCTAATATTATTATTATTATTATATTTTTTAAGTTTTATTTAACATTTTGAAATATCTGTGCGTTGCTAAATACGGTTTTTCATTATTTAATATAAAAAGTAAATTTTTTACCCATATTATATAATAAAATCATTTTTAATTATTTATTAACTTTATAAATATTTAATAATTTTAATTTCTCATTAGATACAAATTTAAATTTAAATCTAATATCTAAATAATCATATTGATTTTCATTAGGATCATTCACTACGTCAAAATAGGTATATTAAGGAATAAAAGAAAAGTGGCAAAATGAATACATATGCTTTTGGTGCCACGCAATTTGTTAGGAGGCCAAAGACCGATTTACCCAAGCTTGAAAGGTCACCAGTCTAGCCTCTTTTACGTATAACTCGCCATATGTATTGAAAAGCAGCCATTTTCTTGTTTAGCAAAATGATATTTGAAAGCAGCAATTGTTCATTCAGCAGTGTCGCCACCATATTTTGGCGTGCCACTTTGTTGCTGGTAGGATGGTTTCCGACCCTTGTTACTGAAATCAGAATCAAGGGATACGAGAGCTGTAACACCCCCAACCCGTATCCCTCGTCAGGACCGGGTTACGGAGCATTACCAGAGTTTACAGATTAAACAGACAGAAATTTCAAATATTTCATATCATCAAAACAAGTCATCAAAACAAGTCATCAAAGCATCATTTTAATCCAAATTATAAACATATCAGATCCAAATCAAATTACCTAGTTCATGAGTACTTAAAAATAGAATTAAATTCACATGCACCTATCTAGATTTAGTTCAATTTACCATGCCATAATATAACTTCAAAAACAAACATATATTTATACGTATAAAACTAACCAAAATTAAATTTATAACCTCATTTACAATCAAACCACAAAATAACTATTATTTAGACACCCTAGGTACATGCCGACAAAGGATAAACATCACCACATTCGAGTTCGGAATCGTTGTTGGATGCTGAATCGGCGATCAAAAGTTAAGTACCTAACCTGCGCACGGGAAACAAAACCATACGCGGAGTAAAACTCAGTGGTATTTCTATAATCCGAATATTTAAAGATAAGAATTTACAAATATACAATTGAAATATAAACACATATTAATATTTAATTATTACAACAACCATATCATTTTTCATTTGTTTCACAAATATCTCAATTCTCATATTTGCTATATAAATAGCTTTTCACAATTTATTTCATATTTCATTATACAATTGCAATATTCATTCCATAGTCATTTCTTAAGTATATAACTCATATATTCCATATATTTGCAACATATTTCACATTCTATTTTCAATTCACTATTTCACTTTCATTTCTTATACCATACCATTTCAATATCAATTATAAAGCTTTATTATTCATTTACCCCTATTAACACAACTCGGACTCAGACGGATATACGGATCCAACCAAAACATACCAGTTTAACACCCAGTGCCTCATCGGATAGTTCAAAGTAATAATTTGACATCCAGTGTCTCATCGGCTAAACCGAAGCAAATTGGCATCCAGTGCCTCATTGAATTAATCCAAAATAGTAAATTGACACCCAGTGTCTCATCGACTCGAAGTCGAAGAAATTCCTGAACTCTTCCAATCCTATGGCATGCCATCTATATTCGACTCAGCCCAATACAATTAATAGGGTTTAATTTCACTTTCCAAATACAACCAATATTCAATTATCATATTTGCACATATATATTCATTTCTATTCAAATAATCAATTCAATCCATTCAATCAACTTTTAATTCAATTCAATGTCAAAGTGTCAAATACTCACCTCAACCACTTACCATAAGCATTAAATCAAAATACAACAATTAATAACTAGATTCGGATTATAGAAATACAAATCAAGAATTCCGAACTATTCGACGTTGACTTTATCTTTTCCCTTTTTAGTCGAGGATTCCGGTACGATGTTAGCTACGAAATTAAAAAAATTAAAATTCATCAATACAACACAATTCAATCTCATATTTAATATTTCAATTTTTACTCAATATTTGCCTAAATTCCAATTTAATCCATAAATCGAGACTATCTTTATTTCTTTACATTTAATTCTTTATTTTCATACAAATTCCACTTTATACTAAATTTAAATCTCTATTTTCACTTAAATCCCTAAATTTTGAATTTCTTACAATTTATCCCCTATTACTCAAAATTTACAATTTATTCTACAATTCAATCTTTTTTTTGTTTCTAGCTTAAAAATCTATCAATTTAATCCCTAATACTAAAATTATTCAACATTAACAATATCTAAAACCTCAATAATTTCTAAAATTTGGACATGGGTCGGGTAGTATTTAATACCGGGATTCCAAAAACATAAAATTTAATTCAAGCAAATTCACTTAACCGAAAACTAATTAACTACACAACTAGCTTCGTAAATATTTTTAAATATTTACGAGTTCGATTAATGGGAACGGAGTCCCGGGAATGCATTTTTTTTAATTTGGTCCTTTTTAATTAATTAACTATCGAAATATTAAAATTTCTTAACGAAACTTTAATTCGACCTTAATAACACACTGTAAATATTTATAAAAATATTTACGACTCATTTTATAACCTCATATTCTAAAACCACTTGAACTTAATAAATCACTTATATAACATAAATTATTAAATTAATTTTTTTAAAAAATCACATTTGACTCGTAAATATAAAAGAATAATATTTACGAATTTACAGTGGACCCGAAACTACTGTTTTCGACACCACTAAAAACGGGCTGTTACAAGAGCAATGAGGAAGCATTGCTGGCCATAAAGTCACAAATTAATCATGAACCATTTGGAGTAACTAAGTCGTGGAACAGATCAGTGGCCTTGTGCCGTTGGCATGGAATAACTTGTGCCCCAAGGCATCAAAGGGTCAACAAGTTGAACTTAAGCTAGAAAGGGTTGAGAGGCAGCTTATGACCTTACGTAAGGAACCTCAGCTTCCTTAGGTTCATCAACCTCTAGGATAGAGGTGCTCATGGGACGGGCCAGGCCGGGTTCGGGCCGGGCCTGGAAAAAAATTGGTCCGGGTCCGGCCCGGCCCGAAATATGGGCCTAGAATTTTGCCCAAGCCCGGCCCGGGAAAAATTCATAAGCCCGGGCCCGGCCCGTCCCGTTTTTTAAATAAATACCAAAAAATTTATTTTAAAAATTAAAACAAAAATAAAAAATTTATTTTAAAAATATTTTAAAATTAAAAAAAATTTAAAAAAAGTATTTTAAAATTTTAAAAATAAATAAATAAATAAAAATTATTGTATTCGGGCCGGGCCGGGCCCGGGCCAAAAAAGTGGTGCCCGAGGCCCAGCCCGTTTTTTAATCGGGCCTCGTTTTTTTGCCCAAGCCCATATTTCGGGCCTATATTTTTACCCAAACCCTCCCATATTTCGGGCGGGCCGTCGGACCGGGTCGGGCCGCCCGGCCCATGAGCGCCTCTACTCCAGGACAACAATTTCCATGGTGTCATCCCCCCTGAAATTGGCCGACTTCCAAGGCTGGAAACTTTGAGTTTATATAACAATCCATTTGGAGGAAGAATACCACCCAATTTGACCCATTGTTCTAACCTCATTCTATTTAGAGCTTCTCGGAACAAGTTGATCGGGAACATCCTAGTGGAGCTTGGCAAATTGGTGAAGCTTGAAAATTTGGAGATTGCTCACGACAATCTAACAGGACATCTGCCGACTTCTCTTGGGAACGTTTCTACTCTCCAAGACATCAACTTAGAAGGAAACTACTTGGAAGGAGGATTGCAAGTTACGTTAGGCTTTCTAAAGAGGTTAGCTGTGCTTACGCTTGTTACTAACAACTTCTCTGGCTTCTTTGCTCCTTCAATTTTTAATCTCTCTTCACTCTGAGTCTTATCTCTAGTAGACAATCAACTTTCTGGAAGCCTCCCTGTTAGCTTAGGCTATAGTTTGCCAAACCTAAGAGGAATTCATATAGGAGGTAACTATTTTAGTGGAACTCTACCCGTATCTTTATCCAACGCTTCCAAGTTACAGACATTTGACATTTCTTACAACCATTTCAGTGGCAGTGTGTCCATTTCTTTTGGAAACGCCCATAATCTAACATGTCTTAACATGGAAAGCAATGATCTAGGTGGTAGGACTATGGATTTAGATTTTATAACCACCATGACTAATTACAGCAAATTGGAAGTGATTAGCCTTGTTGCCAACAAATTAGTAGTTTGCTACCAAATTCTATAGCTAACCTGTCCATATCACTCCAAC